>NW_024070197.1:55759922-56096072 GCF_014754425.2 Oryx dammah
TGGGCAGGGAAAGCAACAGGTTAGACCTGGAGAGATGAGAGACTTCTGTTTTCTTTGTGAAAGCCAAACTCGACCCAGATTCATCACAAGAACAAGGAAGATCATAGTGTATCTAGGTCCTGAACCTTGCTGTCGTCTAGTCACTAAGTCATATCCAACTCTTTGTGACCCCATGAACTCCAGCACTGACACCATCTCCCAGAGATTGCCCAAACTCGTATCCATTGAGTCAGCAATACCATCCAGCCATCTCATCCTCTGTCATCCCCTTTCTCTGCTTCCCTTCAATCTTTCCCAGCATCAGGATATTTTCCATTGAGTCGGCTCAGATCTTCCCCAGGAAGCCGAGATGTGAGGGACTAGTTTCCCTGGGGTGTGTCAGAAGTGATGGGAACTGAGTGCAGGAGCTCTGCCTCCCACAGGGTGAGACTCTTCCTGGGTCCAGGCATTTCCTTCTTTTCTTTCTTAAGCATGGATCCCATTAAGTCCCCACCACCATCCCCTTCCACCCATGTTCTCCCAGCAGCTACCTGGACTTGGGCCACCAATGGGCAGGGAAAGCAACAGGTTAGACCTGAGACACCTCATGTTTAGTGTGGTGCTCAGTAAAAGTGCTTGCTCTTTCAATTGCCTTCAAATGGAAATCTGACAAAACCAACCTAAAAACATGTAAAGAATATCATGTATTCCAAAATCTTTTCAGTCAAAAAGTACTGAAAGCTAAAAACACCATGATGGGTCTTGCTATTTTTTTCAATAGCCTGTGCATTTGAATGGAGGTAGGCATCTATTTGCCTCACTATTTCCCAGTCTGAGTATAGTGGTGGGTGCATAATAAATATCCGTTGAATGACTGATTAATTGTAAGACTCAGATTCTGGACTCAGCTTATGTTAAGATCTTGTGCAAGTCACACAATTCTGAGTCTCCTTTGTCAGTTCAGTTCAATTCAGTTGCTCAGTCACGTCTGACTCTTTGTGATCCCATGGACTGCCACACACCAGGCTTCCCTGTCTATCACCAACACCCAGAGCTTGCTCAAACTCATGTCCATTGAGTCGATGATGCCATGCAACCATCTCATCTTCTGTCATCCCCTTCCCCTCCTGCCTTCAGTTTTTCCCAGCATCAGGGTCTTTTCCAAGGAGTCAGTTCTTCACATCAGGTGACCAAAGTATTGGAGTTTCAGCTTCAGCATCAGTCCTTCCAATGAATATTCAAGACTGATTTCCTTTAGGATGGACTGGTTTGATCTCCTTCCAAACCAAGTTACCCTCAAGAGTCTTCTCCAGCACCACAGTTCGAAAGCACCAATTCTTTAGTACTAAGTTTTCCTTATGGTCCAACTCTCACATCTATACATGACTACTGAACTTAGACCCAAGTTAAAATTCCAACTCTAGTGCTTCTTATTAGCCGTGTGACTTTGGGAAAGTCACTTCACCTCTCTGTTCCTTAGTGTCCCTACAATAGCAATAATCACTACTTACTTCATGGAATTTGGGTTTCTTTTAAGGAGAAGCAGATTTATTGAGAGATATACTATGGACTTGGAGTTCTCACAGAAGAAGATGAGTTATGTGATTACTTACCTAAGACCAGACATCCTGGAATGTGAAGTCAAGTGGGCCTTAGGAAGCATCATGATGAACAAAGCTAGTGGAGCTGATGGAATTCCAACTGGGCTATTTCCAATCCCAGGAGATGATGCTATGAAAGTGCTGCACTCAATATGCCAGCAAATTTGGAAAACTCAGTAGTGACCACAGGACTAGAAAAGGTCAGTTTTCGTTCCAATCCCAAAGAAAGGCAATGCCAAAGAATGTTCAAACTACTGCGCAATTGTATTCATCTCACACGCTAGCAAAGTAATGCTCAGAATTCTCCAAACCAAGCTTCAACAGTATGTGTACCATGAACTTCCAGATGTTCAAACTGGATTTAAGAAAAGCGGAGGAACCAGAGAGCAAATTGCCAGCATCCACTGGATCATGGAAAAAGCAAGAGAGTTCCAGAAAAACACCTACTTCTGCTTTATTGACTATGCCAAAGCCTTTGACTGTGTGGATCACAACAAACTGTGGAAAATTCTTAAAGAGATGGGAAACCCAGACCAACTGACCTGCATCCCAAGAAATCTGTATGCAGGTCAAGAAGCAACAGTTACAACTGGACATGGAACAACAGACTGGTTCTAAATTGGGAAAGGAGTACATCAAGGCTATATATTGTCACCCTGCTTATTTAACTTATATACAGAGTATATTTTGCGAAATGCCAGGCTGGATGAAGCGCAAGCTGGAATCAAGATTGCCAGGAGAAGTATCAATAACCTCAGATACGCAGATGACACCACCCTTATGGCAGAAAGTGAAGAAGAACTAAAGAGCCTCTTATGAAAGTATAAGAGAAGGGTGAAAAAAAGTTGGCTTAAAACAACATTCAGAAAACTAAGATTATGTATCTGGTCCCATCACTTCATGGCAAATAGATGGGGAAACAATAGAAACAGTGAGACACTATTTTGGGGGGCTCCAAAATCACTGCAGATGGTGACTGCAGCCATGAAATTAAAAGATGCTTGCTCCTTGGAAGAAAAGCTTGATCAACCTAGACAGCATATTACAAAGCAGAGACATTACTTTGCCAACAGAAGTCGATCTAGTCAAAGCTATGATTTTTCCAGTAGTCATGTATGGATGTGAGAGTTGGACTATAAAGAAAGCTGAGGGCCAAAGAATTGATGCTTTCGAACTGTGGTGTTGGAGAAGATTCTTGAGAGTCCCTTGGACTGCAAGGAGATCAAACCAGTAAATCCTAAATATAGTCAGTCCTGAATATTCATTGGAAGGATTAATGCTGAAGCTGAAACTCCAAAACTTCGGCCACCTGATGCGAAGAACTGACTCCTTGGAAAAGACCCTGATGCTGGGAAAGACTGAAGGTGGGAGGAGAAGCGGACGACAGAGGATGAGATGGTTGGATGGCATCACTGACTCGATGGACATGAGTTTGAGCAAGCTCCAGGAGTTGGTGTTGGACAAGGAAGCCTGGCATGCTGCAGTCCATGGGGTCGCAAAGAGTCTGACATGACTGAGAGACTGAACTGAACTGAACTATGGACTTCCTTGATAGCTCAGTTGGTAAAAGAATCTGCCTGCAACGCAGGAGACTTGGGTTCCATCCCTGGGTTGGGAATATCCCCTGGAGAAGGGAAAGGCTACCCACTCCAGTATTCTAGTCTGGAGAATTGCATGGTCTGTATAGTCAATGGGGTCACAAAGAGTCAGACAGGACTGAGCAACTTTCACTTTCATACATTCCATAGGCAGAATACAGTCCCTCTCAGAAGGTAAGAGATATCCTTTGTAGAGTCTTTATGAAAAATAAATGTGTTCTATCTGAGGAGTGTGTGAGACAATGCTTGACAGCCAGCCACACCTGCTATAAATGCTGTTAAGCAAGTAAATTTGGACTCAAACACTGAGTGCTCCATCTCCAGTATCCCAGTGTGACTCCCTCTGTTACTGTGGCCCCAAACACCCAAGGGGAACAAAAGAAACGAAAAGAAAGGTGCCTTTTATGCATTCAGTGGGCCACTCTACAGGATGAAGTCATTTTAAAAAGGATAATTAGACCTCCAATTGGTTTTCATTTTATTTCATTTTCTTGCCTGCAGTTGACAAGCAGGGAGATTGTGTTACTTCCACAGACGCCAAGAGCAAAGCTGCCTGGTTCCCCTATTTCTATAGCAAACTGGTGAAAGAGAGAAGCCTGCTGGTGCAAACTGCTTTGATGGGAGGAAGCATCTAAAATGCATTTTAATTTCAATTTGTTTGAAGCTTTTGTATCAAATTACGGATCTGGGGCACGATGCGGCTCAGTGAAGAATCCCATTTTCCATTCGTTTGGATGTGTTCATCGTGCCATTATGGGGTAAAATAATTAAGGCTGAAAACCTATCTCCACTGGAGATTGTCTACTGGTATCCCACTTCTGTGTTGATCAAGTCAGGGGACAGACCAGTGATCAGTATTCCAGGACCAGCATTGCCCCCCTAGAAATCCCAGACCAGCCAAAAATCACCAGTCACATCAGTGAGTCCAAAGGACTTCTCACTCATCTTGCCAGGGGTCTGATGTCAACTGCAAGCCAAGGTTGCCCGAACAAACTAAAACAGAAGCTGGAAAAATTCAGTAAAGCAGCTGAATTCTGTAAAACCACTGAGCAACTGGTTATTAGGCAGATAAATCCACCTAGCTGTGTTTTTGCAAATCAAATTGAGTCTGCATTTGGAGGCCAAAGCAATCAGGCTAAAAACCCACACTTGCTTACATATTTTGTATTCCTCTGGTCTGGCACATCAGGTGGTTTCCTTGTGGTGTACAAGTTCTGTTCTGTACAAGGATCACCTTTACTGGGACTGTGTACCCACCTGTGCTCTGTGAGTGTTAGCTGCTAACAGGTCACAGGTGCCTCCCTTTCCAGAGAATGGTTCTGCTTACAGGACTCATGTCATCTAGGAGGATACATGCTGTTCCCAAGCCTTATGACAGCCATCAGCCCAGGAGCCACCAATGACTGGCTAAAACTGGGATCAAAGGACAGCCTCCTTGCCTCAAGAGGGAATAACTCCTCAATGTGACCTATATCCAGGGCACAACCACCCTCCATGAATCGGGCCAAGGCTAGATTTTAATCAGGGCCACAGCCCTGCTTAGCAATTCCCTTTCATCTTGTCTCCCTTACTGTCTTACGGGAGTCTACTGAGAGCATTCTCTCAATAAATCATGGGTACCCAAATGCCTGTCTCAGGCTCTGCTTCTAGGGAATCCAAATATATTAGCTTCTTATCACGGCTGTAACAAATCACCACATATTTAGCAACTCAAACATTGCAAATATATTACTATTCTGGAGGTCAGAAATCTGACCTAGGTGTCACAGGACTCAATCAAAGTGCTGGCAGGGCTATGCTCCTTCTGGAGATTCTTGGGGATAATCCATTCCTCACTTTTTCCAGTACCTAGAAGTTACCTGCACTTCTTAGTTCATGGCCCACATTCACTTAAAGCTTTTCTTCCATTGTCACTTTAGGTTCTCTATGACCCCTTTCTCACCCCTCTTACAATGATGCTTATAAGTATATTGGACCCCACTAGATAATCCAGGCTAGTTTCCTCATGTCAAGATCCTTCCTTTAACCACATCTGCAAAGTCTTCTGTATCATGTCAGGTAAGATACTAGCTCCAGGAATTAAAATATGAACATGTTGAGGGCCATTATTTTGCTCCCCCCAACACTAACCTAAGAGAGTTTGAGAAGCAGACCTAAGAATGAGATTCAAAGGAAAGGATCTAGAGTTGAATCACGACTTGGCTGCCTGGCAAAGAGGCCTCCATCATTGAGGGAGATGAAGCACCACCCATCCCTGGCACACTGGCACACTGGCACAGTGCAATTACTAAGACTTTGACCTGTGGATAACTGGGACAGGCTGGAGGTAGAAGGGGATGCGCTGGCTTCTGCAACGTCACTGGTGTCAAGAAGGAGTGAAAGACAGAGTAATTATCTGGACTGCAAAATTGAATTGGCTGTTGCTGAATACGATGAACGCATCGGAGAGGAAAAAAAATGACAGCCTCAGGGCAATCTTTCAACAATTTAGAGCAAATTGTGTTGTGTTAGAAAGCCTCCTTGGCAGTAGTTAAAGGAGCCCTAATATTCTTCAGCATGAAACCAGAGCTGGAGAACAGACACAGGACTTATCTGTAAGAGTGGCAGAACTTTAGAGAAGGTTGAATTTTCAGACTAGGCACATGTCCTACACTCAAGTCAGGGCCTTGATGGAATGAGTGTGACTCTGAGAATTGGGATGGGGATATCTTGGAAGATGTACTTGATTACTTTTGACCCGAAGAGCCCCCTGAACTGTCTGGGCCTGTTAAAGTGTCCTCCTTTTCTTGTTGGAAGACAGGCCCCATTTTCTGCTTGAAGAATAGCAATGCCACAAGTGGGCCAGGTGCCTAAGGACACAATGTTCCCACCTGCACTGCTGACTACCAGACCAACAGCAAGTGTTAACTCTCAGCCTAACCTAATGAGCAAGTGTTGGGCCTGCTAGGGAGAGAGGGATGCATGCCATGGTAGCCACAGGACTGGTTTACACGGCTGGGCAAGAACCAGGAGACCGTGACTGGAAATGAATCCCTGGGTGCTTGGTCAATGAGGGCAGAAGATAAAGTTTTTAGGATAAAAGAGAGTTTATTTCATGGGAACCCTCCTGTGACACAGGATTTAACTCCTGGCAAAGCTCTGAGATATGTCTTACATGCAGCAGGGATGGCTCTTGGGAATTTGAACTTAAGCCCTTCAGGCTGGCATGCAAAGAAGAGGGTGTGGGTAACAATTTAATTGAAGCCAACTGTTAGCAGTGCCACGGTGGCTTGGAAATCAGTGGTAAGGTATCTGTGAAAAAAAATCTGAGCTGACATTTTAGGAAGCCCCAGTTCCTCATGGAATCTAAGGAAAAGGGATTCTACTTGCTGGTGAATTATAGAGCTGCCTCCATTAACCAGGGAGAACCAGTGTGACTCCATGTGAGAAAAGGAGCAAATATAGCAGTATTGAGGACTGCTATTCTTAGAAAGGCCTGCTTAAAGACTGGCCCTTGGATGGCATCTGGAAATTTGGATTTTAGGGGGGTTTCCACCATTCCCAGAACTGAGAAGAGGACTCACAATGCCTAGACTATTAAAACAGTAGGACTTTTTTGTGGTGAACACCTGCTTTCCTCCTGGGAGTCTGGAATGTAGCCCTGTGCCAGACAGAAGGTGACCCCAGTAGAAACCCTAGGCACTGAGTCTCTAATGAACTTCCCTGGTGAACACATCTCAAGTGTTGTTGTAACACACTGCTGGGGGAAGTAAGCACATCCTCCGTGATGTTCTCCACTGGGAGAGGACTCTTGGAAGCTTGTAGAGCGTTTCCTTTGCTCTTTGCCCTAAGCACTTCTCCCTTGTGCTGATTTTGCTTTGTATCCTTTTGCTATAATAAATCATAACTGTCAGTATAGCTTTATGCTGAGTCTAGGAATCCTCCTAGCAAACCACCAAACCCGGGGGTGGTCTTCAGGACCTCCCCTACACACCATGACAAATAGATACATAGTTTTCTTCATACACATATATCTGGGCCCTCCTGAGGGTGAAAAGCTTAGTGAATCATGAAGAAAATGCCCTCTTACCCCAAGAGTTGTTTCTTTGCCTTCTGTCCTAGGGGATTTTGCTTTCCCTTGAACCACTGTTGATGTGTTCCATTTTATTTAATGTATAAGGAGTTTGATTTCATGTTTAGAGGTATATGTCTTCACCTTGTAAAACAGAATTTTTCAAACTTCTGGGGGCTCTTTTCCCATTCTCAAAGTACAGATACAGACTTTTTTATCCCACTGCCCCCAAAATCCCCAAAATATTAGAAATTTTAACATTCTTTCCCCTTAACTACGATCTCTAAACTACAACTCACTAGTAAGCAGGACCAAAATCCTACTGGACAGATTTGTCCAATGCTCTGGCTGTGGGGGGATGAAAAGGAAGACTAGTATGATGCTGTGGGTGCCCAGAAGTCACCTCCATCAGACCAGGGCTTGCTGGGTCTCTCAGTTGATCTTAAAGACTAATAATTATCATGGGTGACTAAGCCTTAAAGAAGGACTATGAATTATCGTGATGAAAAAGTTGTCAAAGTGGACCATTTGCATTGAATGGACAGGAGTAAGAAATGGCTTGGGCTATTCCAAGAACCTGAAAGGGGCTCAGATCCTGGGGTAAAGGAGTGAGGAGATCTTAGATGCACATGAAAAGTAACTCTTCTCAATGTATACTAAGGAAAGGGAAAATTTACTCAAGCAATAAAGGCATGTATGAAAGTGTGTGTGTATATAGCTGAAATCCACAGATCATCTCACCAACTGCCCCTTGAGTTGCGGCATTAATTTTCTGCCCTCTATTCTGGATGTCTCTCTTAGACAACTTTTCCAGATTCCTCTGTGTTCCCCATCTCCTGACCAAATCCCTCAGCCCCCAGATCTCCCGTTCTCTGGCCCAGGCTCATTAGGCACAAAATGATAGGGTCACAGTTTGATAGTTGATCTGTATTCTGTTCCAGCCTTGGCAGTCTTGCCCCTTCCTGTCAATATCTGAGAGCTGTCATAGGGACCAGAGGTACTGAGTGGCTGTCCTAGTCAGAATCATGGCCAGAAACAGATGGCTTGCTGAAAGGGGGTGGTGTATAAAGCAGTGGCAAGCTGAGGAAAACCCACGGTCACAAAGCTCTTCCTGCAACAGTAGGAAGTAGATACTACCCTCTCGTTGAAGGGACAAATGGAGGAAGTATTACCAAAAGTCAAAAAAGAAAAAAACCTGTAGCTTTGGGAGAGGACCACCTGACAGGAGCTATGCCCCACCACAGAAAAACACAACCCCCACTAACCTGTGTCCCTCCAGGAAGGGAATCACAAACTCAAATGCATTCAACTCCATTTCATCCTTCCCTCCAACCTCCTGCTAGTGCCTCCCATTGACCAAATCCAGTGAAGAACCAGAGGGCAAGAGAGTCCACTGATGGGTCTAGCGGAGCAAATGGAAGATGCTCAGCTTAATGGCTGATTACAAGACACACACAGAAAAATAAATCAAGGTACGTTCCAGAAGTTTTTATTTATATGAAATAGGAAACAGATTTCAACTTGCCAAGAGAGTTTGAAAACTTGTTTGAAAATTGGAAAATGCAATTTTTTGCTTCAATAGCAACACCTTGGTAGGCAGCCAGCTATTTATTAACATACTCAGGTGACTGGGGCATCCCACCCCTTCTAGTAGACAGAAGAAAGATGCCACTTTAGAACAAGATGGGAGCACTGCGGGATGCAGCCAGTCTCTTTAGTCCTCTCTGGGGTAGAAGATACGGCAAAGCTTTTGCTGCCTGTCTGCCCCACAGCGATGCTGGCACTTTCTAACAATCGGGTGTCTCTTAGGATCCGTTTCACTCTTCTGCAGTTACCAGGTCTCAGTTGTGACCCAGCGGAGACTTTGCTCTCGGCTTACTACTCAGTCACGCTGGGGTCTTATTTCAAAGGCTATCTAGATTCAAATTCACATTTCCACAGTCAATGCATATTAATCCTAATGAACATCATTTATCCTGGGCTCTCTATGACCAGTGTTAGGAAAGACAGGCATTAAATGAAGACACAAATGTTTGTGCAACTTCCCATTAAGATAGGAGGCTTGAGAGTTCCACTATAACTGAAATCACCAGTCCCCCAGGGGCAAAGCGCTTAGAAGCTGTCAAGAGACTGAAGGGATGACAGAAATGGGGAGAGGCTGGGAAAATTAGTATTCCCACTCCTCCAGGTGACACAGGTGAGCCACCTGCATAGGTGAGCAGAAAAGTGCCCACAGAGATTCTGTTCACTTTCCCTTTGATGTTAAAAACAGTTTAATAGATGCTAGGTGGCTTTGTAGCTTTGCCATTAGGTAGCATTCCTGTAGTAAGAAGATTTTTCTTTCAATTAATAATCCTCTGAAGAAGCAAACTAACTCATATCTTGACATCATCCTCCTTAGGCACTGTAGGAAAGGGTAGCATAGCAGTTAAGGGCTCAGGTTTTACAACCAGCCTGCCTGGGTTTAAATCCCTACTTTACCACTTAGTAGCTATGTAACCTTGGAGAAGGCGATGGCACTCCACTCCAGTACTCTTGCCTGGAAAATCCCACGGATAGAGGAGCCTGGTAGGCTGTAGTCCATGGGGTTGCTAAGAGTCGGACACAACTGAGCGACTTCCCTTTCACTTTTCACTTTCATGCATTGGAGAAGGCAATGGCAACCCACTCCAGTGTTCTTGCCTGGAAAATCCCAGGGACGGGGGAGCCTGGTGGGCTTCTGTCTATGGGGTCGCACAGAGTCATACACAACTGAAGTGACTTAGCAGCAGCAGCAGCAGCAGCAGCTATGTAACCTTAGGAAAGGGCTTCCCAGGAGGCACTAGTGTTAAAGAATCTGCCTGCCAATGCAGAAGATATAAGATGCAAGAATTCCATCCCTCAGTCAGGAAGGTCCCCTGAAGGAGGGCATGGCCACCCACTCCAGTCTTCTTGGATTCTCTTGCCTGGAGAATCCCATGGACTGAGGAGCCTAGTAGGCTATAGTCCATAGGGTCACAAAGAGTCAGACACAACTGAAGTGACTTAGCATGCAGCATGAACACAACCTTAGGAAAACCACTTAACTTCTCTGGGCCTCTCACTCTTCTTATCTCTAACTTCTTATCTGTTAAGAGATAATTATAGCCCTTCCTCACTGAGTTGGTGAGAAGGTTAAGGAAGATAATAGATACAGCTCAGCATAGTCAAAAAATTAAACATAAAATTGCCATATGAACCAGCAATTCTACTCCTACACAAAAGAACTGAAAAACAAATATGCAGATATTCATGCACAAATGTTTACAGCAGCACTATTCACAATAACCAAAAGGTGGAAATAGCCCAAACAGGCATCAATAATGAATGGATAAACAAAATCTGGAATGCCTATACAATGGAATATCATTCAGCCATAAAAAGGCATGAAGTACTGACACATATACCATATGGATGAACCTCAAAAACATTATGCTGAGTAAAATAAGTCAAGCACAAAGGCATATAAATGATTCCATTTATATGAAATATCCTCAGTTCAGTTTAGTCACTCAGTCGTGTCCAACTTTTTGCGACCCCATGGAATGCAGCACGCCAGGCATCCCTGTCCATCACCAACTCCGGCAGTTTACTTAAACTCATGTCCATTGAGTCAGTGATGCCATCCAACCATCTCATCTTCTGTCATCCCCTTCTCTTCCTACCTTCAATCTTTCCCAGCATCAAAGTCTTTTCCAATGAGTCAGTTCTTCGCATCAAGTGGCCAAAATATTGGAGTTTCTGCTTCAGCATCAATCCTTCCAATGAATATTCAAGACTGGTTTCCTTTAGGATTGACTGCTTTGAGCTCCTTGCAATCCAAGGGACTCTCAAGAGTCTTCTCCAACACCACAGTTCAAAAGCATCAATTCTTCGGTGCTCAGCTTTCTTTATAGTCCAGCTCTCATATCCATACATGACTACTGGTAAAACTGTAGCTTTCACTAGACGGACTTCTGTTGGTAAAGTAATGTCTCTGCTTTTTAATAAGCTGTCTAGGTTGATCATAGCTTTTCTTCCAAGGAGCAAGTGTCTTTTAATTTCATGGCTGCAGTCACCATCTGCAGTGATTTTGGAGTCCCCCAAAATAAAGTCATTGTTTCCACTGTTTCCCCATCTATTTGCCATGAAGTGATAGGACTGGATGCCATGATCTTAGTTTTCTAAATGTTGAGTTTTAAGCCAGCTTTTTCACTCTCCTCTTTCACTTTCATCAAGAGGCTTTTTAGTTCTTCTTCACTTTCTGCCATAAGGGTGATGTCATCTGCGTATCTGAGGTTATTGATATTTCTCCCAGCAATCTTGATTCCAGCTTGTGCTTCATCCAGCCTGGCATTTTGCATGATGTATTCTGCATATAAGTTAAATAAGCAGAGTGACAATATATAGCCTTGAAATACTCCTTTCCCAATTTGGAACCAGTCTGTTGTTCCATGTCCAGTTGTAACTGTTGCTTCTTGACCTACATACAGATTTCTCAGGAGGCAGGAAAGGAGGCATACAGATTTCTCAGGAGGCAGGAAATATCCTCAGGAGTCTAGAGACGAAGTGCAACAAGATATTGATGAAAAAGAGTAGGAAAAGAGCATACACAAAAGAGAAAATACAAATAGCCAACAAATACACAAAAAGATGTTCCTCATCACCAGAGTTCAAAGACTTCATGTAGGCCAATTAAAAATGAAACAAAACACTTCGCATGGGCAAAAATTAAGGTTTGCTAATGTCATTGATGTGGGGAAATGGTTATTTTTAATTTGCAAATGAGAGCATAATTTGGTACAGGTGCTTACAAGGACAATTTCCCAGTACCTATTAAGTTTAAATGTGCATCCCCAGTGACTTAGCAATTCCACTACTCATAGCCACTGTGGAGGAAGAGTCCACAAAGAGACATGTTCAAGGATGCTCATTGGAACAGTGTTGGCAAAAGCTAAAAACTGCAAATGTCCTAGATGTGTACCAACAGGGGATTGTCGGGGCAAGCTGACTAGTGTACTCATACAATGAAATACTATGAAGTACATACACTAGTGAGGGAAATCTGTGTGTCCCAACACAGAAAACTCTCTAAGATTAGGTGCTAAAGGAAACACACACACAATAAATAAAACTACCCATTTTCTTGGATACAAGTCTATGGGTGAGAATACATACAAATAGGTTTAAAAGAATCTAACTAATAAGAGGCTTCTCATTTTGGAGGAATTTTCTAGAAATTGCTGGTGATGGTGAAGGTAACTTGAGGCTTATTTGTAATATTTATTCTATTTTTCAACATTCATACACCACCTGTGTTGAAAAAAAATTAAAACATTTACATGGTTGCTTTGTAGATATGTTTTCAGTAAGGACATTCTGTGATCTTCCACCTTGTTACAAGCTTAAAACTCTCATAGTTCCTCCAAACCAACATTATTTGCCCATTTTGTTGTTATTGTTCTTGATTATACTATAGTGACTCTCTAACAATTCACTACATTATAACGTTGAACTTTCCCCAAGTTTCAGAATTAGTGTTTGAAACACATTTTTTCTTCTACTTATAAATGTACATATCCCTTTCAAAGCAAAAGCCTCCCATCAGACTCACAAGCCCAAACTTGAAAACGGAAGCAGGTCTACCGAAGAAGCAGAGCCTGAGGCAGCCATTCTAAGAAAGACGGTAGCATCAACTTCATTGTATTCCACAGGCTGCAATGATGAAGTCCCCATTCTCTCTCTCAGGTGTCTGTGAGCAGGAAACACCTCAGGGTTTGAACTTGAGGCAGCAGGAGTGTGATCTTTGGCAGTTATTCCTGACTGTGGCCTCTAGACCTGTATTCCAGCCCTCCCAGACATGCTGTGAACTACACAATCAGTTCAGTTCAGTTCAGTCGCTCAGTCGTGTCTGACTCTTTGCAATCCCATGAATCGCAGCACGCCAGGCCTCCCTGTCCATCACCAACTCCCGGAGTTCATTCAGACTCACGTCCATCGAGTCAGTGATGCCATCCAGCCATCTCATCCTCTGACGTCCCCTTCTCCTCCTGCCCCCAATCCCTCACAATACCATTTTGATAAATTTATTTTCTGCTGAAATGAATCAAGGTTGGTGTCTATTATGTGCAGCTGACTCTGTGATCTTGTGAAAGCTAGCTAATTTCTTCTGTTTCTTCATCTATTAAAAATGAAAATAATCATATCTATCTCACAGGGTTACAAGAAGATAAAATGTATGCCATATATTTTAAACAGATATAGCACATATGAAATATATTTTTCATATGAAAGATATGAAATATATTTAAAATGTATATATATATTAATATAGCCACTGAATATATTTAATGCAGTTATATGAATCTTTTAATATTATATCTCTACATATAAAATCTTATTAAGGTAAAAAAAATATTTAAAAACCTGATGTATACATTTTTCTGCAGGGTTGGGGGCAATGAAACATGGCAGGTCCTTAGAATGTAGAGTAGATAAATTGTAGTGAATTTCCACTTTTAATATCTCAGATAAATGGAAAGGCAAATAATCTACAGCTTTCAAGGAAGGAAAAATAAGCAAAAGGATGGCCTTTGTGGATTTAAACTTGAGTACCAACAATCACTCCAAACATCCCACGGCTCACCTATTTTGTGTATAATCTGTGGTGACCTTTCCACTGAAGGCCAGTTTTCTGATACCAAATGACTTCCAATCACAGGCCAGCCGGCTTGACAGCACTCACAGAACTCACTCATTCTAGTATCAGTCACCATAAACATCATTAGGATTGAATATTTTCTGCAAAATGACTCTCGAGCCCTAGAGTGAAGTCCACAGCCAAAGCAGGTGACATCAAGATTAATGACGTTGTTGGGTGCCCGCACAGGCGTTTCCCTGACAGCCCAAGTAATCAAGAGGCGGAGGATGTGATGGTGAGGAAGGGCCTCGGGGATCCTGGAGTGCAAATTAGTCTGAGCATCAGATTCTCTAGAGCCAAAAATCCATGTTCCCTGTGCATTCACAGGAAGCACGTGACCCACCACATGTCCTGCAGCTCCTCTATCAGACCAGAAGTGAGGCTGGAAGTCCCCATTTCCCTGCTCCATGGGAGTCTTCAAGACGATCAGCCACAACAAGCAGAGACAGAAATGGAACTGAGCTGAAAATCAGTGTGTCTTTTCCCACTTCTCTCTGGATCATCTGCAAAAGAGATCTAGGACTTCCTTGAAAATTACCAGGACATCATCAGTGTGCTCCTTGTTAATATTTTTTCACCTGAGGACTTCAGGCTTTCCCAGGATATTCCTTCACACATCCAAACAACAGAAGAAGGGAGGTGGGAAGTACAAACCCCAAACTTAAGTGGGAAAAAAGCAGCAGCAAATCTCAGCCTGCTTTAGTCTTAACATAATGCCTGATCAGAAGGAATTGCAGCCATCCCTGGTGGCTCATCCCTGGTGGCTCATCCCTGGTCTGCCTGCAATGAGGGAGACCTCAGTTTGTACCCTGGGTTGGCAAGATCCCCTGGAGGAGGGCATGGCAACCCACTCCAGTATTCTTGCCTAGAGAATTCCATGGACAGAGGAGCCTGGTGGGCTACAGTCCATGGGGTCGCAAAGAGTCGAATAGGACTGAGCGACTAATACTTTAACTTTCTCTTTTAATTCAGGAACTGGTTAATACATTTAAAAATAAATGGGCCCCCTGAGCCATCTTTCTTCCTCTTCCTCTTACCCATATTCTAATAATTTCTTTAGGAGAAGAATTTATAGATATATTTGTCTCCCTGGCATACTATGCTCATTTCTCTTGGAATAAATCCTATGCTCTTCCCTGTGGAAAATTTTGTGTGGTTTTTACATGGGGCCAAACCTGCTATTCACAGCCCCGCCCTCCCAACATACACACACACAAACACCCTTACAGCCATAATAGGTGTGAACACCATTACTCAGAAGTGGCCAGTTTGAGTGACTATATGACATGTCAGTCCAAGCAGAGTCTCTCTGATACATAAGCACCAGTAGAATGTCTGTCTCTTGCTCTAAGCATATGGGCCTTAAGGATAATATAATCTTAAGTCCCTCTGGCCATTTCCACTGAAATATAGAAGAAGCTCTCTGCAGTAGGAAAGAATGATACCAACATCAAAAGGATGAACAGGAATGAACACAGAGCCCTGATGCTATCATATGAGCCATTAAAGGGATGCTGATTAATAAAAGAAGAAAATCAAAGTAAACAAGTCCATTTACTTGCAATAAGAGGTTTGAGTTAAGAAATGGTGAACAAGCAAAAGGCAAGTTGACCCCACAGGCTATAAATAAGCACTCAGGCCACAGAGCAAGTCCTGGCACTTGTAGCCCAGCTGTAAGCAGGAGTTTTCAGATACCTTTTGTTCAGCACTGGGATGTAGGAATTCCTTGTAACTCACATCAATTTATTTAAGAAGTAAACTGCCTGACTAAGACTTTGATACAGAGAGCTACTTAATAAATGTTTTATTGAATGTTTGTGGTCTGATAAATTCAGGAGACAGGGGGAACTATAATCTCCCTTGATCTTAACACTCCACTTCTATTAATTCAGTTTAGGAAGAGAGCTTTTTATCCACCATGTCACAGAGTTGGCTCTAATTGACTGTGTGCTGTTAAGCTGGGGCTCTGCTATCCCATACCTCTGCAAATTACTCTTCAAGGTCCCTTCTTGGCTGTGGATTTATTCCTATTCAAATTCATCTTTTAGTTTCAGCCCATCATCTTGGTCTGTCACATAATGTAGAATCCTGACTCCACCATCCATTACACAAACTTCTTCCTTCTGGCTTTGAATCATTTGGAAATTTGACAGGTTTGCCCACTACAACTGTATCCCAGCCATATCACAAACAAGAATGTCCTGCAGTGTTCTGGTGGAGAAATTTCCATCCTACCCTCCAAAAATTGACATTAGAATAAGATCTTCATATATAAACATTCAGTTATAAATCAGCTTGTTAACTTATCCAAGTCATGTTTCATCCTGTTGACTATGAGAGTTTTATAAAATATTTTACCAGCTGCCTTGCTGGGCATTACGAACATCATGCCTCCAGGCTGTTATGACGGTACAATAATGTGATCATAAAAGGAATAAGAGTTGGTTCAACATGACCAGTTCTTGGTGAAAACTCTGTGGCTCTCAGAAATCCTAACTTCCTTTCCCACAACCTCATAAGCAGCGTGTGTGTGCTCAGTCACTCAGTCGTGACGGACTCTGTGACCCAAGGGACTGTAGCCCACTGGGCTCTTCTGTCCCTGGAATTCTCCAGGCAAGAATACCTCCTCCAGGAGATCTTCCTGACCCAGGGATTGAACCCATGTCTCCTGAATCTCCTGCACTGGCAGGCAGATTCTTTACCACTGAGCCATCTGGGAAGCCTTAAAGTGAGGCTGCTGTTCTTGTTGAGTTAGGCTGAAGACTGCTGACTCTTGTATTTCAATCAAGGAAACATAACACAGGAGAATCAGTGATGTGATTCACCAAGTCTATCTTTGGGGAGAATAGGAGATGTCAGTTACTAATTTTGCCTGCATATTCCTAGTATTCTCCCTGTCTGACCTTCAACTCCCCCAGCCCACTTATCCACAGCAAAGAACTTCTTCTTCTTGGGCAATTTTAAGAAAAATAATAAGACAATGGCCTGCAATTGCTGAGTAGGAATGTTTACTGGAACAAATGTCTCCACTTTAGAGAACCATTTGCTATGGTCAACCATGGGGATATAAATGAGCAGCACACAGTAAAAAAAAAAAAAAAAAAAGACGTGTCCCACATGAATAAAGAACTCTCTATAAACTTATGCATTAGCCAAAGCTTCACATTCCTGCCCAGGGAATAGTCCAGTATTGATAGGTACTGGCCTTACTAAATTAGAAAACCCCAGGGCAGGGACATGACTATTTACACTCATATTCCCAAAGCAATGCCTGGCCCAAACCAGATACTTGAGGGAGATTAACATCATTCATGGCCATGTGGCTTTCCAGTTCCTCTTATTAAAGAAACCGACTCTATCTTCCCACCTCTTCAGTCTGGGCCTCAGTTATGACTTGTTTTGGCCAGCAGAACTAGTTCCAAGGACAGACCCTCGGGCCTTGTGTTTCCACTGTGTTCCTGTGCCTCTGCCTCCACCACGAGAGGACTCCCAGAGAGCACGCAAGCCTGAGGAGCCGGTGGGGAGGACCTGGGAGAAATTACACCAGGTAACCTGCTCCCTGGACTCCAGGCACACGAGCAAGTCTTGTCAGGGTCAGTAGCGCCACCCAGTCTGTCCCCAACTCACGTGAGACACATGAACAACAGAAGTTCATTGTCCATTGTCTGCTATATGGAATTATCTTCGCTACACACCATTCTTTTCAGTGGCAGTGCTCCAATATACGGAGAAGGCGATGGCACCCCACTCCAGTACTCCTGCCTGGAAAATCCCATGGATGGAGGAGCCTGGCAGGCTGCAGTCCATGGGGTTGCTGAGGGTCGGACACGACTGAGCAACTTCCCTTTCACTTTTCACTTTCACACATTGGAGAAGGAAATGGCAACCAACTCCAGTGTTCTTGCCTGGAGAACCCCAGGGACGGGGGCCTGGTGGGCTGCCGTCTATGGGGTCACACAGAGTCAGACACGACTGAAGTGACTTAGCAGCAGCAGCAGCAGCTCCAATATAAGGCCAAAGAGAAGGGGGAGAGAACATTTTAACACTAAACTCATTAAGAAATTTGCCACATATGTGGTATATACCTTCATGTGTGACAGACTTCTTATGCCAAAAGTCTCTCAAGGAATAGATGCGGAGAAAAGGGGAAAAAAATATCTTCCCATCTGAGTCTGAAAATATCTTGAGGAGAAACAGATACCAGGCAAAAGAGAAGGGAGAAGTTCAAAGGTAGCATCTCTTGTGCAGCAACCAGCACCATAGGCTTTATGCTTGAAAGTTCTAACAGGCCCACAAGATGAATTTCATCTAAGCCTGGAGACCTGAGCTCATGTTTATGAGCTGTGCTGGCTTCCTGCCTTCACATCCACACTGAGCCCTGACTCCCTCCTCTTTATTCTACTTTCCTCTCATGGCAAAATCATTCTCCTTAGTAGATAAGTCAAAATTCAAATAGCAATTGAGCAGTTCTACTTTCTCCCTCGTAAGTTAAAATCTCCCCTAAGCAGTCCTTGCCTTGTTCATCCATTTTTCCCCCAAATGGAAATGAATTTACATTGTTTCTGAAGCTTCAGTTCTCTAGGTCTTAGGTGAAGTGAGACAGTTAGCACAGGCTCTAGAGTTAGACCATCATGAGTCCCAGATCTGCCATGTGGTAACTGCATGACCTTGGGGAAGTTTCTTACCCTTTCAGAACTTCAATCTCCCTTTCTCTAAATGGAAAACATCATCGTATCCACCTCAGAGGGTTGTTGTGAATATTAAATGAGCAAATGTAAGCAAACTGCTTAGCAGACTCCCTGAGGCATAGAAAGTACCCAACACCTAGCAGCCAACATGATTCCTTAAGTTCAGGGACATTGTTTTTGAGTTAGAGGATAAGCATTTGCTTTTAATCCTTTATAATTTTTCTTCTTTTTATATGCCTTATCAATATCTGGATTTTTCAGAGAGCTCTACATATAAATACAAGGTTACTTGTCAACATTCTTCCATTTAATCTTTATGAGAGTCACTTTATACCAACTTCTAAGGTAAGACATCAATCAAGATTAGACTTTCCATCCCCAGACAATAGAAAGCCATGCCAATATTAACCTGGCTTTTGGAATTATGAATGATGAGTTTGAATGCTGAGGTTACAGGTGTCAATGCCTGCTTGCATCCCTGTCAGCCAATGGCCTTCCACTCACCCTGTGGTCTATCCCCTAACAGAGAGTTCTAGTTCTTTCTGAACCACCCAGGTCCACCAAGGCTCTGCCCTGGGCTCTCGACTCATGTGTTGTACTTTCCTCCTGCTGCCGCTGCTGCTAAGTTGCTTCAGTCATGTCCGACTCTGTGCGACCCCATAGTCGGCAGCCCGCCAGGCTCCTCCGTCCCTGGGATTCTCCAGGCAAGAACACTGGAGTGGGTTGCCATTTCCTTTTCCAATGCATGAAAGTGAAAAGTGAAAGGGAAGTTGCTCAGTCATGTCTGACTGAGCCAACCCCGTGGACTGCAGCCCACCAGGCTCCTCTGTCCATAGGATTTTCCAGGCAAGAGTAGTGGAGTGGGGTGCCATTGCCTTCTCCGACTTTCCTTCTAGTCTGGCCTATTCTCTCCCACAGACCTGGTCTCAACCCAGGCTATGGGCCTCATTGCCAGCTCCCTTCGGATGGCTGATTTTATGCATCGACTTGGCCAGGCAATAGTACCCACTTATTCAATTAAGCACTAGTCTAGATGTTGTTGTAAAGGTGCTTTGTACATATGCTGAACATCTGCAATCAGTTTGACTTTTAAAAAAGAGAGATTATCCTCGATAGTTTTGGGTGGACCTCATTCAATCAGTTGAAAGGCCTTAGGAGCCAAAGTAAAGTTTCCCAGAGGAAGGAGAAATCCCACCTGTGGGCTGCAACATTAGCTCCTGCTCAAGAGTATGCAACCCTACAGTTTCCCTACAGGTTTCAGACTTTCAGCCTGAAAGACACATGTACACATTGGTTAAGTTCCCTGCTAGAACCCTGACGATCCACTCCTTCTGTCCCAGGCTCTCCTGCCACCACCACGGACCATGCAGCCAGCTCCCAAACAGCCAAAATCCAAACTGCTCCTCCAATTCATGGCAAGACCAACCACCCCTAGTCACAAGGTCAACTGATCGGGTTGACTGTCCTGCTAATATTATCAACACCAAAAGCCAATAACATTTTACTGAGCTACTACTATGGGCCAGAGGCCATGCCAAGCACTTTTTATGCACTGTCTCGTTTAATCCTCATAGCATCATACCTAATAGGAACTATTATTATTCCTGTTTCTCCAAGGAAGGGATTAAAACTCAAGGGCTTTATGCAGCCTAAATTCACCCAGCTCCTAAGAGGCAGAGCCAAAATTTACACCTGCTCCAGCAATATCCTAATCCAAGCTTCAGTTTGGATTACTTGCTTAGGCTACAATGTCTGTGTCCTGCTCCCAGACTTGCCCTAAATCTGTTTTTAACATAGCAGTTGCAGCAGGCTGAATGGTAGCCTCCCAAAACCTATCCAGAACCCATGAATGTGACCTTGTGCTTTAGTTGCTCAATTCTGATGATTCTTTGTGACCCCATGAACTGTAGCCAGCAAGCCTCCTCTGTCCAGGGGGATCCTCCAGGCAAGAATACTGGAGTGTGTTGCCATGCCCTCCTCCAGGGGATCTTCCTGACCCAGGAATCGAACTGGGGTCTCCTGCATTGCAGGTGGATTTTTACCAGCTGAGCTACCAGGGAAGCCCAGCTTCCTAGAATAAGGAATGTGACCCTATTTGGGAAAAAAGGTATCTGCAGATGTAATCAAGGACCTTGAGATGAGACCAACTTTGATTAGAGAGGACCCTAAATCCAATGACAAGTATGCTAAAGAAGAGAATGGAAAAAAGATACACAAGTAAATCCACAAAAAGTTGGAGGTGGAGACTGGAGTAATGCAGCTGCAAGCCAAGGAATGCCAAAGATTTCAGCAACTACCAGAAACTAGTGAGGTATGGAACACTCTCTCTTGGAGCCTCCAGAAGGAACCAGCCTTGCTAACACTGACTTTGGACTTCTAACCTGCAGCACCGTGAGAGAATGAACTGCTGTCTCTTTAAGCTACCAATCAATGTGTGGCTTGAACGTTATTGTTATAGCAACTCTAGGAAACTAGAGTGATCGTTTAGAAACACAAATCAGGTCATGTTGTTTTCCTATGCAAAACCTTCCAGTGGCATCATATTACACGCAAGTAAAATTCAGATCCTTTCCTCAGGCCCCCTCAGTTCAGTCGCTCAGTCGCTCAGTCGCTCAGTCGTGTCCAACTCTTTGCGACCCCATGAATTGCAGCACGCCAGGCTTCCTTGTCCATCACCAACTCCCAGAGTTCACTCAGACTCACATCTATCGAGTCAGTGATGCCATCCAGCCATCTCATCCTCTGTTGTCCCCTTCTCCTCCTGCCCCCAATCCCTCCCAGCATCACAGTCTTTTCCAATGAGTCAACTCTTCGCATGAAGTGGCCAAAGTACTGGAGTTTCAGCTTTAGCAGCATTCCTTCCAAAGAAATCCCAGGGCTGATCTCCTTCAGAATGGATTGGCCCTATATAATCTGGTACTGCCTTTCCACTGTACTCATTGCATTCTCACTCCCCCAGCTCATTTTACCCCCAGACATGCCTGCACACTCTCTGTTTCCCAAATGCTCCAAGCCCACGTCTGCTCCCTCCACCTGGAATGTGTTTTCTTCGGGTCTTCCCAGGACTAGCTGCTTCTTATCTTCAGGACAACACTGCCCCTGTCCCATTCACACTGTCCCATTGTCCTGTTCTATCTATTACAGGTGTTACACTTGTTTGCTTGATTGGTTTGTGACTAGTGTCTGTTTCCCATGAGAGAAGATTCTTGTCTGATTGTTCACTGATGAACCCTAAGATGAAGAATAGTGCTGGGTACACAGTAGGTGTTCAATAAATATTTGAATATTTGATAATGAATAAGGATAGTCTATTTAACTAATCTAACTCCAGAGTTCAAAAGACTCACCAGGGGTGGAGGAAGGAAGAGTTTGAGATTCTTCAGTCTCCAGGCTACTTGTAAACCTCTGTTCAGGTCATTCTGGGTCTGAATCAGTTTCTGCAGCAAAGCAGAGTCCCAAGCCACCTTGGGACTGTCAATTCCCCTTCCCACTGTTGCAGCAATCACAAAGATCAGTCAGTTCAGCACAAAAGCAAAGAGGATCTCACCCCAAATGCTATCCAAGTCTGCCCCTACCCCTCTGCTGCCCTCCACACCCCCAGGCATGCCCTGCCTCTGTCAGCATCACACATTATCCCCAGACTCAGGCCCACAGTTGAGCTCAGAGGACATTCTTGGACAAGCAGGCATTTCTTACCTCACTTCCTCCTTGAGCCACTCAGTAGCTCTCTACTTGCCTATGGAAAGGACCCTCAAGATGCTAATGATGCCCTCCCCAGCGTGAAGCTGCCAAGAAACCCAGCAGCACTGGGAGCTGCAACATTTCAGTCCCAGGAATCCTGTGGACTCCAGACTCCACAACTGACCCCGGATTGTTTACTGGGTCCCATTAGGCAACAGAATCACAGGCTGGAAGAAATTGATGAGAGGAGCTGACAGCAGAGGCCTTCCCTAAACAAAGTCCCTGGCACAGAGGAAGCCCACTGGACATCCATGCTAAGGCACAGTCACAGTCCTCTTCTCTAAGGATCAGGTCTATTGGTGGCTCTGCAGCTGTGTGTCTGGCACAGGGAAGTGTCAGTTCTAGCCTTCTGAAAAACTATCAGATCCCAGCCTGGCCCTACATAAGCTTCCTCCCTCATCCCTGAGCCCCCAAATACTACACCTTCCTCCTCTGAATCCCCCAGTATCCAGCAACCAAGACAACCTCCATCCCTCCAAGTTCACAAAGCCCCAAGAAATGCTGCATTACAGTCACCAGGGAAACTTTTAAAAATATATCAATTCCCTCCATCCCCTACTAAAAAAATTATGACTCAACTAGCCTGGGGTATGGCCAGCAGGCATCTTTTGGTAACTCTTTATTTTTTTTCTTTTTTTAAAAAATGCAGCCACAGCCTTAGAGCTTAATTCAAGCTTCATGAACAAACTCCAAGTCATTCAGCTTCCTAGTTCCACAGACGTAACCTACACAGCTCTGAGGGCCCTCCTTGATCACTGAAGTTGCTGCCCTCAGGAGAGGGCCCCTGTTCCTGGGAGGAGCAAGTCCTCTCACTCATCTTGGACCACTGATCTCTCTTTTCTCTTCTGTGACGTGAACTGAGTCAAATCCTAGTGCTCACCACCCAGTGCTCCTACAGGCTGTGCTTGGGAAAACCACCACTGAACATCATCTCTTTCATCCTAAACAAAGGCTATGGGTTTCTAATAGGTCTTCTTGATCCCTTCCTTAACACCTCTAATTCATTCCCCACAACACAGAAAAATTTCTCTCTAAAAGGTGCATCCAAGCATGTCACTTCCTTGCCTGGGATGGTCAATAATGTATTCATTGCTTTTAGGATACAACTCAAAACACTTAGTCCACAAGAACTGTTATTGTGGTACCCAAATTTATCTCACAGGCTTCTCTTCTCCCATTCTCTGCATTCTTCACTCTGCTCTTCCCAGAGTCCTGTTCCCAGTGCCTCAAAGGGGCTTGGTGCTCACTCCTCAGGGCCTGGGGAACCCTTTGTTATTGTTGTTCAGTCACTAAGTCGTGTCCGACTCTTTGCAACCCATGGTCTGCAGCACTCGAGGCTTCCCTGACCTTTGCTATCTCCCAGAGTGTGCTCAAACTCATGTCCATTGAGTCAGTGACGCCAACCAAACATCTCATCCTCTGCCGCCCCCTTCTCCTGCCCTCAATCTTTCCCAGCATCAGGGTCTTTCCCAATGAGTTGGCTCTTCGCATCAGGGGCCAAAGTATTGGAGCTTCATCTTCAGCATCAGTCTTTTCAATGAATATTCAAGGTTGATTTCCTTTAGGATTAACTGGTTTGATCTTTCTGTCCAAGGGACTCTCAAGAGTCCTCTCCAACAGCACAGTTCAAAAGCATCGATTCTTCTGTGTTCAGCCTTCTTTATGGTCCAACTCTCACATCCATACATGACTACTGGAAAAACCATAGCTTTGACTAGATGGACCTTTCTCGGCAAAGTAGTGTCTCTGCTTTTTAATACGCTGTTTAGGTTTGTCATAGCTTTTCTTCCAAGAGCGTCATTTAATTTCATGGCTGCAGTCATCTTCCACAGTAATTTTGGAACCCAAGATAATGAAATCTGTCACTGTTTCCACTTTTTCCCTATCTATTTGCCATGAAGTGATGGGACCAGATGCCATGATCTTCGTTTTTTTAATGTTGAGCTTTAATCCTAACTCATCCTTGAAATTCAGCTTGACTGTTAGGCCACCTTCCATCCCCCAGATCAGTTCAGGTCTCATTAGTCCCTCCTTGGCCCCTTGGTGAAAGTTTGAGAGTGAAAGTGTTAGTCACTCAGTGGTGTCTGACTCTTTGTGACCCTATGAATTGTGGCCCGCCAGGCTCCTCTGTTCATGGAATTCTCCAGGCAAGAATACTGGAGTGGGTAACCATGCCCTTCTCCAAGGGACTGTCCTGACCCAGAAATTGAACCCAGATCTCCTACACTGGCAGGCAGATTCTTTACCATCTGAGCCGCCACGGAAGCCCAGTCCCTTGGTAGCATTTGTCAAAAGTGTAGTGAACTAATCCCCTACAAAATTATGTGCTGTGTCTCCCACAACAGGCTACGAGCAGCACAGCAAGCACAATGGCCATGTGTGTCTTGCTCACCATGACACCCCCAGAGCTAGCATGGGGCCTAGCACATTATAAGTGTTCAATAAGTATTTGTTGAATAAGTGAGCAAAAGAAGAATATCAACTAATTAATAAAAAATTTTAATAAAACCTACTTCCCCACACCAATTATTTTCAGGGACTACTGGGTAGCTGACCTCTAGACTGGATGTTCAATTCTAGCAAACTTCTTGGCCTGCCTTTGAACAGGCCACAAGTTCAAAAGGGCAATGTTTGCCAAACATATGCGATTTTTTTTATGTGATTTTTTTTTTTTTTTGCTTGACAAAGGAATTCTTCACTTTACCTCCCCCTAAAATAATCCCTTGAAAGGCATCTTCAAATAGTGTGTTCCCTCTGGTGCCCATAAGCTGTATTAAGAACTCATTAATTATCTGCCAGGGAGGCTAGAACTAAGAGGCAAGTTGTAAGAATGGTTGCCAGGAGAAGAAATGATGATAAATCAGCACTTAAATGAAAGTGTAAATCATAGGGGAAGTAGGACCCGTTTAAAGAAGTGCGATTTGCACACAGCTTATCAAGAACTTTGTTACCATGAAACATTCTCGGAAGTGAACACTGTTGACTTGAAACAAGATTTTTACCTTTGAAAGGCATGCTTCACCCCTCCTTGGTCTTCTCAGCCCAGCTTTTGGAGGTGTCTTTGAGTTGTGCTTCAGGCTGGAGCGTGGGCCTGCACCGACACTGCAGCTCACCTGTCACCACATCGAACTCTCGGGCCCCTCAGTGCTGCAGACATTGTTCCCCAGCATGAGGGTAGCAGATTTTATAAAGGTTCATTCCACCTTCAGCCAGGGTGGTAGGTCCCTTAGAAGAGAAGAGGGTGCTCTCCAGGCATGCTGTCGGCAGTGTAGGGAGTGCTCCATCAAGAAAGAACACTTACTGAGTGGCTAGAGGGTATTAGCACTGGTGTTCGTGGTTTGATGTACCCTTTACCAAAAACTGTGGAAATAAACAAAAACCAAGCAGAGCTTCCTATAGCAGGAGAGTCAACCATCATCACTTGTTCTGATGGGAAGCAGCTGGCCTGGGGAAGCTGTAGGTGGGCTAATGAAGCAGGACAGCCTACTCAATGGGTTAGGGGAGCAGATGTAACTTTCTACATTTGGTCCTAAGTTGGAAACAGGATAAAATCAGGGGGAAAAAAGTAAGGAAGCCAGCAGTCATTGGTTAAATCTTGGTTGGTTGGGGCCAACTGCTGCAGAGATTATAGATAGGGTTCTATTTTCATATGTGGTCTAGTTATTATCATTCTTCATTTCTCTTTATCATTTATGAACATTTTCATTGTCCATACTCAATCGTTCACCAGAAAGGAACAAGATCCCATCAGCGCTTTCTACAAGGAAATGCTTTGGCTCTCTTCCAGGGAACAGCCAGACCTGGGTTTCTCTCCATGGGAAATTTCCGGGTGCTTTAAGAGTCAACTGGCTCCACTATTCCTCCCGATTGTTCCCTGCTTCACCAGACGGGGGTCTGTGCTCACTAGGAATGCTGTTTAAGAGAGTCATCCCTCAGTGTCCTCCATTCTGCTCCCCTTCTCTGTATCCTCACGGCTCTTGGCTTTTCCCTCTGATGAGCAAGGCTTATTGTCATTGGGTGCTGAATATCCATCTCAAATCTTAGTCCTAAAAGATGGGACCAGGTCTGAGTTATCATCATAGGCTCAGAGTCCAGCACAGTACCTGACCCAGAGAAAGTATATAACAAATGTCTCTTGTATAATTCAGTGAATGCATTGGGTTTACTCCCAGCTACTCAATGACAAGGAAAGGAGAGGGGGAAAAAATGAAAACTACAAACACAGAGTAATTACACAATCTCAAGAAATCTTAGAATATTCGGCAGGAACGTCCCTGGTCTTCATGAAACATAAATGGGCCCACAGCAGGGTCTTTCCTCTTCTTTTTCCTTCTCTGTTTGCCATTCCTAAAGGCTTCTGGATAAGATTTCATCTCTTCTCCTCTTAATATTTTTCCCAGATTTGAGTGTCTTGTGTTTTTCTTGCATCCATATATATATATATTGCAATACAGGAGACGCAGCAGAATCTCAAAAATTCATTAATTATGTGATTTCAAAATAGATGATGACAGGAGGGTGATAGTATTTTGAACTACTATGGCAAAAGTTGACAATGGGTAAGTTCACAGATGAGTCCACTAAGGAAAACCTCACCTTGGCCACCCTTGTCCATGGGAAATGTATTGTCCTCTACATGATGTAAAATAACAACTATAATAACAATTAAAATATAACCACTGTGTGTGTCAGAGCACAGCTACTCTGAGGCTTTCTTGGGGACACAGAAACTGCTAAGCAAAATTCTATTTACCCATATCACAGAGTTTATGTCTTTACAGTTGAGATCATCTAATTAGGTCAGGTAAGAGTCCCCATCTTGGCCCAACTCAGCCAAATAATTAAAGGAAACTCAAAAAGCTTTGGGCCCCCAAAATTGTCAGCACTCCAGTGTTTAGCCAGTTGTAAATACAGCAAGAGCCAGCACCTCAGCCATAACAAAACAGAGAGGATAAGCCATTTTCCCCAAGCCCCTGGCCCAGGCTGTTAACTGCAGTTGTGCATGGCTACTATCCAACGATAATCACAACCCTGAGGCCCTACAAGACTGGGAAATGCCTTCTGAAGCATCAAACAGAGATTAAATTGCCTTGCCTATAGTTGTAGCATTAATTTAAATTACAATTTTTTGAAAACTGGTATTGGATTACCAGTTCTCAAAGGACATGAAATCTTATCTAAAGGCAACTCTTTATGAACCAGAATGTGCAATTAAAATGAACCTTCTTTTTCTGGATTTCTAGATGCACAAGACTTTTAAAAAAACTATTTATTGACTATAAAAACCATCATTTGCTTGGGAAAAGGAACATAACAGTTTTCAAGCATTTTTACATATTTTCTCATCTGATACCAATATATTAGAAGTGTAGATGAGGTAAGAAGATGTAGCCCCATCCTTCTACTCTCTTTTTAAAGTAATTTTTATTGGAGTAGAGTTGATTTACAATGTTGTGTTACTTTCTGCCGTACAGCAAAGTGAATCAGTACACATTTACACACACATTTTGCAGCTCGGTTTCAGAGCACTTCCCTCGGGCCACTAGAGAACACGTTGCCCAACTGGGTGGAGATCTGGAAGTGTCTGGAAATTTACATTCCCCCTATTCTCCCCAGTCAGTCCTTATCCAGTGACTGAGGTACAGGAGTATGAAAAGCCCAGCGCCCCTGCCACAGATGGGGACCGCCAGGAGGCTGAGCCCATTCCACAGAATTCCCGCAGAATCAGGCTGGTGCGTCCCTCCCTCTGCAGGACTTTGCTGTGATCACACTCTGACTCCGCTTCCTCAGCTTCCTCCACTGCTCCCCTCTTCCCTCCCAATGTAGGAGCATTTCCTTAATATGTCACTGGAACCCAAACCCACAAGTCAGGGGGCTGTCCCTGGAGTCTGACCTAAAACTCAGGGATGAACCTTCTGCAAAGGAAACAATGGAAACAGTGACAGCCTTTATTTTGGGGGGCACCAAAATCATTGCTGATGGTGACTGCAGCCATGAAATTAAAAGACACTTGCTCCTCAGAAGAAAGGCTATGACCAACCTAGAAAGCATATTAAAAACCACAGACATTACTTTGCCAACAAAGGTCTGTCTAGTCAAAGCTATGGTTTTTCCAGTAGTTGTGTACAGATGTGAGAGTTGGACTATAAAGAAAGCTGAGCGCCAAAGAATTAATACTTTTTAACTGTGGTGTTGGAGAAGACTCTTGAGAGTCCTTTGGACTGCAAGGAGATCAAACCAGTCCATCCTAAAGGAAATCAATCCTGAATATTCACTGCAAGGACTAATGCTGAAGATGAAGCTCCAATACTTTGGCCACCTGATGTGAAGTGCTGACTCATTGGAAAAGAGCCTGGGAAAGACTGAAGGTGGGAGGGGAAGGGGATGACAGATGGTTGGATGGCATCACCAACTTGATGGAAATGAGTTTGAGCAAGGTCTAGGCATTGGTAATGGACAGGGAAGCCTGGTATGCTGCAGTCCATGGGGTTGCAAAGAGTCGGACATGACTGAGAGACTGAACTGAACTGAACTGAACTAACAAAGGAAACTCAGAGAACTGAGTGACTTGCTCAAGATCTTAACATAAGCTGAGTCCAGAATCTGAGTCTTACAATTAATTAGTCATTCAGTTGAGATTTATTAAGCACCTACTACTACACTCAGACGAGGAAATAATGAGACAAATAGGTACCTACCTCCATTCAAATGCACAGGCTGGTGAAAAAGATAACAAGACCCATCATGATGTTTTTAGCTGACACTATTTTTTAACTGAAAGGATATTGGAATACATGATATTCTTTACATGTTTTTAGGTTGATTTTGTCAGATTTCCATTTGAAGGCAATCAAAAGAGCAAGCACTTTTACTGAGCACTACACAAAAGGAGTACGTCAAGGCTGTATATTATCACCCTGCTTATTTATCTTATGTACAGAGTACATCATGAGAAATGCTGGACTGGAAGAAATACAAGCTGGAATCAAGATTGCTGGGAGAAATATCAATAACCTCAGATATGCAGATGACACCACCCTTATGGCAGAAAGTGAAGAGGAACTAAAAACCCTCTTGATGAAAGTGAAAGTGGAGAGTGAAAAAGTTGGCTTAAAGTTCAACATTCAGAAAATGAAGATCATGGCACCCGTCCCATCATTTCATGGGAAATAGATGGGGAAACAGTGGAAACAGTGTCAGACTTTATTTTTTGGGGCTCCAAAATCACTGCAGATGGTGACTGCAGCCATGAAATTAAAAGATGCTTACTCCTTGGAAAAAAGTTATGACCAACCTAGATAGCATATTGAAAAGCAGAGACATTATTTTACCAACAAAGGTCCATCTAGTCAAGGCTATGGTTTTTCCAGTAGTCATGTATGGATGTGAGAGTTGGACTGTGAAGAAGGCTGAGTGCCGAAGAATTGATGCTTTTGAACTCTGGTGTTGGAGAAGACTCTTGAGAGTCCCTTGGATGGCAAGGAGATCCAAGCAGTCCATTCTGATGGAGATCAACCCTGGGATTTCTTTGGAAGGAATGATGCTAAAGCTGAAACTCCAGTACTTTGGCCACCTCATGCGAAGAGTTGACCCATTGGTAAAGACTGTGATGCTTGGAGGGATTGGGGGCAGGAGGAGAAAGGGACGACCCAAGATGAGATGGCTGGATGGCATCACTGACTCGATGGACGTGAGTCTGGGTGAACTCCGGGAGTTGGTGATGGACAGGAAGGCCTGGCGTGCTGCGATTCATGGGGTCGCAAAGAGTCAGACACGACTGAGCGACCGAGCTGAACTGAACAGAACTGACACAAAACATCACCTCCACTAGCTTTGTTTGTAGTGATGCTTCCTAAGGCCCACTTGACTTCACACTCCAGGATGTCTGGTTCTAGATTAGTGATCACATCATCATGATTATCTGGGTCGTGAAGATCTTTTTTGTACAGTTCTTCTGTGTATTCTTGCCACCTCTTCTTAATATCTTCTGCTTCTCTTAGGTCCATACCATTTCTGTCCTTTATTGTGCCCATCTTTGCATGAAACGTTCCCTTAGTATCTCTAATTTTCTTGAAGAGATCTCTAGTCTTTCCCATTCTATTGTTTTCCTCTATTTCGTTGCATTGATCACGGAGGAAAGTTTTCTTATCTCTCCTTGCTACTCTTTGGAACTCTGCATTCAAATAGGTATATCTTTCCTTTTCTCCTTTGCCATTCACTTCTCTTTTCTCAGCTATTTGTAAGGCTTCCTCAGACAACCATTTTGCCTTTTTACAATTCTTTTTCTTGGAGATGGCCTTGATCACTGCCTCCTATACAATGCCAGGAAACACTATCCATAGTTCTTTGGGTACTCTGTCTATCAGATCTAATCCCTCGAATTAGATTTTGCTCATATCACTATGAACAAAGCTAGTGGAGGTGATGGAATTCCAGTTGAACTATTTCAAATCTTAAAGAGATGAAGTTAAAGTGCTGCACTCAATATGCCAGCAAATTTGGAAAACTCAGCAGTGACTACAGGACTAGAAAAGGTTAGTTTTCATTCCAATCCAAAGAAAGGCAATGCCAGAGACTGTTCCAACTACCGCACAATTGCGCTCATCTCATGTGCTAGCAAAGTAATGCTCAAAATTCTCCAAGCCAGGCTTCAACAGTATGTGAACCATGAACTTCCAAATGTTCAAGCTGGATTTAGAAAAGGCAGAGGAATCAGAGATCAAATTGCCAATATCCATTGGATTATCAAAAAAGCAAAAGAGTTCCAGAAAAAATACCTACTTCTCCTTTATTGACTACTCCAAAGCCTTTGTGTGAATCACAACAAACTGTGGAAAATTCTTGAAGATGTGGGAATACTAGACCACCTTACCTGCCTCCTGAGAAATCTGTATGGAAGTTAAGAAGCAACAGTTTGAACTGGACATGGAATAACAGACTGGTTAAAAGTTGGGAAAGGAGTACATAAAGGCTGTATATGATCGTGCTTATTTAACTTATATGCAGAGTACATCATGTGAAATGCCAGGCTGCATGAAGCACAAGCTTGAATCAAGATTGCTGAGAGAAACATCAATAACCTCAGATATGCAGATGACACCACCTTTATGGCAGAAAATGAAGAAGAACTAAAGAGCCTCTTGATGAAAGTGAAAGAGGAAAGTGAAAAAGTTGGCTGAAAACTCAACATTCAGAAAACTAAGATCATGGCATCCAGTCCCATCACTTCATGGCAAATAGATGGGGAAACAATGGAAAGAGTGAGAAAATTTTGGGGGGCTCCAAAATCACTGCAGATGGTGACTGCAGCCATGAAATTAAAAGATGCTTGCTCCTTGGAAGAAAAGCTATGATCAATCCAGACAGCGTATTACAAAACAGAGACATTACTTTGCCAACAAAGGTCCATCTAGTCAAAGCTATGGTTTTTCCAATAGTCATGTATGGATGTGAGAGTTGGACTATAAAGAAAGAAGAGTGCCGAAGAACTGATGCTTTTGAACTGTGCTGTTGGAGAAGACCTTTGAGAGTCCCTTGGACTGCAAGAAGATCAAACCAGTCAATCCTAAAGGAAATCAGTCCTGAATAGTCATTGGAAGGACTGATGCTGAAACTGAAACTCCAATACTTTGGCCACCTGATGCAAATAACTGACTCATTTGAAAAGACCCTGATGCTGGGAAAGATTGAAGGCTGGAAGAGAAGGGGATGGCAGAAGATGAGATGGTTGGATGGCATCACCCACTCAATGGACATGAGTTTGAGCAAGCTCCGGGAGTTGGTGATGGACAGGGAGGCCTGGCGTGCTGCAGTCCATGGAGTCACAAAGAGTCGGACATGACTGAGTGACTGAACGGAACTGAACACTAAACATGAGGTGTCTCAGGTCTAACCTGTTGCTTTCCCTGCCCATTGGTGGCCCAAGTCCAAGTAGCTGCTGGGAGAACATGGGTGGAAGGGGATGGTGGTGGGGATTTAATGGGACCCATGCTTAAGAAAGAAAAGAAGGAAATGCCTGGACCCAGGAAGAGCCTCACACTGGGGGAGGCAGAGTTCCTGCACTCAGTTCCCATCACTTCTGACACACCCCAGGGAAACTAGTCCCTCACATCTCGGCTTCCTGGGGATGATCTAAGCCCATCCTCCTAAGTCAGCCACAACAATGCCCTACAGAGCTGAGGCATCACCAGAATCTGAAGGCCCGACAGTCTGCAACTATGTTCCTAAACCTGGCTCACTTTCAATGAGATACAGAAAGGTGAAGCTACTCATCCAAGTTCATACAATCCAGTATGAGGCAAAGCTAAGATGTGAGCACAGGCAGGCCTAACTCCAAAACCCATACTTTAAGAATAACTAATGAGAAAAAGGCAAGGAGAACAGTGTCCTCATGAACACTCAGTCCTCTCAGCAGAATAAACTAAACTGATAAGTGGATGCCTAAACATAAAGGGAAATAAATTCTCACTCAAAAATGTAAAAGCTGAATTAAATCTTATATTATAAATAAATATCCCAGAAAGGAGGAGGAAAGCCTAAAAATGAAATAACATAAATGTTCTAAAACTTTAAAGCTGTGTCTGCTAGGAAGGAAAAGCTAATGATAAAAGATGCTGGAAGTCATTGGTGTCTGCTTTGCTTTAACTTCATGAGTTCATTGTAATCCCCCTGTATCACTTACTGTGAGAAAATAAAAACTAGACCTTGAAAAGACAAGAACAGGGTTAAGCAGTATTTTCCTTGTGCACATCAAATCATTGTTTGGATCAGACTTTTCCCAAGAATGACAGTAGCAAAATCAGACAAATACATATTTTTCCCTACATACAAACAAGGGAAAGACAGACAAATGCTAGAAATGGCAAGGAAGCCAATCTAACTTCATCTGGCAGAGCAAATCTGACATTAATCTAATCTGAGGTTAAGCCATGGAAGGACACATGGAAAAGAGGAGTAAGCAGTCCCAAACACACCTAGAAAATAACCCCATGAAGTGAAGGCTTAAGCTAAAGAATGTATCTTTCTGGATCCAACCAGGATCTAACCACTTTCCAGGCACAGAACATGGGCTCTCTTGTGTGGGAGGGCACCTTGTGGGGAGTCATAGAGTCTCCCTTCTTTCATCTCCAACCCTCTAGAAATCTCTGTCCTCGGATCCAAGCAAGGGAATCTAGAATTTTTACTTGGCTCCCTCTTGGGGCTTAGAGCCCCATTTAAAATGCAAAGAGCCTGGGAGAGAAAGAAAGCTTCATTTACTTGAAGCAAGGCCCTTGAAATGGTCCCTGTGTATACACTCCCTCACTAGTGACCTTGGACATTTCTTGCCCATAAAAAAATGTGATGCTGGTCAAACTCTCTTCTCCAGAGTTTGTCGTGAGAACTCCAAGAATCTGTAGAAGGATCGGGCACTTAAGAGGTGTTCAATAACACTAAGTTCTCTCTCCTGTAATGGAGAAAGAATAGTGAGAGGCAAAGGGAAATAAATTTAATGAGGATATGGGAGTAGAGGAGGGAAAAAAGGAGACTGAGCCTCAAGCTGTCTTTGGCTGCAATAGAGCCATTAGGAAGCACGCTAAGTGAGCTGCACCCAGAGGATGGGAGTTGGAGCATGGAGAAGTGGAATATAGAGCACAAGCGTCTTTTTATCCAACCCAGCACAGATATGTCTACTTGGGAGATACTCTTCCCAGGGAACGTGTGAATGAGGTCAAGCTCCAGCAAGAAGCTGAGAATTGGCTGCACTCGTCAGAGGCCAGAGGCTGGAGAGATGCTTATAACACACAGAGGTAGGAACTAATGCCTTCCTACTCTGGTTAACAGTAGATCTTACACTTCAGTGAGATCAGAATCTGCAGGACTAGTTAAAAAACATATTGCTGAGTCCCAACGCAGCCTTTCTGATTCAACAGGGCTAGGGTGGAACCCAAGAATTAGCTTATCTAACAAATTCCCAGGTGAAAGTAATGACGCTGGTCCAGGAACCACACTTTGAGAACCACTGTCTCATACTTACCTAGAGTAGCCCTAGGAGAGACTCCCGGCCTAGAGTTACCTGTGACCTTGGGCAATTCATTCTCTTCTTGGTGGCCCACATGTGAGCTGAGGCAATGTGCTAGATGACCTCAAGGACCCCTTCCTACTCTGACATTCAGTGACTTTGCAAGTCTAACCAGATCAGTGCATTTATTGCCTAATTCTGGGCTGGGAATTGTGGGGAGACCAGGCAGGCAGAAGTGATTGAACAACAAGGAGAATCAACAGAATACGGAAAGAGCAAATACTGCCTTTTTCCCCCCACTGCTCTAATTTTCTTCCATGCTCTAAAGTACTCTCCTGATTTCAATTACACTTGCCCTGGGCTCCTGAGGTTAGCAGATATTTAAAGTAAGGAGTGAGCAGTTTGGCCAGGTAAAGTTGTTCTGAGAGTCCTCCCTGGAAGGATTCTCAGCCCCTCAGGCTGTGTGTCTGTGACTCAGTGGTGACATCTGGTGGTCGTCAAGGTGAGTCCCGGGCCCCAGCAACACCCACATGTGCTCCTAAAGACTAGGACACAAAAAGGGGAGTGCCTCTGTTCCCATAATAAGTCCATTTCTCAACCACCTCCAGCTGACCTATTCTCTTGGTTGAATGCCAGAAACATTAAAGCCTCCAACTCCTATTTTATTTCTCTATTCATTCACCCATTTGAAAGGATACGATCCTTAGGAGGCTGACAACCCCACTGTGGCTGATGCATCTTAACTAATATTCATATCTAAACTCTTTGGTTAAAGGAACACATCAAAGCATTTGACAGGGAGAAAAATACATCCTAACTGGCTTCCAACGATTTGATCTAAGCAAATAAATAAGTCATTTTCATTTCCAGTTTAACATAAGAATATTTTTACATGATAATTTGCTTTTAAATATTCTAGCTGTGAAGTTTAATAATGGCACATGAAGCTGCCTGTCATTTCATATTTATGTTCCAATCCCAGTTTTGACAGTTCCCACGGGTTCTGGACCGCTCGGCTAGAGATATTCCAGGCCATGTTATCATAGTAACAGGTAGAAAACCCAGCTCCAGAGCCAGGAAAGAATAGAAAACCTTTAACAGGGCTTTGAACAGGAGACTGGCTCACCTTTTGCCCCTTCTTGCAACAAAACAAGTCTACAACTTAGTGACATGATCAACCAAGCCCTCCACCCCATTCTTTTTTTAACTGGAAGATAACCGCTTTATAGTGCTGTGTTGGCTTCTGCCATACCGCAACACGAATCGTCCTTAGGTATAAGTGTGTCCCCTCCCTCTTGCACCTCCCTTCCGCCTCCCACCCCATCCCGCCCCTCTAGGTTGTCACAGAGCACTGGGTTTGTGCTCCCTGCGTCATTCAGCAAGTTCCCACTGACTGTTTTACATATGGTAATATATATGTTTCAATGCTACTCTCGCAAATATTTGATCACAGGTGCTTTTCAAAGCAAACAATGTCAGGAAAGGCCCTACTCTCACAAGGACTGGCTAATGGCAACAGCAGCTGGTTTTGATTGAGTGCTTACTCTGTGCTGGGCACTGTGCCCAGAGCATTACATGCAGATGGCTGAATCTCCACAGCATCACCAGGCAGGCAGAGCTATTCGTATCCCATTTCATGGATGAGGACACTGGGACTTAGCCAGGTGAGAGAGGGCTTTTGCTCAAGGTCTCACGCTGAGCATAGCCTAGGGCTGGGGTCTGAACCCAGAAGTCTGACTCCAGAACAGGAATCAGACTGGAGTGAATGCCACTTTTCCCCACCTAGTCAAACCCTCCAAACCCTTCAAAGCTCAGCTTCAACATTTTCTCCTCCAGCCTTGCTTTTCCCAATACTGCTACAGCCACTCCACCACCTTCCAAGTGACAGCAATGCCTCTTGCCAGTGAAGTGTCACCCTGCCTTATCACCACCCCTCCATAGACCACGCAAGCATCTTAAAGGCAGAACCCATATCTAACTTGAATAATGACACCCCCACCTCCAGCTGGCATAGAACATTGTAAGCCATCAGCAAATGATATGCTTTTGTTGAATGAATAAATAAACAAGCAGACCTTGAGAAAGGCACTTCTACTCTGTAAGAGACCCCTTGGGTTGGAGGAAGGGGCTAACCCCCTCGAATGGAGTGAACAGTAAGAGGGGGATGAGAAGGTGGAGCAACAGCAAGGACACCTACAGAATCAGTCGGAAGGGAGCTCTGTACTCAACTGCATTCCCACCACTGAATAAGACCACCTCACGTCAAAGAGTCAGGCACCACAGCATGGAGCTGATACACAGAGGGCTTATGAAGCCCTCCCTCTTTCTGCTATGGGATTTGTGGGTGACGTGTCGGTCCCCTGCTAAAAGCCTGGGCACCTTGCACGGTGCCTGACACGTAGAAGGGGCTCAATGAATATTTTTAAATTGCTCAAACTTTAATTTTGGCAACAATGACAAAGCAGTGATAAGGCCTGCGTCACATCCAGAGCAACTGCCAGAGTTTCCCAGTCTTTTACTGAAAGGGTGATGTATGTGCGTTCATATTCTGCAGATGCTAATTGTTGACAACATGATTCAGTGGCTCAACAAATTGGAACTGACACCATCAACCTGCTCGATCCATTTACAATCTTCCATCATCAATGCAGGGGACTTTGTCGACTGAGCAGGGCCAGTTTCCCCTGTGAGGCACGAGCATAACAAGTAAATAGAGCGGCTTAGCAGTGTTAAATTGCATCCAAGAGCCCAGCCAAAAATCACAAGCAATGTAGAAAAAGCAGAGTGAGGAGGAGACAGACTCAAGTAAATGCACATTTACTGAGCAGAAATTTGATTAACTAGTTTCTCTCCCACCAGCCTGGCTGCATCCCACTCTCCATAGGGTACCCAGAGTGATCTCTCTAAAAGGCCAGTCAATTCACATCACCTCCCTGTTTAAATGCTTTAGTAATTTCTTTATTCTCTCCTTGTCATTCATGTCTTCCCAGATGCCCTGGAATTTGAGCCTTACCTACTTCTCTAGCCCCAAACTGCCCCATTCTCCTCATGCTACACTGTACTACACACACAGACACACACTCACTCACTCACTCACTACACTCGAGAGTACACCAAGACTGTGGAGTCTCTTCCAACAGGACCTTTGCACATTCTGACCCTCACCCCCATGGTATCTTTCTGGAACAATTTCTCTGCCCTTTCACCAACTCCTTCAATATTTTTAACTCTACTGTTTTATGGCAACCAGGGAGGCTTCCCTGAATGGTAGCCCCCCTCAACAGATATGATCACATCATAACCCCCAGAACCTATGAATGTGACCTGACCCATGAAAAAGGGTCTTACAGGTGTAAGTAAGTTAAAGATCTCAAGATGCCAGCATCCTGGATTATCTGCTGCTACTGCTGCTGCTAAGTCACTTCGGTCATGTCTGACTCTGTGCGACCCCATAGATGGCAGCCCACTAGGCTCCCCCATCCCTGGGATTCTCCAGGCAAGAACACTGGAGTGGGTTGCCATTTCCTTCTCCAATGCATGAAAGTGAAAAGTGAGAGTGAAGTCACTCAGTCATGTCTGACTCTTAGCGACCCCATGGACTGCGGCCCACCAGGCTCCTCCATCCATGGGATTTTCCAGGCAAGAGTACTTGAGTGGGGTACCATAATCTGGGTGAGCCCCAAGTCCAGGGACAAGTGCCCTTATTGGAGACACAGAGGGTAGACACAGGGAGTAGGAGGAAAGGGTCATATGAAGACTGAGGCAGAGATTGGAGTGATGTAGCCACGAGCCACAGAACACCTGGAAATACTAGAAGCTGCAAGAGGTGTGGAAAGATTCTCCCCTAGAGTTTTCAAAGAGAGCATAATCTTGCTGCCATCCCTATTTCAGATATCTAGACTCCAGGACTGAAAGACAATGGATTCTGTTGTTTTAAGCCCCCAGTTTGTGGCAGATGGTTATGACACCCCTAAGGAAACTAATAACCTGACCTCCCCTTCAGGTGCTCCCTATCGGCACTACTCCCAACCCAGTACACACTCCTATATTTGCCTTTTCCATGTGGTTTTACAACTGCTCTGTGACTTTGCTGCCTTCCACACTAGACCCCAAGCCCCTGGAAGGTGGGGATTTTATCACCTGTGACCTTCTGCCAAGTTCCAGCATCTCCTTGAAGGGGGCATCATGCCATTAGCAGAGTAAGAGCAAGATGACAAAGAGTCAAACTTGCTCTTTAAAATCTCTAAATCTTCCACAAACGTCTTCTGGGAAACAAACCTCTTAGTTCCCCTCAGGCCCCCTTCCTCAAAGCTTCTCCTGGCCTTCAACTAAGCCCTCCATTTCTTTATCCACAAAGTCATCACCACCCACTGAACTGGCCACCTGAATCATGCATCTCCCTTCTTTATCAAAGGGTGACAAGCTCTGAAAATTATTCATAAATAATATCCATGGGTTTCAAGCCTGTGTTCACTGTTTCAGGCAGTGGGGGTGAGAGATGGGTGAGGTATCAGTTGGTTTGGGCTGCTATAATAAAAATACCATAAACAAAGTGGCTTAAAAAAGGCATTTATTTTTCATAGTTCTAGAGGCTGAAAGTCCAAGATTAGAGGGTCAGCATGATCTGGTTCTTAGTAAGGGCCCTCTTCCCAGTTATGTCCGCATGTGGCCTTTGGTGCCTGCAAGCAGACAGTGAGTGTGAGTGGACAACGTCTAGTCTCTTTCTCTTCTTATAAGGACCCTAATACCCTCATGTCCTGTAGAAGGAAACTCAAATCCAGGACAACTAGTGTTCCCATCTTCTTTTTAAAAGGTGGTATGAGCTTATTCTGTGGTAGCACTATTTTAAATGCTCTAGAACATTTAGCAAAATGTTGAACTTCCAGGATCTTATACAACAGGTAATTTAATTTCTGTTTTAAAAATGAAAAATCAGAGGCCCAGAGTAGCTAAGCTGCTTGCACATGATCACTACCTGGTCAAAGACAGAAGCCAAATATGACTCCAGAACCCAATGCCTAGTTGAGGAGACAAGATGCACCCATATGAAAAGATGAGGAGCATAATCTGAGGACCAAGAGAATGGCCAGGCCAGTTGATAGCCTTCATAGTTCCCTGAAGGGAAAGTGCTTCTGCAGGGAAAGCCATGAAAGACTTGGTGAAGAAGGGAATTTCCAGATACCTGGACACCTGGAAAGGGAAACTGAGTTCCTATATCTCTGGGCACTAAACAAACAGCAGTAGAAAAACACAAAGTCCCTTCTCAACGTGTGAGAACCCCCTGAGGAGAGCTCCAAGTGGAGACCAAGGGCCTTGCCACCTGCACGACCTAATGAACCTGGCTCTGGGTGTGCCAAGAACCTTTCAGGCAGAAAGACATTTATTTTCAGGTCTAGAGCAGATTTGATTGGGCTGTACGATCTGTCTTGAATATAGTCTCTTTCTGCTGGACACAACTGAGATGTCCATAGTTTCTCAGCATGTGTACCATGGACCATGGGTTTAGACAGAAAACAGTTTCATGGTTAAATAAGTTTTGGAAATGTTTAATAAAATGGAATTAAGGGGTTTTTTAACTGAGGACTTCTCAGAGTCTCTCAGAGTCTCACATGCACTGAGAATCTTCAAGAATGTGCAGTAGATTGCAATGTTCACGAAATTACAGATCAGGGAAGCATAGTCTCACAATATATTATATAATGTGGCCTCAAAGAACTCCTTTCAGTTTTTATAAATGTGAGTTTTCTCCCTTCTAGGCCCTCTTTCTCCTCCTTCCTTATTACCGCCAAACTCATCATTTCTTCTAGAAGCCCTCCCTAGATCCTCCAAACTGACTTAGGGTCTCTGGCTTTATGTTCACCAGATACCTCTGCTCCCACTATAAGGACACCTGACATGCTTTATTGTTATCACCTGTTTCATCTTCTGCTTTTCTCACTAATCCATGAGCTAGGTATTTGTGATGGTTAATTTTATGTGCTAGCTTGACTGGGCTAAGAGATGCCCACATGGCTGATAAAATATTATTTCTGGGTGTGTCTCTGAGGGTTTTTTGGGAAGAGATTAGTATATGAACTGGGAAGCTGAGTCAAGCAAACATTCCTATCCAGTGTGGGTGTAAAATCCATTGAGGGCTCCCATAGAACAAAAAGGCAGAGGAAGGGCAAATTTACTCTCTCTGCTTGAACCGAGACATAGATCTTCTCCTGCCCTGTGACATCTGTCTCCTGGTTCACTGGCTTTCAGATTCAAATCGTGAATTACACTGTTGGCCTCCTGATTCTCAGTCCTTCAGTCTCAGACTGAATTACACCACCAGCTTCCCTGGTTCTCCAGTTTACAGACAGCAGAATGTAGGTCTTCTCAGCCTCTGTAACCATATGAGTCAATTCCTATAATGTCTCTTCTTCTATCTATAGATCTATCTATCTATCTAGCCTACTGGTTCTATGTCACCAAGCACCCTGACTAACACAGTAATAAAGGAGTCACATCTGTTCTACTTATCATGGTATCCCCAGGGTCTAACACTCAGTCTGGCCCATGGTGGACACTCAATAAAATAGTGACTAAATGAAGTGAACGAATGAGTTACAGTCCTGCCTCCTTGTAAACTCCACTGTCCTCTACAGACTTGTAAAAGCTCTGCCCCGACTAGCAATGCTGATTGCTGCTTGCTCTGCCCACAGCTTCCCAACAACACACACGGCCTTTCTCGGGGAATCTGCTCACCACCCTCAGTCCTACTGCCTATGGGGCTGTGTTCACACCACAGGGCCCTGATTCTATCCTGACTGACGCAGTAAGGCTGGAACACCTGACCCAGATACTCTGTCAAGAGGAGCTGGACGAGTCATATTCATTCCCTCTGTTTCAGGAATTGGGAATGAGACAAACAGAAGGCAATGCCAGCTGGTGGTGGATAGGGCACAAGGAACATTTATGACGTGAAGAGGAACATTCAAGGCAGTCAAGGGCAAGATCAAGTTATAAGGCATCTAAACTCTCAATAGAGAGAAGAGAATAGCACAGAGAGAAACAGAGATGAGAGGCAAGGTGAAGAATGAAAGTCTAGGAGGAGCCATCACTTAGAGACACCCCAAATCCCATACATCCTATCCTTAAAAATCTACATCTGCTCTATTCATACGGTGGCCATTAGCTATTAAGATCTAAATTCAAATGAATAAAAATGAAAAATTTAGTTTCCCTAACCACATTTCAAGAGTCACATGTGGCTGAACAGCTTCCCCTTGGAAGCGCACTGATGAAGAGCATTCATATCATTAATGGAAGTTCTACTGGACAGCACTTTCCTGTATTTCAGGAGATCAGTCCTGAATATTCATTGGAAGGACTGACACTGAAGCTGAAACTCCAATACTTCAGCCACCTGATATGAAGAACTGACTCATTGGAAAAGACCCTGATGCTGGGCAAGATTGAAGGCAGGAGGAGAAGGGGACGACAGAGGATGAGATGGTTGGATGGCATCACCAACTTGATGGCCATGAGTTTGAGCAAACTCCGGGAGTTGGCAATGGACAGGGAAGCCTGGTGTGCTGCAGTCCACGGGGTCATAAAAAGTCGGACGTAACTGAGCGACTGAACTGAACTGATTCTGTATCTTTACAATGAAGCCTGCATACTTGAAAAATGTAAACGCAATGTAAGAGCCTCTATTCCTTGTAACAAAAGGCATCAACCAGGATACCCATTAGGTGATTCAGTCCTTCAGTCACTTAGCATCAAATTTATATTGATGTTCAAGGTATACTCTGAGTGCTAGAGATACATATTAGTAAACTGTATAGAGACTAGCCCTGGTAGACCTTCAGTTATAACCTTCCAAACGTTAGCAGGTCATGCCCCCGTCCTGCTGAATCTAGTCTTGTCTGGGCCAGATGTTGTCCCAGTTTCTTTAGCCAGCCCTCAGGCAGTATGGATGCCTGGGCCTCCACTCTCTGGATTCCTCTCTGAAAATAGTTTCAGTTATAAACATCCCTCTTAAATCTTAGAGCCCAAAACTGCATATAATATTATAAAAAAGCCAGCACAGAATTCAATGGACTATTATACCTCTTGCTCCAAACTGAATTTCTATTAATATAGCTTGAGAATACATTTATTTCTAAAAGAGCCAGACACATTGCATGGCTGGTTTGACTTAGTGAGCAGTTAAGTCAATAATGTTTTAAAGTTATTTTTAACAGAAACTTGCTCTTCAGCTTGTCCATCCCCAGCTTTACTTATACAACTGATGTATAAACCAAAATGCAAATTTTCACATTTATCCCTGTTGAACTTTATTCTCTAAGTCAGCATTAATCTACTAATTTTTCACGGCTGTTGGAAGTACTATATGGAGCCCCTGGTACATGCCAGGCTCATGGTTAATGCTCATTAAAAGGTAGCCATTGATACTATAGTGATTTCTTTTGGATGCTTCTCTTTTGCTTCAGGGTTGATGTCATATTGATAATTTAAATTCAATTAATTAATACCTTCCACTGAGCTACTGTTATGGAGTTGGGCCTCAAGGGCCCAGACTTATACACTCTAAGCAGAACAAATAATGCCCATGAAGGAGAGGGGCCTGCCTCCACAGGCCTCCCTTCACCCACTCACTCCCTTGTGCTAGCAATGGGTTGATCCTTTTCTAAGTGCGGCCCTCACATAATAGAGAGGAGCTGTGGCTCCAACTGGATGAAGCTGGGCAAAGATGATCACCATAGAAGCAGAGCATGTAAGCCTGAGGTCTCACTGGTGATTTGGAATTGGGAGCAGTGATGGTGTTACTCTCCTAGTCCCTGGGATGGGTGAGTATTAGTCTACTCAGTCTCAGTCTACTCTACTAACTAGTCTAGTCTACTATTAACAAAATACCACATACTATATGTCTTTAACAACATAAATTTATTTCCCATGGTCCTAGAAGCTTGGAAGCCCAAGACCAAAGTGCCAGCTGATTTGGTGAGAGCTGCTTTGCTGGCTTGCAGACAACTGTCTTCTGGCTGTGTCCTCACATAGTGGAGAGGCAGAGACAGAGGAAGGGAGAGCATGTCAGAGAGAGAACACATACTCTGCTGCCTGCTTCTGTAAGGACACTAGTTCTATCAGACTAGGGGCACACCCTTAAGACCTCACTCAACCTTAATTACCTCTTTTTAGCCCTGTCTCCAAAAACACTCACACTGGGGCCAGGGGCAGGTGGGGAGTTGGGGCTTCAACATATTTATTTAGAGAAACAAAATTCAGTCCACAACAGTGAGGAGAGGCCCCAAGGAGTGCTTTAAGTGATAATTATTGGGTGGGGAGAAGAGAAGTAAGTATTCTGATATCCTCACTGATACAAACAGCTCAATTTGATTGTACCAGATACAACTTCAAACCTAAGCCACAATTCATAGGAAAATGCACTGGGAAGATGGATGCCTAAACTAAGTATTGATATTAGTGACCAAGGACAGTAATCCAGCCAGTTAGACAGAGAAACCTGCATCAGATCGGAGGCCTTGGGCAACACAGCATTGTCTGCTCACGCATACATCAGTTTTATCAGTCTCGTAACTCTACCACACAGGAAAGCATCTTTCGTCTTCTAAGAACTGTGAGCACTGCAAAGGGAATAGTTACACTCTGGCCCAAAAAGTGATTATTTCTCTTATTCCATCGTAATTTCTCCTGTCCCAAAAGTATAAAACAGAGAAACAAATGTCCCCTCTGCAATCCCTTCTCACTTGCTCTCACTCTTCAGCAAACATTGAAAGAAGGATCAGGTCACCCACGATGACTCACTACTCAGACACCAAGGTGTCCTTCTTTCTTCTTTCTTTCTCCTTTTGTTCCCTGAAATATGAGAGAAAGAGATAACAGAGGTGTTTCTTGCTTTTTTTCCTTTTTGGCTCAGAGCTAAATATGATGTTTAAGTGCCACAACTATCCCCAGCCTAGAATGATGATTTTACAATCCCCTAAACTCAAAAATGTTACTCTGGATATTTTGTTTTTATCTCAATGATTATTTTTTGTAAGTGACTTTCAATGTCATATACCTTGAATGATTTTTTGATGCAAAAAGACTATAAGGAGTAAAAGCATTGTTTTATACACACATAAAACAATCTTTATATACTATGTATGTACATACATATGTGTATACAATATGTAATTGCAGATAATAAAGAATAGAGTGCTCACTGATACTAATCACTACTTACTGTGCACTTGTATGAGCCAGCTCCTCTGCTGGGCGCTGTGCATACACCATCCCATTTAATCGCCCCACAACCTTGCTCCTTATTGTCAGCAGATGGGGCTCTCTTATGTCAAGAGAGCCTCATCTCAAGTCTAAGTCATAACTTCCAGGTCAGAGTCAGGAGTTTAGTTGGAAATTGGCTGCAGAAGACAGCGAGAGACAGAGTCCAGAAGCACTTGTCTGATCACCAGGTGCTTAGGGCAATATAGGTATAGGAGCAAGGTGAGAATCAGACTGCAAGCTGGAGACACCATGTGGCCAGGCAGCAGGATGGGGGCAAACATCCAGTTAACTCTGCAAACATATACCAAACACCTCCCAGTTCAAGGAGCTTGGGGTTAAACAGAAACAAGTGCAGAATGCCTCCCAGAACTACCCCCTGAAGGACAAGTGCTGGGACATTCATCCACAGGCTTCCACCCACTGCTGGTTGAGACTGACCTCAGGCACATCAACTCTTTGACACTCCCAGGGTGGCTTTGCAGGAACCAAGCAGACTCTGGCAGCCCAGAAAGTTTGTGAGGGCAGGACACAGAAAGGAACTCTGCCTCTGCACTTCAGGCAGGATGGTGCCAGGGGAAACTGAGCTTCCACACAACTGTCCTCCGTAGCTGTGGCTGAACTCAGAAGTGGGCATGAGAAACAGGGCACCAAAAGTGTCTGCTGTGTGGACCTCTGGGGTCCCAGGAAAACTCAGGAAGAGAGGTTGCCACTGAAAATTCCATGTGCCTAATTCCTCTTGTGGCATCTGGGCTTACTATGCCCCTCTTCCCATAAAAACCTAGGAATATGAGCTTTTCTCATCGTTTTGGTACTTGGCTGCTCTCCTGTGTCCAGATAAGTACCAAATCGTACAATTTACATACACAATAGAAAAAAAAAAAACATATTTTTAAGTTTTCCACAGCACAGAAGAGCAGATTGCCTCCAACATATAAGTTTAACAAGTTTATAAATGAAGACATAATAGAAACAGAGGAGTATTACAGTGCTTCATCCTGGAGAAACTATGTCTCCAGACTTACAATCCTGTTGAGGTCCTTTAATGCACCGGAAACTGGTGGTCCGGAGTCGACGATAAGAAAGTAAAAGAGAGAAAGAGGCTGACATTCCCTGGTTTACACAGAAAGCCAATAAAGCCCCTGCACAGGGCTTGCTCTGTTCACGAAGGCCTCAGGCGCCCTCTCGATGGGGTGAAGACGCAGAGCACCTTCTCAAGAGGGTCTTAGAAGCCCAGGCAGGAAAGTGAACTCAGAGAGACTTTGCACTCCAGGGGATCAGCCTGAAAAAGAATGGGAGAGAGAAAGAGAGAGAGAGAGAAAGAAAGACACGGGGACCAGAGCTCTGATGGAGCAAAGGTGTTTTAATTAACGTGGTGTGTGTATAAATACTGTCTTACAAAGTTGTTATTCTTAGCAAAGATAAAGATTAAAATTCCAGACTTACAAAACATAGGCAATCCATATTAAAGAGAGAGATTTGTAAACAATCACTTTTACCGTAAGGTTCACAAGGAGGAAGAGGATACTTATCACTGTATAGAAAAACTAATGGAGGAAATCCCTGGATTCTTCAGTCCCCGGGAGAGGCTTGCCTTATTAATGAGGAGCAGAGAATTCCTGACAGATCCAAAAGAGCACACAGGAAGCTTCCTGTTAAATGCTTCCTGACACTATCCTTTCAGACAGGTCCAGAATAATCTCTGAATGCTAAAAAAAAAAAAAAAAAAAACTACCCAAACAAACTAGTTGTTGCCATGGAGGTGTACCACCCAGAGCTCCTTTCTAGGGAGGGTCAGTCATGAGGAGTCCAGGCAGCCAAAAGCCCTCAGCTGCACAACCTTAGCATGCACCCCAGGGTTCAGGCTGAGTAGGTCTCAGCCAATGACTGGATGCGACAAGGGTAATACTGCCCAACACTCCCTGTCCAAGACGCTCCTCTAACAGACCACCTCTACTCTGGAGCTCTCCCTGTCCAAGACGCTCCTCTAACAGACCATCTCTACTCTGGAGCTCCCCATCTGCACAGCTGAAACTCTCAGATTTGCTCTACTGGCTCTTCCTACTCAATCCTCTTTCCTTCCCCTGTTCCTTCCCCTGTTCAGAATTTCATTGTGCCCTGAGGGCCGGTGGATGACAAAACTGACCCTGAGAGAGGCAATGTCTCCTGCCCAGTCTCTCTCAGTGACTCCATGCTAGACCTGGAAGCAGAATGCACGTATCTGTAACCTCCTAGCACAATGCTCCTCCCAGTCACACAGCTGACATCTTATACCCACAGACACAACAGTCGTCTCACTAGGTGTTCAGACAGCCAATTACATGTCTTCACATCTCCATTTGCTCTACTATAAAACTGAGAAGACACTTGCTTCACACCAGCTCCCAGGGATTGAGGGAAGAGGAATAAAAAACTTCTCATAGCTGGAAGGAAAGTCATAAATAAATACAGAACTGTGCTATCAGCTTTCACTTATCGGGGCAAATGGATGGGTGCACTGGTGCAGATACATGGCCTAGGGCTTTTGTGACTGCCAGAGCTGCATCCAGACACCAAAAACAGAAATGGATGGAGGGTGGGGTGGAGGAAAGGGAGTCCCAGATAGTCCTTGGGAAAAGTAACCCTGCAAAGCCTGGCCAATCTGGGCCAGCCCTCTTAATAGGTGCTTTTTCAAATGGAAAAGAGCATAAGCAAGCTGTCCAAAGGTAAATGGTTTTTAAGCATATAAAGAGATAGATGCTCAAGTTCACTCAAAATTATAGCAATACAAACCTAAACTCACAATGAGATAGCATTATAAATTCAAATTAATAAAGATCAATTTGCAGTACTGATGGAGCTGTGCAGAAAAACTGTATTACTGAAAATGTAAACTGTGGACATTTCTCCAGAGGGCAATTTGACAATTTCTATTAAAATATAAAGAGCCTGTACACTTGGACACAGACATCACGCTTCTAAAACTTATGATATAGACCTACTTGCACAAATGCACAGGATGGTTACTGCGGCAAAACTTGAAACAGCCAGTCACTGGAAATAAACTAAGTGTCCATCATTTCAGTTGGTATGAGACGATGGACTCGAGAACGCTATGCAGATGTGAAAGAGAATGACAAAAGTTTAACAGGGTGACATGGAACAGTCACTAACTATACAGTAAGCAGAAAGAAAGATGGAGAAGGTGGTTACCATGTGTTGAAAAATATCTACATAAAAACTTACCTATATAAATATATACATACACACATGCTTATATATGCTGAGAATATTTTTGGAAGAAAACATGGTTAAAAGTAGCTACTATTCTGAGAAGGGACTAAAGGTAGGAATGAGACAGTTTTCACTGTTTAATTTTCATACTCTGTTGTATTTTTACCATATCTTTCTCCTACTCATTTGAAGAAAAAAAAAACTTGTTAAAATGTATGTTTTCTCCTTATAGTGGCAAAAATAAAAACAACATTAATAATAATAACCAACGCATGATCCTGCACACAACACTTTCCCAGCCATGTCTTTAATGTGGACAGAGAAGAATGACTTCTACCCTCATTTTTTGTATAAGGAAGCTAGAGCCAAAGGCAGCCAATGAATTGCTCAAGGTCTTTGGAGAGGTCATGTGGAAGAGACCGCTCTTACTTTCTACCATTGCCCACATGTACATCTTCAAGGAAAGAATTGGTGGAAGGAGGATCCTAGTTTTCTGGCTTCAGATCTTGGGGTCTCTTCTTTCTACATCTCCTTCTGCCTCACAAAAAGAGGAAATCATTGGCTTCCATTTTTAAAAAGCAAATGAAGCAATGATGGAGTTTTAAATAAGAGAAAGAAACAAATGTCAGGCAGTACACAAAAAGAAAGGGTCCCAGAGGCCTTTGGGGCTACCAACGGTAGCCTGGGATGGAAGAGGGCAAGACAGCATTGGAGGAAGATGACCCCAGATCCGGAGGAGATGACTCTCAACTCTGCATTCTCTTCAAGACTTCCCATTCCCTGTTTCAAGAATTTTCTTTTTAATCCCAAACTGATCCTTTCCCACATTTTCCCTGTAGTTAGAAGTTTCTCCTCCCAAGAGAGTCTGCAGGGTTTACCGGGGGAATCAGAAGAGGGTTTCAAGGTGCTCTTTGTCCACCAGAAAAAGATGAAAAGAAAGGTTATAGGGAAAGTTATGAAAGGGATTAAAAAAGAATCCCTGTCCTCCGTGGCCTCAAGGAAATGTTAACCCCCTGAGATGAGATGATCTTGAACTGACCTACCTGTTGCTAAATGGGCAAATCACTATATGCACCGGGCTCCTTTCTTTGGAAAGATACTGCAATATTGAATTTTGCCTCAGTGTTCATAACACATCAGCAATGCATGATCCTAGTGACAGGGGAGGGGAGACTGTTCACAATTTGACAATCTATTGTTAAGCAAAAGGCCTGATGATTTTAGCAGGAATTCTGCTAAGCCAGTTGAGCAAAAATCCCCCCTGATACCCAATCAAGCTCCTCACCCACCCTTGATATCTAACCAATTCCTCTTAGTAACTTTCCATCCTATCACTCACCCTGCCTGGAGGATATAAATCCCCAGCTGCCCTGCTGGATTCAACATTAAGTTCAGTCTCTCTCCCCTGTTGCAATAGTCTTGAATAAAGTTTTCCTTTCCATCTTTAACAAGTGTAGGTGTAATTTCTTTTCAGCATTACTCGATATGTGGACCATGTCCTAGCAGCATCAGTACCACCGGGGAACTTGTCAGAAATGCAGAATCTCAGGACCGACCCAAGACCTGCTGAATCCAGAGTCTCTACTTCAACAAGATCCCCAGATAGTTTGTGTGGAAATTAAAGTTCAAAAAGGGTTGTTTTTGTCAACACAACCCCAATTCCTTCAATGGTACCATAATTCTGTACTTTCCGAGTACTCCCCTTAGGGCCAGCCACTCACAAAGAGCTGAGAAAACTCACTTCCTTGTATCTTTCCTCATTTTAACTCATCCTTTCCGACCTCTTTACTCACTCCCCCTGGATTTCATCTCCCATGAGCTATGCCTCCAGCGTGAGTTCTGCTCCATCATTCTACTCTCTCTGGGTGGTGATTCTTTGATTTCTAAGGATGGTGCAGGGGACCAGGGTAGAAGGCTGACCAAAGTCTAAACTGGGATGGCATTTAAGAAGGCCATCAGACCTTAACACTTCCCAGATTGACTTCTTCTCAGTATTCAATATGCATATCTATCCTCAGCCAGTGTCTTTCCTCTGCTCTTCCCTAAGTCCTCCTTCTGTTATTCTGTGGGGAACTAGAATAGAGACTAGGGTGGGGTGGGACTGTTTTTTCCAGACATGTAGCATTGTTAATAACTTGATCCAATAAAGCTAGATATGGGAAGAAACCAGACTATCCATTTATGGCCAAGATGACAAGTGAGCCTAGGAGGTTGCTAGGACATACTTAAACTAGGGAATTATTCATTATTTGTTTGTCTGAAATTCGAATTTAACTGAGTGCCCTATATTTTATCTGGCAACTCTAGCCTGGCTCTCTCTGGAAACTCTTTAGTGCTCATGAGTAGGGGGTCTGTATGGCACAAGAAGGTAAGATTACTGGAGGAGACCTCCAGTTACTCTCTCCTAACTGGAGACACATATTTTTCTGGCAGGTTCACCCATTATACCATTCCTCCCACTTCCTGAGTCAATGGGACTTATGCTGACAGCAGAGAAAAGTCTAGATTTGGAGAGTATTATGAAATACCACAATAAGGAGAAGGATATTTTAATGTATATACAGCTCTTTAAACTATGTTTTAAGCCAATCTTGAGATGTTTCATTGTCTGCTTAGAAAATATGAAATCATGCAAGTATTCTAAGATTTGGCAAACCAGGTTCCTGATACTACTTTATGTTTCTCTCTGAACTCCAAGGAGGTTGCAGATAATACACTAGTGACAAAATATCTTTTTCCCCTTTCTACTACCTAATCCACCACCAACCCCTTGTCCTTACCTGGTCAAAGAAAACGGCCCTCTCCTCCAAGCCAAGTCATTGGCTTTTACCTCCTTCGGGGTTCTATTCATATTTAGTCTTGTGCAGTAGCTGTGTGTGAATTTTCATTGCTTACACTGTTAGCTCTCTGAGGGCAGAAACATGAAGCCTGGAGTGCCCTGACCCGTCTTGCACATAGAAAGCACTCCACAAATATTTACTGAATGAGTTCTGTGTAACTTTCTCCTGAGCCTAAAAAGAGAGACCCCAGCTGAACTCTGACTTGACTCGACTAGACTGTGATTGGAACTGAAAATAAAATGGCATCAGTTCACCCCAGAATCCCTGCCAGGTATTGCAATGACAAAAACTATTAACACCCTTTATGTTACTTTTACTTTTCAGTGCACTCTCAAAAGATTTTCTTTGGCCTCTTATTGTACTGGTGCTTTTGAATGAATGCAAGCACTTCCATGCCTTTTTATAATCCACTGCAATCATTAATTTTTAAAAAGACCCACATGCTACAGTTTAACCACTTTATTGTTTGAAACTAGGAACGGCCCTCAGGAGGCAGGGCCTCCAACCTCTCAGGCAAGGGAGAAATAAAGGCCGTTTCAAACTTTTCTATCAGACTTGTGGAAGTCCAGGGTGAGAGTACTACTAATCATGATCAGCTGTGTGACTCCAGACACATTCAGACTGAGAAGTCTATTTTTTATTTATTTTTTATTGAAGGATAATTGCTTTACAGAATTTTGTTGTTTTCTGTCAAGCCTCAACATGAATCAGCCATAGGTATACACATATCCCCTCCCTCCTGAACCCCCTTCCCATCTCCCTCCGCATCGCACCCCTCCAGGTTGACACAGAGTCCTGTTTGAGTTTCCTGAACCATACAGTAAATTCCTGTCGGCCATCTATTTTACACACGGTAATGCAAGTTTCCATGTTACTCTTTCCATACATCTCACCCTCTCCTTCCCTCTCCCCATGTCCATAGGTCTATTCTCTATGTCTGTTTCTCCACTGCTGCCCTATTAATAAAGTCTATTGAACAGAGAAGTTAGAGGGTAAAAGTGGAAGCACAGAGAAGGTGCCACATGCATCCCTGCTGAGGTTCCAGGTCCAGCTGAGGCCCCATAACCCAGGGAGAGTCTCCAATGATCCCTGAAGGTATCCCCAAACCACTCATCCAGACCTCGTGCTCTCCAAATCATATAATCCAACACGCCTGGGTGAGCTGCACTCTCCTCCTGAGAACAGGGCACCAGCTAAGAGGTCCTAAGAAGAGAGGGATGCTACCTACATGATCCACCAACCTCACTCTCTATCCCCAGTGTCCTTCCAGAAATCTACCTACACTCACTATTCCAGCATGAAAAAGCAACATTCTTTTGGCAGTGAATACAGGTTGATTTGTCTGCCCTATATCCACCTCCTGTCATTCACACGCTATCAGTCACAGTCCCCTAAACAACTTCCCTAAGAGATGGCAAAGGTCCTAGACCAGCCAATCATAATTCCTACATCAATGATCCAAGGAGAAAGTGTGTGACCCCAGGTGGACTGCCCAGAGCTCTTCTCTGGCACTGATTCAACATTACATTAAAACAAGGGTCTTTCTTGTTAGTGGGGTGGCTGAACAAGGAGGACGGGAATCTATAGCTGTAAGCAGGACCTGCCTACAGAGAAAAGCCAAACAAAGGGAAAGAGGTGAGAAATGAGGAGACATACATAAATCTTGTTGCCAAGGTGCTCTGAATCCTTTAGTTCTTCCTTTGATCTTGAGAAACACTCCACTTTCCATTCACTCCTTTGCTTAAGCTAGTTGAATTTAGGTTTTTATAGCTTGCAACAAAAAGAGTCATGATTAGTACAATCCTTGACTCTCCTTCCAGCTTCGGTAGACAAGGAAATATGGCTCCATCTTAATCATTATGAAGGAGGAGTCCGTATAAAAGGAAAGAGAATGTACAAAACGGTAGACTCTCACATGTTAGTTGTAGGTTACAGCTGAGGTTGGCTGAGGAAAGTTGTTCTGAATGATAAAATAAATAATAACCCCAAAACAATGGTAAGAACTAACATTTCTAGGCACCTTGGTCATGGCATGGCCAAGTGACTCTCTCTGCCAGATAAACACTGATTGATGGAACATGGGCAAAGCTTTGACAGAACTGAGGCAAATATCAATGAAGAGCTAAACTGAAACATGAGACAGCATCAGGTACCAGGTGGTCGTTTTAGGATATTACAAAGGAACAAATGAAAGCAGATGAGTTGTCCATGAACTACAAGGAAAGAAGAATGAAGCAGGTACTTCCTTACAAAGAGTCAGAGGGAAGACAGAAAGGGACTCCTGAGCCCCTCTCCCCAGTGTCCAGCTGCCACCACCAGCTGCAAGACAATATTCTCCTATACCTGCTTAATAACAACCCTTTCTTATTTGAAATACTCATTTTGTTTTCTGACCTGGTATAGCAATATAAAGAAACTACTATTTTAACAACTGGCACCTATGATTTTATTCTATTCTATTGTACCTGTTTGCTTTTTAGAAGAACCCATCTTTATTAAAACTCATACTTTGCTGGTCTACTCTGGGGTAGAGAAAGTGAGATCCCAAACCTTCCTAATACAGAGAACAAGAAACAAAGAGGTAAGCTTTGCTGCAGAAGAAACAATCCAGAATACTGGAGATATCCAAGAGATGCAACAGAGAGGACCAAACGTGGCAGGAAACTGGAGCCTACAGATCAAGGGCACCAGTGAGAAGCTCCCTGTGGCAGTGTGGCCACGGAAGTTTTAAGAACAGGTGTCAAATATACACTTTCAATTGTTTTGCATTTAAAACATGTAAATAGCTCTGTGTCTTCAATCTTTAATAAAGTCTGACAACACATGTGGGTGGGTAAAAAAAAGGAAACAGTCTGAGTCCCATAGCCTGGTTATAAGCAGAGAAGACGGTAGTGAGAGATGAAAGGGCTTGAGCTCAACAGCAACAGAAATCCAGACCAGGAAACAAGAAGATAACCACCACCTCTGAACAGGTATTTACATAAATTTTTAGGTAAAACAATGGCTTTTTCATAGGATGTCAAATAGACATCTTCAGACAATTAATCTAAAACCCCGGGTTTCCAAGGCTCTGTGCCTATGCCTCTATTTCCGACTTGAACACTAGACTGTATATTCACACATTTGTGGACTCACAAATTTCAGCTCTTTGAAGGAAGGGTCATGTCTAAGTTATCCCAGTGCCTGGCACAGTGGCTGCAATGTATTTTTAAATTGATAACAAATTTTATTTTTGGAACAGTTTTAGATTTATAGAAAAATTGCAAAGATAGTATAAAGTCTCCCTAAACCTCACAGTTTCCCCTATTATTACCATCTTCCATTAGCATGGTACATTTATCACAACTAATGAACCAATATCCATGCATTATTATTAGCTAAAGCCCATACTTTATTCAGATTACCTTCGTTTTTGCCTAACATTCTAATACTGTGCCAGGATCCCATCCAGGATACCATGTTACAGTTAGTCACCATGTGTCTTTAGGCTCCTCATGACTGACAGTTTCTCAGAATGTCCTTGTTTTTTATGACTTTGACAGTTTTGAGGAAGACTAGTAAGGTGTTCTGTAAAGGGCCCCACAGTTGCAATCTGCCTGATGTGTTCCCCATGAGTAGACAAGGGTTATGGGTTTGGGGGAAAAAGAACCCAGAGGTAAAATGTCATTGTCATCACATCATATCAAGCGTACACAGAACTCAGTCATTACTGTTGACTCTTACTCTTGATGGTTACTCTAACCATCTGACCAGGGCTGAGTTTGTCAGCCACCCCGCCCCACCTTTTGCATAGTTTACTCTTGGGAAGAAGTCATAATGCAAAGCCCCACACTATGAGAATCACCAGCTTGAAGGCACATTATCTACATAAGTTATTTTTATTTCTTCTGCATAGGATATTTGTGTGTTCTCCCCCTACTCCACCACTATCATTCATCTATTTATTCAATCATTTATTTGCATCTGTATGAATGCGTGGATATTGATTTTATACCTTAAGTTGCAATCTAATACTGTTTCTTTTTTTTAATTAAATTGTTTCAGCTTTGGCCATTGGAAGCTCTTTCAGTTGACTTCCTGTGATATATCCCATCACTGTGGGGGTTTTGTTTGTTTAGCACTATCTTACTTTCTGGCTCTAGAAAATGCTTTGGGTTCACCTGGTATATTTCCTGCCCCACTCTTTTCTTTTTTCCTGCCCCGGTCTTAGAATCTAAGAAGTTTATTGGATTGCAGAATGTATTAGAAACCATAATATGGGTGCATGCATGCTAAGGTAGCGTCAGTCATGTCTGACTCTTTGCAACCCCATGGACTGTAACCCTCCAGACTCCTGTGTCTGTGGGATTCTCCAGGCAAAAATACTGGAGTGGGTTGCCATGCCCTCCTCCAATGGATCTTCTTGACCCCGGGGTCAAACCCGCATCTCTTATGTCTTCTGCATTGGCAGGCGGGTTCTTTGCCACTAGCACCACCTGGGAAGCCCATAATATGGGTACCCAGTATATATTCATTATTACCAGGGTGTTTGGCTTCCCTGGTGGCTCAGACAGTAAAGAATCTGCCTGCAATGCAGGAGACCTGGGTTCAATACCTGGGTTGGGAAGATTCCCCTGGAGAAGGGAATGGCAACCCACTCCAGTATTCTTGCCTGGAGAATCCCATGGACAGAGGAGCCTGGTGGGCTAGACAGACAATCTAGATAAACACTCATTTTATCTGAAAACAAAGATGGTTTTATTTTTTTCCTTCCCATTCTGTATATATTTTGTTTCCTTTTCTTTTCTTATTGCACTGCCAAGGACTTTCATAAAATGCTGACTAGTTCGTGAATATGATTGCTAATTTTTTGTGTTAACTTGATTGGCCACAGGGTGCCCAGATTAAATATTATTTCTGATTGTGTTTATGAAAGGTGTTTCCATATGAGATCAATATCTGAATCAGTGGACTCAGTAGATTGCCCTTCCCAGTGTGGTCAGGCATCATCTAATCAAGGGCCTGAATAGGACAAAAGGCAAAGGAAGGAAGATTTCACCTTTCTCCCTGCCTCATTGGTAGAGCTAGGACATCTCATCTCATCTCTTCTGGCCCTCAGACTGGGATTTATACCATATATTCCCCTAGTTCTCAGGTTAAATCACACCATCAGCTTTTCTGGATCTCCAGCTAAAGAGAGCAGACTGTGGGACTTTTCAGTCTCCATAATTACATAAACCAAGTCCTCACAGTAAATCTCCTTGTGAAAGTGAAGTCGCTCAGTCGTGTCCGACTCTTTGCGACCCGTGGACTGTAGCCCACCAAGCTCCTCCGTCCATGGGATTCTCCAGGCAAGAATACTGCAGTGGGATGTCATTTCCTTCTCCAAGGGATCTTCCTGACCCAGGGATCGAACCCAGGTCTCCCACATTGCAGGCAGATGCTTTAACCTCTGCACCACCAGGGAAGCCCTTAAATACAAGAATCCAATACTAACATCAAAGATGTCAAGGGAGGAAAAGAAGCCAGGTTGCAAGAAGAAGGGGGAGGAGGCGGGAGGGGTGGGGAGAAAGGGGTGGCCTTACAGACGTCTCCTGCCACCTACAGATACCCAGGCGTTATGGGACTTTTCCCTGGGCCACCAGAGAAGGGAGGACTGGAACTCGGCCCTACCAGAAATCAGACCAGACCAGAACCAGAATTCGAGTTCTCTGCCAAGAGGAGATGATCAGTCTCCAATCCTCAGCTCAGGCTGAGGGCCCTTCGACCAGATTCCTGCATCCAGGACCGGGGGACTAGAAAAACGGGGAAGGATAGGAAGGGTTAAGGAGAGGAAAGAGAGAGGGAAGGGGAGAGAGGTCAGTAAAGTCTCTTGTTCCTTACTGGTCAGGGCACTCTGGCCAGTTGTCCACGTCAGGAGGAGACCAGGGAGAAAAGGGTCCCAGTTGCGGCTGCTGGGTCTGGTCCATTGACAGGCGAGCTGGCCCCTGAGTACCCCGAGTGGTCAGGATGTCAATCTCAGCGAAGAGTCCCCACCAGAGTCACCATTTGTTGCAGGAAGAGGCACCCCTTCCAGGGCCCAAAACTGGGCTCTTGTCTAACACTCAGTAATGAATGGTCCGAGGAGACCCATGTGCTGACAAAGCAGGAGATTTTACTGGGAAAGGGCACCTGGGTGGAGAGCAGCAGGGTAAGGAGCCCAGGAGAACGGGATTGATACATACCCTACTAGTTCTGTTTCTCTGGGAATCCTTGACTAATACGAGAAAGGACATTCTTGCCTCATTCTCAGACTCAGGGGGAAAGCATTATTTCTCACTATTAAGTATGATGTGGACATACTTAACAGTGAGTGTGTGTGTGCTCAGTCATGTCAGGCTCTGTGACCCCACAGGGCCCCTGCCAGGCTCCTCTGTCCATGGAATTTTCCAGGCAAGAATGCTGGAGTGGGTTGCCATTTCCCAAGTATGAGTTAGGTTTTCATAAATATTCTTTATCAAGTTGAGAAATTTCCCCCCATTCCTAGTTTGCTGAGATTTTTATCCTAAAGAGATGCATTAACAGATTCCTCCTTGAAGGGATGTCTTGTTGACCCAGCTCTACCAGCTCCATCAAGGTATGCCTCAGCCGCAGGCAGCCACCTTGCCCAAGGGAACATTCTTCCTGGGGTAGTCCACACTCAGTGACCACTGACAGGGCTTCAGCGAAAAGGCTCAGCCAGTCCAGCCCAATGAGGGTCAATTCTGACGGAAAATATATGCTCAGAACTCCCCATGGAGCCAGGGAAATTTGTGCCTGGCCTATAGCCCAGTTCACCTCCCCCCCTGCCCAGTCCTTCTTCTTCCACCTCCCTTCCACAGACCTTAATTTCCAATAAACATCCTGCACACTAAATTCTACCTCGATGCCTACTTCCAACAATTCAACCTGTGACTCTCCTTACAGAGCAAAATCATTTTCCATGCTATTTCATAAAAGAAAGGGTGATTTTTTTTCCTCTACCAGACTATCTTGCATATAAGAATAGATGTTGAATAAATATTTGTTGAATGAACTAATTATTATTAATTATCTGGAGTTAGGAATACTGGCTCCTGGTTCCAGCTTTTGACACTCAGTATATGACTAATGACCAACTTTAAAAACTGTGACAAGGCTATGTTTCATTTCCATGTATGCAATTTCCACGCAATCCGTACATTGATAGCTTATTGATTTAACTCCCTAAATAAGAGTTTTTTTTGTATCCGTACAGGGTTGGCTACTTCACAGTAGGACTGCTGGCCAGATGCATCCCCATTTTTGAAGGTAAAGCAATGTTTGTGTAATTATATGAATATTTCATTACATTTCCCCTTACTAGGTTACAAAAATGAGTGGAGAAAGGAAAAATGAAAGTGCTGATATCCGTGATAAGAAGCAGAGGTCTCATTAACTCAATGCAATTGAGGCAAAGATAGAAATCATTAGGCCTGTGGAAAGTGATAAGTCATTAGCCTCAATCAGATGCTCATTGACTTCAAGCTGGTCAACCTTCTGAAGGGAAAGAACATGTATGAAATATATGAGTCACCGAGGATGATGCCTAAAATGCAAAATGTGATTAGGGATGTCAGTATATTTTTCAGTTCTCTGGTAACAGAACACATAGGAAATTTTGTTTAAGTTATATATATATATGACTTGCCACAAGTCTTCGAGAGAAAACATTATGTGCAAACTCAGGGGAATCCCTAAATTAATGTGTGGACTTTCACTCTTATAGAGTTGTTGCATATCTCATGTTAGACAAAATCTGTGATTGCAATACAAGTCTGCAATATTTAGATATACCCTGCCATTTTTGTAAGTACAAATATATTGGTAATTTTGATGACCAAATACCAGTAGATGATAGGTACAAGCTATAGGTATAGGTTTAGGTACAAGTATAGGTACAGGTTGGAGAAGGAAATGGCAACCCACTCCAGTATTCTTGCCTGGAGAATCCCACGGATGGAGGAGCATGGTAGGCTACAGTCCATGGGGTCGCAAAGAGTCAGACACGACTGAGAGAGCTTCACAGTTTTACATAGGTACAGGTGGGGTTTCCCAGATGGCTCAGTGGTAAAGAATCCACCTGCCAATGGAGAGGATGGATGCAGGAGATGCGAGTTCGATCCCTGGGTCCGGAAGATCCCCTGGAGGAGGAAATGGCAACCCATTCCAGTATTCTTGCCTGGAGAATCCCATGGACAGAGGAGCCCAGCGGGCTACTGTCCACAGGGTCACAAAGAGTCAGACATGACTGAGCAACTGAACACACACGCATAGGTACAGGTATAGGTGCAAGTATGGATATGGGTGTGAATGTGAGTATGGGTACGTATGGATATATGTATGTACCCAGACACCTTAGCATGTTCCTTTTCCCAGAATTCAGTCTGTGAGAAAGAGGGTTCAAAAAAAAAAAAAAAAGAGAGAAGTCTAAGAGGGATAATAGGATAGTGAAGAGAGAAAGGAGGAAAGCTTAGGGTTAGGGCCAATTCCCAGAACTTTCTGTGATGTTAACCTTCTATCTTTTTTTAGAGTTTGATTACCCCACTTATTCTGATTCTCTTTTATTTCCAGACCACCATCCCTTCTATTAAGACCTGAACCCAGTTAGGCTTGGATCATAAGTTTTAATCAGGACTTTGGTCCCCAACAATCCTACCTGGAAAGATTCAAGCCTGAAAGATAAAGGAAGCTCAGGTTTTGATCTGGTCATCTATCTGGAGATGATGGGTAGATGAGGAACAATATCTGAGGATGATAGGTAGATGAGGACAGTGGCCTCATGTCTTAACAAACTAAAATAGTAAAAATGTCATTCAGTATTTTCTTAAATAAATATTGAAAAGGCTTATTGGCATTATGCTCTGATACTTCACTGCTGACATGAAAGCATTTTGAAAAATGCACAGTAGGCATTTTTCCACTTGCAAATTTAACAGTCATGGCTTTGACAATGGGAGAGAGATCCTGGAGGACTCTAACATGCAGCAATTTGTAATTTTGCTAAGGCACTGATTTGAATCACCCCCACTGTGAGCTGGTATGTGGGGAATTAGTCATTTAGGTAGTAAGTGAGCCAGTACCTGCATCTGACATTAGTTTGTTGCTCACCAGTGCTTTTCATAAATCTGGGGGATTCTTGGAAGTCTCAGGACAAACACCAAGTACCATTGTATAGCTCAATCCTGGTAGGTGTTGGAATCGCAATATGAAAAAAAAATGCATATTATCTTCCATAATGCAGATAAATCTCACTAGGATGACCACATATGACTGCCAGAGCCACTTGTAGGTGCCCAAAGTAGTCAAAACCAGGTAACTCACCTCTGTTTTACATTCTGTCAGGGCATTGGGCATAATAACTGGCATTAAAGATCTAGCATTAACTTGTTTGCATTGGGATGAACGTTGATTGTTAACAATATGTAGTTAGAAATACTTTGTCTGCCAGTATTGAGTCCTGGTGCTTCACCATATGCAAAAAACACTGTCACTGCCTGCACTGTCCAACTCCACCTCTTTCTTGCTAACAGCCCCTCAGTGTTTCCATGGCAGCATTATATCCAGACCCCACTTTATCTGCTCCCCTATGTCCAGGGGTGCCTGGCTAAAGAGATGTAAGAGGAGGCCATCTGGAGAACTTCTGGAAATTTTCTGCTCTCCAGATGTGGCTAAAACTATTCTCCCCACCGTCACCCTTCCTGCCTTGAATACGGGCATGAGGGCTAGAGCTGTGGCAGCCTTCTTGCTCATGATTATGAGACAATGGGCAACAGAGAAAGGCCAGGAAAACTGCAGTGATGATGGATCCCGACACTTTTGAGCCACCAAATCAACACTATCAGACTTTGTGTAAGAAAAATAAAACTCTATTCTCTTTAAACCATTGCAGATCAACTTATCTGTTTCCAGTGATGGGACAAATATAAATACACCATTAATAAAAAATCACAGACTTTGAACACGTGATTCCTAAAGGCTCTCTAGTCTCATATTCGATGCTTGTAGAAATTTAAGAGGCTCTTTGAGTGGTAGGTTCAATCTCAAACCCACTTACTTCACACTTCTAGCTGGGGCATAGAGCTTCTATAAGACTCTTCCCTTCAATTTTTGCCACACTTTTTTCACTTTCCAAGCGAAAGACTTTTATCTATGGTATGTCATGATATCTCCTTGTATCTGTCTCATCTTTGATGTCACATCTCTGTTACCAATGAATTATTTCAGGATGAATCCTTAGGAAGGACTGGCACAGGCTGTTAGTATTTTCTGAATCATATGAGAATCCAGGGCAGCTGAGGCTTCAGAAAAGAGAACCCAATGAGTCAGTGGAAAGAAACAGAGCCCCTCCATAGTTCCTGTGATAAGCCTGTGCATGTACCATGTAATACGAAACTAAGCAACCACTTTTCTAGGAGCTCTACCAACTAGGGAGACATAAAGATGGTGCTTCTGTCTGAAGGACAATAGAACTTAACTCAGTTATACTAACATTTTGAAAGCATCCACCACAGGCCAGATCCTGTGAGAGGAACCAGGAACATAAAAAGAGACAATGCCAGGGCCATGCTCCATGTTGAGACATGTACTCCTTTCACTGATAAGAAGTCTACATTTTCATTTTTTAACCAGGTAAGGATGTAGTAACGTCATCTTCCTTAAGAGATCCAGTCTCTTCATTTGTATTACTAAGCCAGATGCTGTTTACTGTACCTCAGGCTGGGGGCACTGGGAGAGCGGGGGAAGGTGGGTAAGGCTAGTTAACTTACCATTCCTCCTCAGCCTATGCCATTCTGCAGGCAGGATGCCCAGCCTGGGTGCCAACTTTTCACAAATAGCAACTGAAGCTGTCAGTTATCTTGATGAGCGCGCTCCAGTGCAAGAGCAGCATAATTGGGGATGAAGTGTTAGTGAGCTAATTTTTTCACCAGCAACAAGAACAAAACATCTTTCTGGGGATAATGTATTTACTGTTATTATTTGGTATGTAGCACAGAAATCCCAAATAATATAAGAATGAAAATATCAAATTCCTCAACTTTAGGAGAGGTAGAGTATATAACCTCTCTCACAGGTTAAAAAAAAAATACAGAGATTATCAGAACCTTATTTCTTTTTTTCTTCATTAAGTTTTCTCTCTCCCTCCTTTTTTTTTTTTTTTGTCTGTTTTAAACAGGAAAACTCTGGTGCTTATTTTTTGTTGGGTATATGTATGCTTAAATATAAGGCATCAGGACTATAAAAAGACCCCAGTGTTTAAGCCTCAAGGAGAATATGATATGAATTTTAATCATCTATGACATTGTCCTCTAACACTCTGGATGGCTCATTATTCAGTGAACCAGAATGTAATTTCTCCATCCCTCCTATTCTGTAAACCTAAGACCCCAGCAGTCTGCCCATTCTTGACCATCTTTTAAAATCTAACTCAAAAACCGAAATCCCGGTGGAGCCTTCCCTACCTTTGCCAGCAATGCTAATGTTTCTCTTCTCCAGTTTCATCACACTTCTGCCTGTCTCTCATCTGGTCTTCCTCAAACTGTCTTCTAATTGTTGCTTACATTCTGTCTTCCCTCTAGATAGGGACTAAGTTTGTTCACCTATGTACCCCAGGGTTATGCAGTTTCTAGCACATAGAATATCCTCAATACATTCTTGCTGAATAGGAAAAGGAAGGAAGGAATGTGGGAAGGGTGGAGCATCTCGGTAGGTGATCAGTACTCAGAGCAAGAGCTCCATAGTCAAGCCAAGTAAAGGGCTCTGGCTCCTGGTACCCAGCAGAGGGCAGCAGAGAACTAAGGAGCAAACACTAATAAGAAAGTTCTCCTGTGATTGCCAATGGGAAAGACCAGAGAGCAGAAAGGGAGGACAACCCCCATGACACCAAAACTCAGGGGCGCAGCATTGTCAGATGTCACAGGATACACAGGCAGAACCCTGAACCTGGCAGGAATGTATGAGGAGGTTAGGATGCGTAAGAGAGTCCTACAGTGAGTCCAAAAGAATTTGGATGGATTGTATTTTGGGGGCCAGGCATCATCTGAAGGTTCATAGCCCTGGCCCAAGCAGAAAATGTCCCTCCGCTGATCTCAAGGTCTTGGGACTCCAGAGGGAGATAATGGATGAACAAACCTAAACTTCTTACAACTGGATCACTAAGGAGAAGCTATAACTTGGAGAGATGAAGATTAGACATTCCAAAAGCCACTGAGCAGGAGTTGAGCAAAGAAACCCTAAGTAAAAGGCAGCAATAATGAGAAGGTTCCACTGGTCAGCCCAGGAATTCAAAAAGCAAAGGACCTGGGTGGGAGAGGATAACACAGCTGTGTTTTGAAGGAACCACAGAATTTTAAACAAATAAACCCAAACCACACTCACAGAGGTTTGGGATTAGATTGCATTTCATAACTGCAAAGTCTTACCCTCTTGCTTACCACTTGCAAGCATGGTCAATGGACTAGCACCCACATCATTGCCAAGGAGCTGCTAAAATGCAGAATTTCAGTCCCACCCCCAGATCTACTGAATCAGAATCTGCACGTTAACAGAATTCCCAGGTGATTTGTATGCCCACTAACTTTGGGAAGCCCCCTCCACCACCAGCTGAGCCCTCACCACAAACACCTCTGACCGTAACTTGAACTGCTCTACCCATTGACCACCATATGGTCACTGTGTATTCCAGCCATACCAACCTTTTTCGCTCGTGCAATATGCCATGTTTGTTCCCAACACAGGGTCTCTGTTCTATCTGGAACCATGGATGAGTTTTCTTGACATTCAGATTTTGACTTAAACATCAGCTCTTCAGAGAGGTCTTCCCCAGCACCCAACCCAAATGAAATACCTGAGTACTCTCAACTACATTAAGCAACGCTACTTCTGTGCATGGTGCCATTGTTCTCAACCAGGAGCAAACAGCTGAACCACACAGAGAACTTACTAAAACACAAATTCCAGCCCCAGCCCTCCAGAGTTTCTGATTCAGTAGGTCTGGGGTAGATCTGAGAGTTCTGAGAATTTGCATTTCTAACAAACTGCTAGGTGACAACAATACTGTTAAGCTGGGACCACTCTTTGAGAATCATTGGCATTGTCTCACTATCTGATGGTATTTTCCTGATCACTCCTTTCTGGAGGGTCATCTACACTGTACCAGAGTGTCCACTCCAGGAGAGTAAACAGTCTATATGTTTTGTTCACCCAGTGTCTCCAGTGCATGGTATATAGTTAGGTGCTTTTTAATATTTGTTGACTAAAGAATGGATTCATTAGTAGCCACCTTTTTTCACTATAGATTTTGTATCTTTTGTATGTGGCTTAATATAACTTGGCAACAGCTTTGCATTCCACTCTGTAATACATGTAATCAGCAACCAGAGTTTTGTATTCATTAGACATTGTTTAACTTACAAAAATGTAAACCGCACAGAGACAATTGAGAGCTATGTGTTATCTATAGCTATCTGCTATTGAAAGCACTTTTTATGCTGTTGACTTCATTAGCTGGTCTTCTACTTGAAGACAGAGACTCTATCCAATCCCATACCAATGCAGGGGACACAGGTTTGATCCCTGGTCCGGGAAGATGCCACATGCAAGGGAGAAACTTCTGTGCCACAGCTATTGAGCCAGAGCTCTAGAGCCTGAGAGCTGCAGCTATCGAGCTCACATGTAGATCCCATGCTCCACAACAAGAGAGGCCACCACAATGAGAAGCCTGCACACAGCAACAAAGAGGAGTCTCAACTCACTGCAACTAGAGAAAGCCCCCTCGAAGCAACAAAGACCCCGTGCCATCAAAAATGAATACATAAATTTTTTAAGTATATTTTTTTAAATCATGACCTCTGACCCTTCTGAGCACTGAATAATAAGTAATATTTAGACAGCATTTTTCACATACCTCATTTCTCTTAGTTTGTATTGATAATAGTATGAATACCTAAGAAGTATTCATAATATCTATAAATCTTTAAGTTGATTCAGGAATACTTACATTCTTCAAACTATATATCAACTTCATAAATCTGTTAAGTAAATATTACTACTACTATCCCCATTTCACAGAAGAAACTGAAGATCAGAAAATTAAATTTGAACCCACTTTTTTTCTTTCTCCTGGATAATCCACACAACCCTCTAGGGCACGATCTTTTCTGCAGACAGCAGCAGCAAATGCTAAGAAACAAGGAAAACTTTGTTTGATTAGTTTGGACATTCTTATGATGTTCTGGTTTGGCATCCGATTATTGAGTCTTAGGCAATAGGCCATTCTAGTTATTAATTCAAATCTGTATATGCTGAATACTTTTATTGTTTTAAACCAGCAACAAAATCACAAATATCTGCTAATAATACACAAGCAAACTTTGAGAATTTAATGTCACAATTGAAATCAGGTACTTCTTGAGGAAAAAGGTAAACTTAAAACAGGGAATATGAGATTTTATTGAGTCTACATTTTCTTATAATGTTTTGAGTTCTTTGTATTCAAGTAAGTGAAGATATTTCCAATAAGAACATGATTTTTTAATTAGAAGTATTTTTTCTTCTTTTTAAAAAGGTATTTGCTTTTATTCTTCACAATGATTGCCCTTAATATAACTTATTAATTCTTCAAGAATGTTCCCTATCAAAGTTACTCGGGATATACTGCTAGAACAATAGGATTTGAAGCACTGTAGCAATTCATATGAGTCTATCTTCTGCTAAAGATGCTTTATAAAAGCATAGTAAAAAAACTTCTAAAAATTTCATAATTGTACATACAAAAGAGGTATGAGGTAGAGAAAAGAACAGCAAGTGTGAAAAAGGGAGACAGAATAAAAGGGGAGAGGTGAGGGAGAAGTTAGGAGTAGTCAGAAGAGATAAAAGGAAGAAAAGGGGAAAGGAGGAAAGAAGAAAAGGAAGGAGAGAAGGAAAAAGACTCCCACTTTGGCTCTTGGTCTTACTCTGGCCTTTCCTACCCACTCCACATACCCACCCCTCACACATGCACCACCACACACACACACTACTTCTCTGACAGTTGCCTCAGCCCCATACATCTTGCACAGGATGTAGAAACTGGCAACATCCTGACATCCAAGCTATTTCTTTCAAGAACACAAAATTATGGCCATACATACGTCAATTATTTAAAAATTGTTTTAAGATTTAAAAGATTCTCAGAATGGAACCATTTTCAAAAATAGTTCCATGAAAATTTAATACTTAAGTTGCAAGAGAGTTCCAGAAAAACATCTACTTCAGCTTTATTGACTACGCCAAAGCCTTTGACCGTGTGGATCACAACTTACTGTGGAATTCTTCAAGAGATGGGAATACCAGACCACCTGACCTGCCTCCTGAGAAATCTGTATGCAGGTCAAGAAGCAACAGCTAGAACTGGACATGGAACAACAGACTGGTTCCAAATCAGAAAAGGAGTATGTCAAGGCTGTATATCGTCACCCTGCTTATTTAACTTATATGTGGAGAAGGCAATGGCACCCCACTCCAGTACTCTTGCCTAGAAGATCCCATGGATGGAGGAGCCTGGTGGGCTGCAGTCCATGGGGTTGCTAGGAGTCGGACACGACTGAGCGATTTCACTTTCACTTTTCACTCTCATGCATTGGAGAAAGAAATGGCAACCCACTCCAGTGTTCTTGCCTTGAGAATCCCAGGGACAGGGGAGCCTGGTGGGCTGCCATCTATGGGGTCGCACAGAGTCAGACATGACTGAAGTGACTTAGCAGTGACTTAGCAGCAGAGTACATCATGAGAAACACTGGGCTGGAAGAAGCACAAGATGGAATCAAGATTGCCAGGAGAAATATCAATAACCTCAGATATGCAGATGACACCACCCTTATGGCAGAAAATGAAGAAGAACTAAAGAGCCTCTTGATGAAAGTGAAAGAGGAGAGTGAAAAAGTTGGCTTAAACTCAACATTCAGAAAACTAAGATCATGGCCTCTGGTCCTATCACTTCATGGGAAATAGATGGGGAAACAGTGGAAACATTGTCAAAGTTTATTTGGGGGGGCTCCAAAATCACTGCAGATGGTGACTGCAACCATGAAATTAAAAGACGCTTACTTCTTGGAAGAAAAGTTATGACCAACCTAGATAGCATATTGAAAAGCAGAGACATTACTTTGCCAACAAAGGTCCGTCTAGTCAAGGCTATGATTTTTCCAGTAGTCATGTATGGATGTGAGAGTTGGACTATAAAGAAAGCTGAGAACCGAAGAATTGATGCTTTTGAACTATGGTGTTGGAAAAGTCTCTTGAAGAGTCCCTTGGGCTGCAAGGAGATCCAACCAGTCCATCCTAAAGGAAATCAGTCCTGAATATCATTGGAAAGACTGATGCTGAAGCTGAAACTCCAATATTTTGGCCACCCGATGCGAAGAACTGACTCATTAGAAAAGACCATGATGCTGGGAAAGATTGAAGGCAGGAGGAGAAGGGGACGACAGAGGATAAGATGATTGGATGGCATCACCAACTCAACGGACATGAATTTGAGTAAAGTCTGGGAGTTGGTGATGGACAAGGAGGCCTGGCATGCTGCAGTCCACGGGGTCACAAAGAGCTAGACACGACTGAGCAACTGAACTGAACTGAAGTTGTTTTCTACATTCAATACTCTACAGTACTTTTTCTGGCTTTTTTTTTTTTAACAAAATATACTTCTTGAACAGATGGATGGATGATACACAGTTAGAATAGGTATCCTAAATCATTAAACAGCATAGCCACAACCAGAATTTTCTATCCGTGCTATCTCCTATGCACATACACACTCTGTTCCCCAATCCCTTGGGAATATGATTTCAACATCAGAATTTTGTCTTTGGGGAATATTTTCATTGTTACGAAGGAAAACAACATGAAATGTTTTAGACTGGGGCTATCACATACACGCTCACATATGCATGTACTTATGTGAATGTGTGCATGCAGCACACACACAGGTACACGTGTGTACAGACACACCAGTACCAGGTACATGAAAGCTATATACCTATCATTCTCATTCAGTGATAGATGAAGGGAAATGTTGAGATTTGGATTATAGCTTTTGCCTCCTCAATAGAACCATATTATATTCCTGAATGAGCTGTCAAACATCCTGATGACACTGTTTAAAATTCACAGTTGGGCATATGTTTCCGTTTAATCTGAGAAATAGGAAGGCCTACTCTGGCCAGTGATATGCTGCTTATCTGTTGCTTCCTCCTGGGTTGTCAGTGTTTCTGAAATGCCAGTGCTACAGGCAAAGCACTCTGATTAAAACATCAACCTGCCTTTAAGCAAACACTGCCAACTGCCAGCCTGTGCCTGGAAACTGAATGCCCCCTTAGCTCTAGGCCAGGGCTGGGGAGCCAGTTAGGAAATCCCTAAGAGATATAAGAAACTGATATGGAGAGCTGTGCTCCCAAAAGGTAAGCTGGCCTATTTAGAAATGTGAGTCAGTATTGAGAGACGCCCTTTGTGGAGGAATATACTCAAATATCCTCACTCTTTCTAAATCCCCATACTGTCAATGGGCTTCCCCGGTGGCTCAGAGAGTAAAGAATCTGCCCACAATGCAGGGGACCTGGGTTTGATCCCTGGATTGGGAAGATCCCCTGGAGGAGGGCATGGCAACCCACTCTAGTATTCCTGCCTGGAGAATCCCCATGGACAGAGGAGCCTGGTGGGCTACAGTCTGCTGCTGCTGCTAAGTTGCTTCAGTCGTGCCCGACTCTGTGCGACCCCACAGACGGCAGCCCACCAGGCTCCCCTCTCTCTGGGATTCTCCAGGCAAGAACACTGGAGTGGGTTGCCATTTCCTTCTCTAGTGCATGAAAGTGAAAAGGGAAAGTGAAGTCGCTCAGTTGTGTCTGACTCTTTGCGACCTCATGGACTGTGGCCTACCAGGCTCCTCCGTCCATGGGATTCTCCAGGCAAGAGTGCTGGAGTGGGGTGCCATTGCCTTCTCCAGGGCTACAGTCTATGGGGTTGCAAAGAGTCAGACATGACTGAGCGACTAAGCACATACTGTCAATAGAAAAGAATTGTTTTATATTCATAAAGTAAATAGATAAAAAGAAAATAAAATCTGTCACTTCTTTTCTCATTTCAATTTGCATTACACAAATACAATGGGGATATATTCATGCTGTGAAAGATTCAAACATCCAAAATTACATAATTTGAAACATGAATGCTTCCTTCTCCTATTCCTTGATGGGCACCCTTCATATCATTTTTGCATGAATTGATTACATATATGAACACTTTCTTAACACAAAGGGGATTAGATTCTACTATTCATCCTCTGACTTGCTTTCTTCACTTTAACAACACATCCTAGAGATCATAGGCATGTCTGAACACACGGCTCTATCCCCTTTTTTTAAAGAGTTTACTAAACCTAAAACTGCTCTTAAAAAGTACACAAAATTTAGAGAGAGGTACACAGATTTACCATATACTCCCTGCCCTGCACACAGGAGCCTCCTCATTATCAACATCACTCACTAGAATGGTACATTTTTTTTTTTACCAAAGATGAATCTACATTGACACATTATAATCACCCAAAATTCACAGTGTACCTTAAGACTCAATTCCGGTGTTGCACATTCTATGGGTTTGGACAAATGCATAATGATAGATATCCACCAATATAGTGCCATGCAGAGTATTTTTACTGCCTTTTAACTCTTCTGTGTTCCACCTGTTCATCGCTCTTCCTCACCTTCTACCCCACAACCACTGATCTTTTCACTGTCTACATAGCTTCGCCTTTTTGAGAATATCATGAGGATGAAATCATACAGCATGTAGCCTTTTCAGATTGACTTCTTTCACTCAGTAATATGCATTTAAATTTCCTCCATGTCTTTTCATAGCTTGATAACACACTTCTTTTTAGTGCTGAGTAGTGTTTCATTCTCTTGATGTACCACAGTTTATTTACCCATTTACCTACCAAAGAGTATCTTGGTTGCTTTCAAGTTTTGGCAATTATAAAATTGATACAAACAGGCCTGTGCCAATTTCTGTGTAGACATAGTTTTCAACTCCTCTGAGTAAATATCAAAGAACTCAGCTGGTGGATTGTATGGTTCGGGTGTTCAGCTTTGTAAGAAACCGCCACATTGCCTTCTAAAATATCATTTTGCATTCCCACCAGCAGCATATGAGAACCCCTACTGCTCCACACCCTCGCCAGCATTTCATGTCAATGTTCTGGACTGCAGCCATTCCCAGAGGTGCACAGCGGTACCACACTATTGCTTTGATCTGCAGCTCCCTGATGGTACATGAAGTGGATCTTCTTTTCACATGCGTATTTGCCAGCTGTGTATCCTCTTTGGTGAAGGGTTTATTAAAGTCTTTAGCTCATTTTTATTTAGGTTGCTTTGTATCATTGAATTTTAAGAGTTCTCTGTATGTTTTTGGGTGTTTTACATATTATGTTTTTCTTCGTCTGTGAATTGCCTAATTTTTCCTGCACATTTTTATTGAGGTGTTTCCTATTTATAGTTACTGATTTGTTGGAGCTCATTATTGGATATTAATAAAATTCCCATTCTATATGTTGAAAATGCTCTATATCAGTCTGTCCTCTCAACAAAATCTGAATTTCAGCATAATTTTCATAAATTTGCCTTTGATAGGCCTATTTTTTCATTTGAGGTCATCAAAACTTTTTGGTTATGTGAGATGTGTGCATTAGGGTAATCTGGGAGAAGGGTGTACAAAAACTGTCTGAACTATCTTTGTACTTTTATGTAACTCTAAAATTATTTTTAAATAATTTTATTATTTTTTAACGTTTAAAAATAATTTAATATATCTTTTTTACTCAATTATTTTTAAAACTATTTTTAAATAATTTTTTTACTCATATTAAATACTTTTTTTAAATTATGGTAGCTTTTATAGCTTTGTTTGCTTACATGGTTGGTGGTAGTGGTGATTTTGCACCTAGTTTAACACTCTTGGGATTGATTTTTGTGTATAATAAAATATGATATAATCTAGATGTCTGTTTAGATTTTTTTCTGAATGAGGAGCCTGTGATCCCAACATCATTTACTAAATGGTCTGTTAGTTTTCAACAAATTGAATGCTTCATAATAAACTGAATTCCCACACTTACCTAAAACTGTTTCTGAACTTTGCCCCATTTTATTCTTCTATCTGGGGCTTCCCTAGTGGCTCAGATGGTAAACAATCTGATTTATCTATTTGTAAATTAATATCCACACTTATAAAATTACTATTGTTGTTCAGTCTCTAAGTCGTGTCCGACTCTTTGCGACTCCATGAACTGCAGCCCATGACGCTTCCCTGTCCTTTACTGTCTCCCGGAGTTTGCTCAAACTCATGTCCGCTGAGTCAGTGATGCCATCCAACCATCTTATCTTCTGTCACCCCCTTCTCCTCCTGCCCTCAATCTTTCCTAGCATTAGGGTCTTTTCCAATGAGCTCTTCACATCAGGTGGCCAAAGTATCGGAGCTGCAGCTTCAGCATTGGTCCTTCCAGTGAATAGTCAGAGTTGATCTCCTTTAGAATTGACTGGTTTGATCTCCTTGCAGTCCAAGGGACTCTCAAGAGTCTTCTCCAGCACCACAGTCTGAAAGCATCAATTCTTTGGTGCTCAACCTTCTTTATGGTCCAACTCTCACATCCATACATGACTCCTAATAAAACCATAACTTTAACTATACGACCTTTGTAGGCAAAATGATGTCTCTGCTTTTTCATACACTGTCGAGATTTGTCATAGTTTTTCTTCCAAGGAGTATGTGTCTTTAATTTTAGTTTAGTTTTTTGAATGCTGAGTTTTAAGCCAGTTTTTCCACTCTCCTCTTTCACCTTCATCAAGAGGCTCTTTAGTTCCTCTTCTCTTCTGCCATTAAAGTGTTATTATCTGCATATCTGAGATTGTTGATATTTCTCCCAGCAATCTTGATTCTAGCTTTTGATTAATCCAGCCTGACATTTAGCTCACACGCTAGTAAAGTAATGCTCAAAATTCTCCAAGCCAGGCTTCAGCAATATGTGAACCATGAACTTCCAGATGTTCAAGCTGGGTTTAGAAAAGGCAGAGGAACCGGAGACCAAATTGCCAACATCCACTGGATCATTGAAAAAGCAAGGGAGTTCCAGAAAAACATCTATTTATGCTTTATTGACTATGCCAAAGCCTTTGTGTGGATCACAATAAACTGTGGAAAATTCTGAAAGAGATGGGAATACCAGACCACCTGACCTGCCTCTTGAGAAACCTATATGCAGGTCAGGAAGCAACAGTTAGAACTGGACATGGAACAACAGACTGGTTCCAAATAGGAAAAGGAGTACATCAGGGCTGTATATTGTCACCCTGCTTATTTAACTTATATGCAGAGTACATCATGAGAAACCCTGGGCTGGAAGAAGCACAAGCTGGAATCAAGATTGCTGGGAGAAATATCAATCACCTCAGATATGCAGATGACACCACCCTTATGGCAGAAAGTGAAGAGGAACTAAAAAGCCTTTTGGTGAAAGTGAAAGAGAAGAGTGAAAAAGTTGGCTTAAAGCTCAACATTCAGAAAACCAAGATCATGGCATCTGGTCCCATAACTTCATGGGAAATAGATGGAGAAACAGTGGAAAGAGTGTCAGACTTTATTTTGGGGGGCTCCAAAATCACTGCAGATGGTGACTGCAGCCATGAAATTAAAAGACGCTTACTCCCTGGAAGGAAAGTTATGACCAACCTAGGTAGCATATTGAAAAGCAGAGACACTACTTTGCCAACAAAGGTCTGTCTAGTCAAGGCTATGGTTTTTCCAGTAGTCATGTATGGATGTGAGAGTTGGACTGTGAACAAAGCTGAGCACCGAAGAACTGATGCTTTTGAACTGTGGTGTTGGAGAAGATTCTTGAGAGTCCCTTGGACCGCAAGGAGATCCAACCAGTCCATTCTAAAGGAGATTAGTTCTGGGTGTTCTTTGGAAGGAATGATGCTAAAGCTGAAACTCCAGTACTTTGGCCACCTCATGAGAAGAGTTGACTCATTGAAAAAGACTCTAATGCTGGGAGGGATTGGGGGCAGGAGGAGAAGGGGATGGCAGAGGATGAGATGGTTGGATGGCATCACCTACTCCATGGACATGAGTTTGAGTGAACTCCGGGAGTTGGTGATGGACAGGGAGGCCTGGCGTGCTGCAATTCATGGGGTCGCAAAGAGTCGGACACGACTGAGTGACTGAACTGAACTGAACTGATTCTGCATATAAGTTGAAAAAGCAGGGTGACAATATACAACCTTGATGTACTCCTTTCCCAATTTTGAACCAGTCCATTGTTCCATGTCTGGTTCTAACTGTTGCTTCTTGTCCTGCATACAGGTTTCTCAGGAGGCAGGTAAGGTGGTCTGGTATTCCCATCTCTTTAAGAAATTTTCACAGTTTGTTGTGATCCATAAAGTCAAAGGCTTTAGCGTAGTCAGTGAAGCAAATGTTTTTTGGAATCTCTTGCTTTTTCTATGATCTAGCAGATGTTGGCAATTTGATCTCTGGTTCCTCTGCCTTTTCTAAATCCAGCTTATACAACTGGAAGTTCTTAGTTCACATACTGCTGAAGCCTAGCTTGAAGGATTTTGAGCTAGCATGTGAAATGAGTGCATATGCTCCTTTCCTACTATCTTGATCCAATCTCTTAGAATTTATAAAAAAAAATACACCAAATCATAATCCCTCCACCTTTACATGGGTATCTTTATCTTTTTATACTCCCTTCTGGTCTTTGTCCACACATAGGGTTTCCTATTTTTATAATCAAAATGTACTCACAATTTTGCATTCTTCTTTTCCATATAATATGCCTTAAACATTTTCCCATGCAATCTTCATAATTACTACTTTAATGGCTATATAGTTGTAAATTTAGGTGATCTAGTATCATTTGTTTAACCACTCTCTAATTTTTCACTATTACAGACAAGTAGAAATGAACATTGTCAAATGCACCCTTTATTTTCTTCTGATGTATTACTTCCCAAGAAGTATATATTCCCAAGAATGGAACTGCAGATAAGAAGATAGGAGCAGTTTTAAGATTCTAGTGCTATTCTGTTCATACTGCATCTCAAAACGATTTTACCAATGTATTCTTAGAATTTTGTCAGCATTGGGCATTACTGTTTTTGCTTCAAAAATAAGTATAAGAATTTGCCTGGTTTAAATGATGGTTAATTTTCTTTTTTGTAAGAAATATACATATTAAACTTTCTTAAACAGTATTGGCTTTCTTCTATAAATTGTTAACTATTTCATTAATCAAATGAGGTCTTAATTTTATTTCTTACATTTGAATAAGTTTTATACAGGATAGATATTTACTACGATAGGTATTCATTAAAACCTGTCTCTGAATAAGTACAAATATCTCCCCTAATCTGTTGGGTGCCCCTTTTTCAATGATAATTTTGACTTTTTCATTATTCTAAAAGTTTTCTATGTTATAATGGTAAATCTACCAACATTTTCCTTTGATTTTCTTTCTCCTCAAAACTATGTAAGCCATCATTCATACATATTCTTCTGATAAATATTTTAAACTTTTCTGATCATATGGAGTTGATTTTGGATGGATCATTAGACATGGACAGATGCCCCCACCTCACCCCAGACACTCTGGAAATTCATCCTCAAATACAGAATTAAACTCGGTCAGTACCACTCTCCACAATGGATAAAGAATATTTCATGATGTCCATTACTGTAACCACCTAGCCACATGGTTGCTGAGAGCCTAAAATGTGGCTAGTGCAAACTGAAATGTGCTCTAAAAAAGTAAAATACATACCAGATTTTGAAGTCCAGGTATGAAAAGAAGAATGTAAAATAGCTCATTAATAATAATTTTATGTTTATTACACATATTGGATTAAATATATTTGTATGTTAAAATAATCTCATCAGATTTGTTTTTCTTTTTTAACGTGGCTACGAGGAAATTTTAAGTTGCCTATGTGGCTTGTGTACCTGGCTTGCATTATGTTTCCACTGGAAAGAAGCACTCCAACAAATATATTTTCTGTCATAGCTCTTGATAAGAAGCAGACCTAAGCCCAGAGAATGATAGCACTGACACAGTTCTCTTAAAGGAGAGAAACCTTGCTTTGCAGTTTAACGAGCATGAGAGGGGACAAAATTTCATTAACCACTGTTGGCATTTTCTGTGTCAAGACAACACCTGTGCTCATCTTTGAGCAAGATCCCCAAGTTGATTCCTTGTTGAAAAATCTCTGGAGGCCCTGAAGAAGGGTAAGACTACAACACTAGGATCAGTCCAACTTTTAGAACCATATATGTCCAGCTCTTATCCTTGAAAACTTTCTTTCTTATCCTTGAAAAAAACACAAACCAGACTGGAATTCACCTTTCAGTTTTCCACACCTGAACTTCTCTTATTCTTCAAGGTCTTTGTATAGCTCCCTCTAATTATTCCACTTCTCATGAACTGCCCTTCATGACCAAGTTCCTGTCACTTGGTATCTGTAACACAATTCAGTAATTGTGCCTTTTGCTAACTATTTCAGACGCCACATGGGGCATTTTAATGCCTGTCATAACTCCAGGACAGGTTTTTCTGTTTCAGCTTATGTGACTAACAGTGTCCATTCCATTCTCTGGCCTAAATTACCTAAAAATTTAAAGTAACAATAATCCTATATTCTATTAGTATTCTCCCAAAGTATTTTCATTCTAACGATCTCATTTAAGTCCAAACACGATTCAGATCTAACTGGCCAATTTTATACCTCTCTGTTCCATGATATATAATGATGCAGAGACAAAGTAAGGGATTCCAGTCACTGCTCCTCTACAGTGTACATGCCGTGAGAAGTCCAGAATTAAGTTCTCTTTTTAAAGCATGTGCTAGGCTGTCATTATACAGTTGCAATTTTTTGCTGTTACTAACTTTTCACCACTTTGCCTGGCAGTATGTATTTATGTGACAGTAAAAGTGATTAAATAACTAAGTGGACCTTGAAGTAAATGAGTTATTTCTTTTCTGCCATTATGTCTAATTCACCATACATTATTCAGTCTGAAGGCTTTTCAGAATCATAAGTAGCCAAGATCATTTTTCACCTCATCATCCCATTATCCGTTATGAGAAGATTTCTAAATGTGAAGATTACTCTTTCCAAAGATCCCTGGTGAATACTCCTATAGACATTAGTGAAATCTATTAATTTTTTTTTTTTCACAGCAGAAGGAAGATGTAGGTGCTGCTCTCAAGAATCAGGTTCCTTCCAGAGTATAAATGGGCCCTTCCGGATGACCCTACTAAGGTGGCGACTGACGACCTCACCACTGCTCATTGCATGAGATATTAATGGGCTTCGATTCACACCCAAGGTTTTCAGGGAGAAGGCAAGTCTAGGTCTATCATGAAATTTCCTAGGGAATGTCAGTGGATCTAACCAGACTTAGTTTGATCCCTCAGCTCTAATAACTTCTCTATGCATTTTGCAGTTCACAAAGGGCTTCTAAGCATATTATCCCATTTAATCCACTACATTCTAAAAGGTATTAATATTCACATGTTTCAGGTGGAGGAAAGGAGTTTCAGTGACAATCAGTGATTTACCCAAGATCACAGTTGCAGTTAACATTACAGCCAGACTCATGCCCAGGTCTTCTGAATCAGACGTCAGGGGAAAAGACATTTAAAGAATAACTTAAGAGAACAAAATTCCAGCACCTACTTAAGCCAGTGGCATTTTTGGGACTTTGGATGAGTCACTTTCCCCAAAATGAGCTGGACCAGAATATCACTACAACTCCACAATACTTTTAATATTCTAAGGATTCTAGGAATCCAAATGTATTAGGCTGACCAAAAAGTTCACTGGGATTTTTCCATAATATCTTATGGAAAAACCCAAACAAATTTTTTGGCCAACCCAATAATCCCCACTTTACATCTGTTCACCCTGGTTCTCGTGCTGCACCTTTAACATACATTGTTTTCAAAGTTGGATTGGTTCTTTGGATTTCTGATCCATTTTCTCCTGTGTCCAACAGGATTCCAGTAACTCCATTGGACCCAGTCCAGAGAAAAAGTTCTATCCAGGCCAAAAAGTCCATTCATACCTAACTTTCTAAGTCTGCATGGAAGGTAATATGGGAGGTTGAGCGCTTCCTCTATTCGGGGATTCCCAGAACCCTGTGCTTAAAAGCTAAAGCCAAGTTCAGCCCACCTTATTTCATAAATTGGATTTGAAATAGATTACAATTATTTCAAGAATAATCTTTATTATTATTGACTTAATAAGTTGTAGAGATTTCAGGAAACACTTGCAGGGTGGGACAGTCATGCCCTTTTCTTAAAAATAAGCTTAGGACCATCAGTCATGCATCAGATGATATAGGCTGGGTATCTAAGTACATCCACTTGTGATGAAAAGTGAATGCCCAGGTCAGGATAGATATCTGTCCTTGGTTGATTTTAACACAGTTCATTTATTTTTATAATGTTAAAAATGTCTTTTTCTTCAGCTGTTTCCACAAAACTCTAACCAATAATTTATGGAATTTCTTACCCACCCCCCAACTCCTGCAAGGGAGATACTCTATCACTTAAGAAACAAACCCATGAAAAATTTAGGTGATAGATTAAAACCAACTGCAACATTCTCCCTCTTTATTTTCTCCCTTCTTCTCTCCCCGTCTCTCTCTTCTCCAAGCTGAAGAAAAATTTCAGTAGCAAGCCTTGACTGTAGTAGACAAAAGAAACACACTGCTTTATAGTACTTAATCTAAATCTGTTTTATTCTCTTCTTTTCTGTAGCACTAGAGGTGCAAGCAGAAATTTGCTCAGGATTCTGAGTTGAATTTAGATATCATTTCAAACACTAGAATTAACATAAAAAATTTTAATCATATCCATAAAAATGAATATAACCCAGAACTTGGGGGGAAATTTTTTTTTGAATAATTATTTGGTATGGTCCTAAGAGAATTCAGCCTTCCTAAAAGAGATAGATACGTATCATGTGCCTAGGGATGAAACACTGATCTTCCCATTACTTAATAATGCAAACTCTGCAGAGGCAATATGGTATAAAAAGCATATAGGACTTGCATTTATTAGACACTGGTTCCAGGCCTTGCTACATGTTTTACTCGCTGGCTGTATTGCCTTAGGAAAGTCACTTAACCTCTCTAAGCCTCATTTTCTTCAACTTCATTATAGAATTTTCATTGCACTAAAAATGTTTACTATAATGTTTATTACAGTAGAAGAAAGGCTTTAAAAGGGCCCTAATGAATTAACAGAGCTGGGCATTGAATATCAATAGCTAATAACATGACACACAAATACCTAGATTATGAATTATTAAAGAAAAATAAACCTGATTCTGATAAAAACCTCAAGATATAACTACCAGTTTATAGGAGACAGAGCACCGTACTAAACCACATCTCAGCGATGCAATCAGCAAAATTAAGATGGGAGGAAGCTCTGTAATATAGACAGGCCCAGTGTCTTTGATGACATAACAGAAAAAAAGTAGCAAGGGAAAGAAAAAAGAGAGAAAGGGGGGAAGAAAATATAGATCAAAAAGGACTTAAGAGATATATAAACATTATGTTGTATAAATTTTATTTGGATTCTGACTAAAATAAACAATTGTGGGAAAAAAGTTGTGGAGCCTCCAGTTTCCAATTAGGGATTTAGAGAGCTGGACAGAGGACTCCTCTCACCCCTACAGCAGCAAAAACAGAGAAAGAAGGTCAGACAACTGCAAATTCATAACTTTTTTTCAAACCTCTTAGAGAACTGAGGTCTCAGGAAAACCAACAGATCCAAAATACAAGTAGATACCTATAGGGAGAGAAGAGATGTGACCACACACTTACCTGGGGTAGATGCCACTAAATGGGCACTTCTAAGAAGAGCTCAGCTAAAATAGTCGACGTACTATTAGCAAATCAGATTGAGCATTATGTAAAAAGAATAATAAATATCACACAATCAAGTTTATCCTGGGAGTCTTGATTTGAAAATCAATCAATGTAATTAACACTAACAGAAAAAAGAAAAAACACGTCTCATGGTAAAAACCTGAATGTCCCCATTAAGAACAAGCCAGGAATGTCCTCTCTCACCATTCCTATCCAACATCCTACTGGATGCACCATGCTGGGTACATTCTAGCCAATACAAGAAAACAAGAAAAGGAAGTCAAAGGCTTACAGATTGGAGAGGAAGAAAGAAAATGGTCTCCATTCACACATGACATGATTGTCTACATAGAAAATTTCAAAATATATACCAAAATATGTCTTAGAACTAGTATGTGACTTTGGCAAGTTTACTGGATATAAAGTCAATTTTTGGTGATGAATTATTTTTTTAAAATACCACTTACATAATAGTATACCAAAAATGAAATTTAGTTTCATATGTGTGCCTGAATCTATATGGCAAAATTTATAAAACACTGAAGAAAGAAACCAAAGAAGAACCAGATAGTCACATTCATGGATTGGAAGGTTCAGTATTATTAAGAAGTCAATTCTTTCCAATATGATCTATATATTTAACACAAAGTCATTGGTATACAGAACCTTCTACACTGCTTTTGAAATTCTATAAATCTAAAATTATCTCAAAACAAAATATTTTTAATTTATAATATAATCAGGACAATTAAGGAATTATTGTTCATTTGGGGTGAGATGAAGGTATTAAGGTTATGTCTTTAAAATCCTTCCTTCTTAGAGACATAAATTTGAATTTTAAATAATTAGAAAATCACTAAATGGCAACCTCCAGTTACTTATTTCATGCAAGATTCATAAATGCTAAAATTAATGAGTAAAATTGTTATGAGAAACAAGATACATATATTGTCTCAAAATATCTCTCCACAAGACACTTACTAAATATAAACAGAATAGTAATTTTACAGTGAAGTAATATGGCAAGCATCTTAACCAAGTACCTCCTGATACGATACACAGAGAAGGACACAGTACCATTTCTTGTATTCCTGTCCAAAATGCATCCTCTGACTCTTAATCATTTCAAAAGCATTACACAAAACCAAACTGAAGGACATTCTACAAAACGACTCTCTAAAAACGTGAAGATCCTGAAAGATAGAGACAGGCTGAATTACTGCTCCAAATTAAAGGAGACAAATGCAGTATGCGGTCCTGCCTTAGGTCCTGAAACAAAGAAAACTATACTCTTTGCTGTTAAGGACACTAACGTGGCAATTGGCAACATTTAAACAGGTTTTCAAGTTGGCTAACAGTGTTGTCTCATTTTAACTTACTGATTTTGTCTTCTATATATGGTTGTTCTATTTTAGGAATCACACAATGGAGTATTTGGGAAATAAGGGCATTATATCATCAACTTATTCTCAACTTATATTATATATGTATGTATGTATTATTTTATTCTTGAATTATTTGAGAATAAGTATATAATATTTATATATTATATATTGCATATATATAACATATTATATATTATATCATATAATATATTATATATTATAATAATATATCCTATAATTATATATAATATAGCAATACTATATAATTTATAAATTATAAATATTTATAAGTAATATATCATTATAATAATATATAATTATACATTATATATTATATAATAATAATGGTTATTACATATATTATTATATATTACATAATTTTATATAATATATTATATACTATAATGTTTATAATAATATACATTATATAACATTATATAATATGTTATATATGATATATAATATATATTTATTATATATTATATATTATATTATATATATTATATCATATTATATATATTATATTATATTATTATTAAATTAATATTATATCTAATAATATATGCAATAATTATTTATTATATATAATACTTATGATTGTATATTATTTATAAGTATTTATAATTTATATATAAATATAACGTATAAATTATAATTATTTATAATTATATATAGCATATTGTATATAATATATATACTAATTAATATAATATATATATTCACAGAAATTAGAATATTTATTATACAGATAAAGCAATGTGTTGAAATGTTAACCTTTAGGAGACCTATGTGAATTCTTTTGTACTATTTTTGTAACTTTTCTAAAAAGTCTGAAATTAATACAAAATTTAAAGTTTTAAAAATTAACAAAAGAGGTTAATAACAACATCTTGAGCCTATGGCCTCCCCTACTTTCACCTTCTGTCTATACCAGAGGAAAACCGACGCTATGACTACCATTCCTTAGACCACCTCAGCCACTGTTTCATTTTCTGTGGCTGATGTAACATATTACCACAAACTTAGTGGCTTAAAACAACACAAATTTTTTATCTTATAATCCTCAGGTCAGACGTCCAAAAGAACTCTACTGAGCTATGACCAAGGTGTCAGCAGAACTGACCCTTCCTTTCTGGAGGCTCTAGAAGAGAATTTGCTGCCTTGACTTTCCCAGCTTCTAGAAAGTGACTGCATTCCTTGCTTCATGGCTCTTACCTCCATCTTCAAAACCAGCAGCATGGCCTCTTCAAATCTTTCTCTAACTCCCTCTCCTGTCTTCTTCCACTCTAAAGTACCCTATGGTTTACAATGGGGCCTACCAGGATGATCCAGAATAAATTCACTAGTTAAAGTCAGCCGATTAATTATCTTAATTTCATCTACAACCTAAAATCTTCCATGCCATGCAACATAATATATTCACAGGTTCTAGGAACTGGGATGCAGACATTTTTAGGGGCCATGTTTATCTGCCTATCACTGTTAGCCTCTACCGGGAATGCCTGGAAAGTGTGCCTTATCCTAAAACCCAGATCCCTAAATTGTAACTCCTCTAGAAACATGTCCCTAGGTAATTGGATGTGTTGAGGTGATTGCTCCCAATGTAACTTCCCCAACTTCCTCATCCCCAATAAACTTTACAGATTATAGTTATTTCTGTTTTCTGTTTGCTTGTTAGTTGTACAGTCTTCCTTTCTTTGACTGTTATCCATTGTCTGACTGAGCCTATACATTGGAAGACTGATGCAGACAAGTAAAATAAAGGTCACTGATAAGAAAACACTTCCTTAAGTCAGAAAGAGAAACACCAATAGTATATTAATGCATATATATGGAATTTAGAAAGACAGTAATGATGACCCTGTATGCAGGACAGCGAAAGAGACACAGATATAAAGAACAGACTTTTGTACTATGTGCAGGTGAGGGTGGGATGATTTGAGAGAATAGCATTCAAACATGTGCATAACCAGATGTAAAACAGATGACCAGTGCAAGTCTGATGCATGGAGCAGGGCACTGAAAGCCAGTGCTCTGGAACAACCCAGAGGGATGGGGTGTGGAGGGAGGGGGGAAGGGGATTCAGGATGGGGGACACATGTACACCCATGGCTGATTCATGTTGATATATGGCAAAACCACCACAATATTATAAAGGAATTGGTCTCCAATTAAAATGGATTAATTTTTAAAAATAAATAAATAATTTAAGGGAAAAAAACACTTCCTAATGTCTAATTTAAATCACCTTTGTTGAAACATGATGACAGTTCTTCTTGTCCTCACTTTGGAAGTAACAGTAAGCAATAAATCATTATTAACCTGATAAAACCTTTTAATTTAGAGTCTTTCTAATGGAAAACACACACATGCATATATAAACACATACACACAGAGATCATATGTTGACCAACTAGCCAATCCAGGATAAAAGTCAGTCAAGCTGCTTTTCAGATGTTGGAGTGATCACTCAAGTGATGGAGTGATAAAGTTTAAACCCTCAGATAAATAACCATCCACAGACATAACCTACTGATGCCTCCAGCTTTTCTCCCTTCACCAACATAACCCTACTCAGTCCTTGCCTGTCTCCTAAAGTGCTTATAGTTTCGGTTACCCTCTCTTAGTTCTGAGTCCATTCAAATTGGACCTGGGGCTTTTTCCTTCTCCAACTGGCAGCATCTTTCTCATCTTTCAAGGTTTCTCACATGATCCCTTTCTCCCCCAAGAACAATTCGCCAATCTCTTCTTCGTGCTCCCATTTGATGTGCTGGGGGGTTCATACCTCCAATACAACACGTAACTTGTGGTGAAATTCTCTACATTACCTTCAGTTTTGAACTCATGTCTCATTTCCAGACTATGAACTCCAGAAAAAAGCAGCTACTGTTGTTACCTGTTGCTGCTGCCTGTTACTATTTATTAAACAAGTCCAGGATTTCTTACTACCTCTCTGGCTATTTCTTTTCTATTTTCAGATTAATTTTCCTTTACCTAGAAGAATTCCAACTCAGTGCTGGCATCCTTCAATACTTGGTCCTTGATCCTCTTCCCTTCTCATTGTATATTCCTCCCTCTAGTTAACTATCCATTCCCTTAGTTTCAATGAGTAGTTTGGTGCAGATTACTCCCAACGTATACCCAGCCCAGAACCCTCCTCTGAGATTAAACCCACACATCCATCATCTATTGAATGCTTCAAACACATGTTCAAGACAAAAGTCAGGAACTTTTCCATGGTAATGAACACTTTGGTGGATGTAATGAGTCACAGTGATACCTTAGCTGGGGCTCCTAGAGGGAAAATTCCTCTTTCTATTTGGTGGTTTGAGTATGTGATCATCTTGCTTCCCCCTAAGTTTTCAAAGGTACCCAAGAGACTGATTCTTATCCCACTGGTCCCAAGACAAGTCATTCTTAAGGCCAGTTTACCCTATTTTTTTATTTATATAAGTCAACTAATTCTGTTTCCGGTTAAGCAAGTTTGTATTGGGTTTTCTATCAGGAGAACCACGTAGAAACGGATACTTCCTCCGGTACACCTGACCTTCCAGACTGCCCCAATTTAGTGAGCAGCAGCGGCATCCATGGGCTTCCCTGGAAGCTCAGATGGTAAAGAATCTGCCTGCAATACAGAAGACCTGGGTTCGATCCCTGGGTCAGGAAGATCCCCTAGGGGAGGGCATGGCAACCGACTCCAGTATTTTTGCCTGGAGAATCCCATGAACAGAGGAGTCTATCAGACTACAATCTGTGGGGTTGCACAGAGTCAGACACAACTGAAGCAACTTAGCACGCATCCATGCATCATTATCCACATGGCTTTAAAAGTCTGACACTAAGGAGTCATTTCCAGTATCTCCTCCCTTACCTGCCATATCCAGTCTGTCACCACATCCTGTCAATTATAGGTCCTAGATATTTCTCAAATCTGTCTATATCTTTCTATCTTTACTGTTCCCACTCTATTCTAACTATTTTTGCCTGTACTACTACAAAGCACTAACGGCTCTACCCTCCAATCCATCTTCCACACTCCAGCCAAAGTGATCTCTTTTAAGTGCTAAAGTGCTAATTTCACCATTCTGTTCAAAACACTCAATCATTTTCCATGGCTTTTAAGACAAAGACTAAAACATCATTTGGGGAGTGACCCTAAGAAGCCTGAATTATCAGTATTGGAAAGTGAGTGAAACAGAGAAGGAGGAAATTAATAAGCGAGTTGACCACTGCCATGAGCAACTGTGATCCATTCCTTGAGGAACTTCTGAGGACTGTGGGGAATGTATTCCAGAACTGTCCACCAGAGACAAAGAGAAGAGCATTCATCTGCCAATGGGTGAGCGTTGCCCTATGGTGCTAACTCATCGACACTTCCAAGTCGCTCACATGTGACTGCCAGTGGTCTCCGGCAAGAGCCTCAGACCTGAGGACCAGAAAAGGCCCAGGCATGCTTAGAATGAGGTCAGCACAGGATCAGTGGGAACTAGTATAGCACCATCCCTCCTAGCCCTGGCTGGAATCAGACTGAGGTGTGAAGTGGTGCAGTAAAGGTGTCTGATACTATGCACGGTCCAGCTTCTACCTTCCTCTTCCAGGCCCCTCTCACTCTCCGACTTCATTCAAACCATTCAAAGTATTACAGCCCCTGGACTACAAAAGGGCCTTTGAACATGTTGTTCCCTGCACCTGGAATACTCTCTCCTTCCCTCTTTGTCCAGTACCCTCGACTTACTCATCAGGACTCAAGTCTAACATCACTTTCTCTGGGAAGGCTTCCCTGACTGTCAAAACCATGGTAATGAGCACTCACAGCTCCCTGAGCTTCTCCTTTGAGGCACATGTGAAAGTTGCAATTATCTACTTGTGTGATCATTCAAAATTGTCTGACTCCCCCAGGATTATAAGTAACCTGAGGAAAACTATAGAATTCCTAGCATTAGAACAGTATTTGGCATGTGACAGGTGAACTCAATAAATCACAACTGAAACCATAAACAAATGTATCTTTCTATTTCCACTAGTTGGAGAAGGAAATGGCAACCCACTCCAGTATTCTTGCCTGGAGAACTCCATGGACAGGGGAGCCTGGTGGGCTTTAGTCCATGGGGTCACAAAGAGTCGGACATGACTGAGCACACAGTACATTTCCACTAGTATCTGGAACAAATAGGTGCTCAAATATTTTTAACATAAGTAATCGATTAATTAATGCAGCTAATATTTTAAGAAGCAGAAGTGTTACATTCTGGCAGAATGTATCTAACTTTCACTTAATTGCTAGTGAGACTTCTCTAGGAAGCCCTAGAGCAGACATTGTTTTGTTTTTGCTTTTTTTTCTTTAATTTGTAATACCTGTAGACAGCAACTGAATTCCCCCAGAAAGAATAGTTGAGAAAGAGAAAACAGAAATCATCAATGCAGGCAAGAAAGCTACATTGTGGACTGAGAGATGTGATCTAAAACAAATGGGTAGAGGTTATTGACCACAGGAAGAATAAAACTCACTGGTATGTGAAAACAAACTCCTGGAATCACTCTGAGCTCTCCCTTTTAGCCAGCACCATCAATTATGATTATTAAGTGCCTACTCAGCTACTGTGCAGTGGAAGAGGCAGGGAGGTTTGGTAGCTAGGCAACAGCCTGGAAACTCTAAGGGTAGGAGCTGTGATTCTGGCTCCTCCATAAAAGTGATAAGTGGCCTTGGGTAAACTCCCTGTGCCTTGTTTTCTTCATCTGAAAAATAGCATCACCAGTCTGCCTTTCTCTTTTGAGGGAAGAAAAACAGAGCAAACAATACCCCGCAATTGTAGAAAAGCAAACTAATGGGGCCTAGGGAGTGAGGAATTCATCAGGGGACCACACTTCTCAACCAAAGTCACCACTTCATTACAAATCATTTGAGCCTGAGGCATCACTGACGCGATGGACATAAGTTTGAGTAAGTTCCAGGAGTTGGGGATAGGCACGGAAGCCTGGTGTGCTCAAGTCCATGGCGTTGCAAAGAGTCGGACACAACTGAGCGACTGAACTGAACTGAATCTGTGCCTCAGTTTATCCACCTTGAATGATTCAAGATAATAGCCAGGTTCTGACTTATAATACTAATTAAAATATGTGGTCTTTATTTCTATAGGATCCAGAGGGAAGCTTGGGTGGAGGAATCTCTCCCCAGTAAGTGTCCTCAGAATTCCTCAAGTATCTCTAACCTGTAAGCATCTCAAAAGAAAGGTCACAGCTGCCTGGTTCACCACACCAATCCCAGTATCGGCCCAGGGTCTAATACACAGTTAGCACGCAATTATGTTTACTGAATGAGTACATTAGCTACTTAAATAATATCAACTCTTTAAATAGGGAAAAGACAATATATAACTAACTTCAAGTGAAACATAACTAATCTTAAAGGAAAAAAAAATCCTTTGAACAATCTTGGAGGATGTGGTCTTGATCCATACTCTAGGGTAAAGATATTCCATGCCAGGTCATGAATAACCATGAAACAAGATTATACTTTGACTAATTATCTTTTGTTATTTTTACTATTATTTAGAGCAGAACCAAAAATACAGTTAAAGTTCAACTGCATTCCTAACTCCAAATATAACTGTCATTCCTGTAGAGTAAGGTTCAGAAATGTTTATATATTATCAAAATTAAGTTTCAAAATGAGCTACAGTATCTGGAAAAAGGGGATAATAATATTTCACAGAAACTAATTGGAAACTTGTTTTGAAATAAAGTAGTTATTATTTCCATCATGGAGAGATGAAAGAACAGAGATTTCCTTTTATCTCACAGCCTAGTATCTTACACTATTTATTCAAACTAAAATTAAAACCTGGCCAAATCCTACAGAGGCATTGCATATCAGTTAGAGATTATTCTTCTGGAAATGAACTTTTGTTCGCAAATTTCATTATGCAGTTACAAATGACTATTATTAAAATGTAACATATAAAACTAAATCGTCGTTTTTTCCTGGCCATGCACAAAGTTCAATTTCCTATGCAGTATTATTCTCTTCTTCTGGACTTAGTGGCATGCTGTCCCTCTGCCCATTGCCTCAGCATCCAGAGAATCTCAAAACACCTACTCCACTCTCCCGGAGCCCCCATCAATGCCACTTTTTATTGCTCTATCCGTTGCATCCCAACAGACAGACACCAAAGAACATTCTCCACCTGGTGACCTTCCCAAGGCCCATTTTTATTTTTTCTGCAGACTCAAACCTCAGGAAAAGTGACTACCTACAAAGAAGTACCTGGAGCATGATATTGAACCACTTGCAGCTTTCTGAGTGCCTAACTCTGAAGCTCTTTCTCACCCACCCCCTAGTCCTTGGCCTTACCACCTCCTACTCACTTTGTCTTCCTTGATCACCTAACTCTGACTTGCCTTTCAGATCTCAGCTCATATGGAGCTTTCTCCAGAAAGATTTTCCTGACCTACCTCCCAGCTATGAGATCAGGTACAGCCTCTGTGTTGCCATGGCACCCTGTACTGTGTAGCACTTGCAACATCTTAATTGGCTCTACAACTCACCGCCTAGATTCTAAGCCTCATGACAACAAGAATTAGGTCGTGTTGCTTCATCTTTTTTTTCACCAGTTCTCAGCACAGTGATGGGCATATAGCAATTGAACAATAAATAGCTCATGAATTCTGGATTTAAATTCAACTCTGATATCTGCCCTCTAGGAAAATCAATCTTCCATTCAAATTCCATTCACTCTCTCTGGGCTTTCCTAGAACTGAAGTGGAAATAATTTGTGGTTCTCCTTGGTTCTTCACCTTCAGAACTCTAACTTCTCCTCGCCTCATTTCCTTCTACTCCTGGAAGGTCCTGTATAGCACTTCCAGGGTTTTCTCCTCTGGTCAATCTGTTTGAATTGTGCTCATTTAAACTGGGTCCTATTTCTTAGTTCTTTAGTCATATCTATCCAATTTCCTGTATACCTAGGCCACCTTTTGCTTATTTCCATTCTCTCTTCTACTCTTTAACTCTCTCTAACTCAGCAAGGATGAAGCTTAGTATGTGCACTAGTTAAGGGGAGACCTAAAGATGCATCTAGGCACTGCATGGATTTTTATACGGACAACAGTTTTAAGAAACTTCCAGTGTGAGTTTTTGTGCATCTAAATATGACCTGTGCCCTTCCTGCTACTCAAACTGTCCCTTGTTCCCTGGACAGTGACACTCCACTACCTCCTCTTCAAAAAAAAAAAAAAAAATAGCCTCTCACCACAGCTGCTCCGAAAGTCATTTTCCAATCAGCTCTGTCTAGCTTTCCTCTCTGGCTAGGTGCTACCAATAGCTCCTTTTTCATCACAGGCTTCTAGGCTTATTTGTATGTCTGTTTGACCCTGATGAAAGGTAGAAACAAGGGCAGGTTTTCCCAGGGAATTGGGGCTTCCCTGATAGCTCAGTTGGTAAAGAACCCACCTGCAATGCAGGAGACACCCAGTTCAATTGCTGGGTCGGGAAGATCTAGTGTACAAGGGACAGGCTACCCACTCCAGTATTCTTCGGCTTCCCTTGTGGTTCAGCTGGTAAAGAATCTGCCTGCAATGCAGAAGACCTGGGTTCAATCCCAGGGTTGGGAAGACCCCCTGGAGAAGGGAAAGGCTACCCACTCCAGTATTCAAGCCTGGAGAATTCCATGGACTGTATAGTCCATGGGGTCTCAAAGAGTCAGACAAGACTGAGCAACTTTTACTTGCCAGGGAATAGTCAATCCCAGTTATTTTTGCACAAGCTACTTAAAGACAATCTTGGTTCATATTTTGGCTACATTTGAAGAAAGGAAGGAAAGAGTATTGCTTGTCTTCACTCTTATTATGTGCATCATTGGAGGTATGAGCAGATCAATAAATAATATCAAGTTCTAAGAATGTATAGGAAATAAGACAAGGAAGACAGACAAATAGAGATCAAAACACCAGCATTATCATTATTACTGATAAAAACTGATTTGAGAATTTGGCTTGATGTTTGGGTACAAATGGATTACTAATATTACTTCTCAATTAGGCAAATTTACCCACCAATCACAGGCATCAATACACCACTGTACAACCCTCTAGAACCCTACCCACCCAGGCAGGGGCTGCTTCTGTAAGTTTGCAACATGTGTCAGTATCCTGTAGAACTAAGACCACCAAGAAAGAAAGATGTGAGTTAAGTAGGTTTAGTTCTTTCTCCTATCAGAAAATGCCAAGAATGTGATGATTGCTATGACAAAGGAAATCCGCCATAAAAACACAAAGGCAGGGGAATGGAGAGTCTCTCCTTAGAGCAACCATTCAAATCTGTCAAAGCATCCACCAAAGTCCCTATTTATGGTCCAAAGATCTGCTAGCTCAGGATGAGTGAGTAACTGTAAGTTTACCTTTTCATATTGTTATGAAACCATATTTGAGGACTTGTCCAAGGAGCGGTGCCTGCGCGGGGAGGGTCACAGGAGCTACTCCAAGTTCAAGGTCAGGAGGGGCAGCCATGAGGCTATTCCTCATCCAAGGTAAGAGAAACTCAAGTAAGATAGTAGGTGTTGTGAGAGGGCATCAGAGGGCAGACACACTGAAACCTTAATCACAGAAAACTAACCAATCTGATCACATGGACCACAGCCTTGTCTAACTCAATGAAACTAAGCCATGCCATGTGGGGCCACTCAAGACGGGAGGGTCATGGTGGAGGGGTCTGACAGAATGTGGTCCACTGGAGAAGGGAATGGCAAACCACTTCAGTATTCTTGCCTTGAGAACCCCATGAACAGTATGAAAAGGCAAAATGATAAGATGCTGAGAGAGGAACTCCCCAGGTCGGTAGGTGCCCAATATGCTACTGGAGATCAGTGGAGAAATAACTCCAGAAAGAATGAAGGGATGGAGCCAAAGCAAAAACAATACCCAGTTGTGGATGTGACTGGTGATAGAAGCAAGGTCTGATGCTGTAACGAGCAATATTGCATAGGAACCTGGAACGTTAGGTCCATGAATCAAGGCAAATTGGAAGTGGTCAAACAAGAGATGGCAAGAGTGAGCATCAACATTCTAGGAATCAGCGAACTAAAATGGACTGGAATGGGTGAATTTAACTCAGATGACCACTATATCTACTACTGCGGGCAAGAATCCCTCAGAAGAAATGGAGTAGCCATCATTGTCAACAAAAGAGTCCAAAATGCAGTACTTGGATGCAAACTCAAAAATGACAGAATTATCTCTGTTCATTTCCAAGACAAACTATTCGATATCATGGTAATTCAAGCCTATGCTCCAACCAGTAACGCTGAAGAAGCTGAAGTTGAACGGTTCTATGAAGACCTACAAGACCTTTTAGAACTAACACCCAAAAAGATGTCCTTTTCATTATAGGGGACTGGAATACAAAAGTAGGAAGTCAAGAAACAGTTGAAGAAACAGGCAAATTTGGCCTTGGAGTATGGAATGAAGCAGGGCAAAGGCTAATAGAATTTTGCCAAGAGAACACACAGGTCATAGTAAACACCCTCTTCCAACAACAAAGGAGAAGACTCTACACATGGACATCATCAGATGGCCAACACCAAAATCAGATTTATTATATTCTTTGCAGCCAAAGATGGAGAAGCTCTATACAGCCAACAAAAGCAAAACTGGGAGCTGACTATGGCTCAGATCATGAACTCCTTATTACCAAATTCAGACTTAAATTGAAGAAAGTAGGGAAAATCACTAGACCATTCAGGTATGACCTAAATCAAATCTCTTATGATTATACAGTGGAAGTGAGAAATAGATTTAAGGGACTAGATCTGATAGACAGAGTGCCTGATGAACTATGGACAGAGGTTCGTGACATTGTACAGGAGACAGGGATCAAGACCATCCCCATGGAAAAGAAATGCAAAAAAGCAAAATGGCTCTCTGAGGAGGACTTACAAATAGCTGTGAAAAGAAGAGAAGTGAAAAGCAAAGGAGAAAAGGAAAGATATTCCCATTTGAACGCAGAGTTCCAAAGAATAGCAAGGAGAGATAAGAAAGTCTTCCTCAGTGATCAATGCAAAGAAATAGAGGAAAAGAACAGAATGGGAATGACTAGAGATCTAGTCAAGAAAATTAGAGCTACCAAGGGAACATCTCATGCAAAGATGGGTTCAATAAAGGACAGATATGGTATGGACCTAACAGAAGCAGAAGATATTAAGAAGAGGTGGCAAGAATACACAGAAGAACTGTACAAAAAGATCTTCAAGACCCAGATAATCACGATGGTGTGATCACTCACCTAGAGCCAGACATCCTGGAATGTGAAGTCAAGTGGACCTTAGAAAGCATCACTACGAACAAAGCTAGTGGAGGTGATGGAATTCCAGTGGAGCTCTTTCAAATCCTGAAAGATGATGTGGTGAAAGTGCTGCACTCAATATGCCAGCAAATTTGGAAAACTCAGCAGTGGCCACAGGACTGGAAAAGGTCAGTTTTAATTCCAATCCCAAAGAAAGGCAATGACAAAGAATGCTCAAACTACTGCACAATTGCACTCATCTCACACGCTAGTAAAGTAATGCTCAAAATTCTCCAAGCCAGGCTTTAGCAATACATAAACCGTGAAATTCCAGATGTTCAAGCTGGTTTTAGAAAAGGCAGAGGAACCAGAGATCAAATGGCCAACATCTGTCGGAGCATCGAAAAAGCAAGAGATTTCCTGAAAAACATCTACTTTTGCTTTATTGACTATGCCAAAGCCTTTGACTGTGTGGATCACAATAAACTGTGGAAAATTCTTCAAGAGATGGGACTACCAGACCACCTGACCTGCCTCTTGAGAAACCTATATGCAGGTCAGGAAGCAACAGTTAGAACTGGACATGGAACAACAGACTGGTTCCAAATAGGAAAAAGAATATGTCAAGGCTGTATATTGCACCCTATCATGAGAAACGCTGACCTGGAAGAAGCACAAGCTGGAATCAAGACTGCTGGGAGAAATATCAATAACCTCAGATATGCAGATGACATCGCCCTTATGGCAGAAAGTGAAGAGGAACTAAAAAGCCTCTTGAGGAAAGTGAAAGAGGAGAGGGAAAAACTTGGCTTAAAGCTCAACATTCAGAAAACTAAGCTCATGGTATGTGGTCCAATCACTTCATGTGAAATAGATGGGGAAACAGTGGAAGCAGTGTCAGACTTTATTTTGGGGGGCTCCAAAATCACTGCAGATGGTGACTGCAGCCATGAAATTAAAAGACACTTACTCCTTGGAAGGAAAGTTATGGCCAACCTAGATAGCATATTAAAAAGCAGAGACATTACTTTGCCAACAAAAGTTCATCTAGTCAAGGCTCTGGTTTTTCCAGTGGTCATGTATGGATGTGAGAGTTGGACTGTGAAGAAAGCTGAGCGCCGAAGAATTGATGCTTTTGAACTGTGGTGTTGGAGAAGACTCTTGAGAGTCCCCTGGACTGCAAGGAGGTCCAACCAGTCCACCCTAAAGGAAATCAGTCCTGCGTGTTCATTGGAAGGACTGATGCTAAAGCTGAAACTCCAATACTTTGGCCACCTCATGTGAAGAGTTGACTCATTGGAAAAGACCCTGATGCTAGGAGGGATTGTGGGCAGGAGGAGAAGGTGATGACAGAGGATGAGATGGCTGGATGGCATCACCAACTCGATGGACATGAGTTTGACTAGACTCCAGGAGTTGGTGATGGACAGGGAAGCCTGGCGTGCTATGATTCATGGGGTCGCAAAGAGTTGGACATGACTGAGCGACTGAATTGAACTGAACTGACTGATGAGTTATTGTGGATTTCTTTAGCTTCATCTGGGATCAAGACAAGCTTTCCTTTAGCATTTAAATTAAGTCAGAAGGCTTGGAAGTGAGTGTACTGGTTTACTTGGATTCCCTGATTAGGAAGAAATTCTTTTTTAAAAAATTTCAAGCCATATTCAAATGACAGTCTTTATAAAGAATTCATCCATTTATTTTGCTGCTGCCATGAGCACACTAAGCATAATTTAATCTTTCTTTGATGATTCATGGTCTTTGAATCATTATTTACATCAATTCTAACTGTTTGGTACTGGATACACAGAAACACAAGATACAAAAATCGGATTGAAGGGCCCCTAACCACAAGACAAACTGTGGCTGACCAGAAACCTCTCTGATGAGGTCAGTCTCTTTAAAATACATTTGAAAGATGACAGGAATGCATTAGAAATGATGATAGTGGTGCTGGCTGTGATAAGCACTTACTATGTGCCAAACAGAATCCTAAGCACTCTGTGTGTATTAAATCATTGACTCTCAAGTCCTAAGAGGCAAGCATTATTATCTCCATTGTACAGGTGAGGCAAATCAGGTTCAAAGAAGTTAACTAACCTGCCCGTAGTCTCACTGCTATAGGAAATGGCACAGCCAGGATTTGCCCTTGGACTATATAGTTCTGCCTATAATGTGGGAGACTCTGGTTTGACCCTTGATTTGGGAAGATCCCCTGGAGAAGGAAATGGCAACCCACTGCAGTATTCTTGCCTGGAGAATTCCAAGGACAGGACAGTCCATGGGGGTCGCAAAGAGTTGGATACAACTGAGCGACTAACACACTGTGTAGTTCCAGAGCTTTCACTCACAACTGATGCTAAAACAAGAGAAAATGCGTACAGGAGTACTGAACTGAAAGAACACGACAGGAGGTAGGCCCTCACTGCACTGTAGTGAAATATGCTCAAACCTTCCATCCACAAACTCAGAAACACACACACACCCTTATCAGCTATAATCAAAGTAAAAAGGATGAACCTAAAAAACACACTTACTGCTTGGGGCACATGATACAACATTAACCAACAGCAAAGAGAAAGTCATATATCTCAACTGCTGTTGTATTTCCATCTTTCTTTATCAAGGAGAATGATCTTTAAACTCAGGAGGCTTGAATAAATGTGGTTTAGAAGGAATTGAAGTATGAGATAAGTAAGGTGATAGCTAGAGACCACCTTGCTGTTTTAAATGAGTTCAAGTCTGTAGGCCTAAACAAATTACATCCCAGAGTATGGAGAGACTTTGCAGATGTAATCTAAGAGTCACTGTCAGCAATCTTTAAGGGATCACAGAGACAAGAAAAGGCACCAGGGCAATGGAGCTAGAAAAACAGCATTCTAATCTTACAACATGAGAAGAAAAGTGTATTCCAAGATGTATACAGATTTTCTCCAATCATGTAAGATAATGCTTGCCCCTATTGTACTCTGAGTACCTTGTTTTATTTTTCCACATAGTGCTTGCAATTAGTTGATGTCACATTATACATTGGGCTTTCTTTGTGGCTCAGCTGGTAAAGAGTCTGCCTGTAATATGGGAGACCTGGGTTCGATCCCTGGGTTGGGAAGATCTCTTGGAGAAGGGAAAGGCTACTCACTCCAGTATTCTGGCCAGGAGAATTCCATGGACTGTCTAGACACATTATACATTACAGCTCTTACTATTATCTGACATTGTATTATATACACTGACACTGTATTTTACATATATATGAGGTGTCTCTATGTGTGTATGTATGTATTTATGTACATATGTCTATCTTCTCCTCTTGCAGAGTCAACAAATTCTATGTGAATGAGGTCCTGATGTTTTATGGTAGCCCTGCCCTTTTCAATGACAGCTCCATGAGGGCAAGGATTTCACTGCCCTTTTTTTCTTTTTTACCACTATAACCCCAATCACTAGAATAGTACTAAAACACAGCCATCCTCAATAAATAGTCATTTCTCAATAATATTTGATTAATTAATGGATGTCAGGCTACAGAATGGTCTCTAGAAGCTACATGGCTCTATTCTTAGCCCTATCCAAAATATTAAATTTGACTCAGATGAGGAGAGAGAAAATAAGAGAACTGGTTCCGAGTCCATGTCACAAATAATTTATTATTATTATTATTACCAAAATCATCACCTACTCAACAATAGGTGCTTATATTATTGTAAATGCTCACAATAAACCTAAGAGGTAGAATTTATTATCATCTTCATTTTAATATGAGAAAACTGGGCTTGGGAAATTCAACATGCCAACATGAGACAGCAGGTACAGGAAGCTGGGATTAAAAACCCAGATTGTCTCAGTGCAAAGCACATGCTTTTTTTACAATAATATGATAATACTTATGAAAATATGGGAAAAAACTACCTAATTTGTAGCTGACAGGAAAGCCAGTATTAGATGAAAAAAAAAATCAAGATTTTACAAGAGTTTGACATATTTGAATGGCAGGTCAGAATTCAAAAAACATGCAAAGGTGAAGTCCCCTGTGCCAGTTTTATGAATCCAGCGCACATGCACAGGGCGCCGGGAGGAAGGGGTTGGGGGGCACTCATTTATCTGAAACAGACCAAGAGGCACCAATTGACCACAAGCACGATATAAACCAACATTAAGATGTGGCCATCGAATGAACTACAATGGTATTAAACTATATTATCTGAGACTTTTTAAAGCAAGGGGGACCCAGTTCTATTCTGCAGAAGTTAGACTAGGAAAACCACAGTCAAACTAGGGTATTAAGGCTACTAGAATGGTGAAAATCTTGTTATGAACAGAAAGATCAAAGGGCTTGGTGAAGCCTGGGAGAAAAGAGACTTGGGATAAAATAACAATTTGCCTATCAGAAAAGGACTATCACCATAAACAGGAAGACCTTCTCTGTTGATCTGATGAAACAGGTTTGACTAAAGATACAAAGAAGTTTACTAATAACAAGATGCCTTCTGAGCTATGAACTGCCACTCTGTCAGGGGAGATATTCAAGCAGAGACCATCTGACAACCTGGCCCAGATACTTTAGTATCTACCCAGTGAGATATGAAATTTAGTTGACTTTCTGTATTACCATTCATTCACCTCCTTACGCATACAGTGACATTATTTTCTTAACCCCAAAACAAGACCTGTGGTCCTAAGAAGACTGTGTTTCAAAGACAGTCCTGCAGATACAGTGCCATTGGCTACCAAAATAGTGAGTTTCTAGGAGATATCAATGACTGAAACAATGGGGAAAATATCTGAAATGGGGACTTTCCTGGGGAAGGGAATTTGTAGAACCACTCTAGGGCAGGCATTCTCCTCTCCTGGAGTTCAGTTCAGTTGCTCAGTCATGTCCGACTCTTTGCAACCCCATGGACTGCAGCACACCAGGCTTCCCTGTCCATCACCAACTCCCGGAGCTCACTCAAACTCATGTCCATTAAGTCAGTGATGCCATCCAGCCATCTCAAGCTCTGTCACCCCCTTCTCCTCCCACCTTCAATCTTTCCCAGCATCAGGGTGTTTTCAAATGAGTCAGTTCTTCACATCAGGTGGCCAAAGTATTGGAGTTTCAGCTTCAGCATCAGTCCTCCCAATGAATATTCAGGACTGATTTCCTTTAGGATGGACTGGTTGGATCTCCTTGCAGTCCAGCGGACTCTCAAGAGTCTTCTCCAACACCACAGTTCAAAAGCATCAATTCTTCAGTGCTCAGCTTTCTTTATAGTCCAACTCTCACATCCATATATCACTACTGGAAAAACTCCTAGAGTACTCATTTTTCAATCAGATAGGCAGAAACTCTTGGTTAGCATTCACTTGTTTTTTCTTAGTACAGCAAGTTTTCTTGAACTATGGCCTCTTCTTCCAAAAACTGAGAACAAAAATATAAGTAACTACTTCAGTTCATTCGCATTTAGAAAATCAAGAAGCTCTCAGAAAAGTTTCTTGGAATATAGTAAAAGTCCAAGCCCTCCTATAGAAGCTATGCCAGTGTTAGGAGAAACACTGACAGAAACCACTCATCCAGGCCAGGCAACATAATATTCACCAATATAAGTTATTTTATAGCAGGAGGTACTGGTAAGGAACCCAGAACTAACAAGCTACCCCCAACCAGAAGAATTCAGGAAAAATCAAAAGGAAATGCCACATGTCCTACCATACTCCCAGAATCCTCCTCAATGGAATCCACCTTGGCTTACCAAGGCGTGTACCACCAGGAAGGACCCTGAGTCAGATTGATTGGCCAGAGACAACCCAGAAACTAATCCCATCACCATAAACCCCAAGACTGTGAGCCAGTTCTCCTGAGTTCCCTTACCCTCCTGCTGTCTGCCCAGGCTCCCTTTCCCAAAAAAGCCTCTTGCTTTGTCAGCATGTGTGTCTCCTCAGACAATTCATTTCCAAGTGTTAGACAAGAGCATGCTCTCAGACCCTGGAAGAGGGTCCTCCTTCCTCCAATACCAAACCTTCCTTCATGGCATCACTTCTGCCTTTGTGGGGATGCTCTATGCTGTGCAGCTAATCAAAGTTGCAAACTCTCCTGGTTATTCCAGCCTGGACCAAAGAGCTTCCCAACCAACTCTCCACCTTGGGATTCTTGCTCCAGATGTAGGTGGGGCAAAAGAACTCCCACCCCAACCCTTGGCCAAATCTGGACTCTCTATCTTGGAATTACAATGCTATCTTTTAATACCAGATAGCATTCACTGAGCTTGTATGAGCCATTTCCTATTAGACACACTGTTCTTTTCAATAGTCTACTTTGTTTCACACTGACAGTCATTTTTCACCCTGCATGGCAGAATTTCAAAGCCAAGAATCCTGTATTACACAGTAAACAAACAAAATTAGACTCAAAATTGCCTTTTTTGATTTTGATATATTAATCAACTCTTTAGGAAAGCTTCTAAACATTTTCAATTACATCAGAAACAGGCTGGCAACATTTTCCAACTTTAAAAAAAAAACAGGCTTACTTAAAGGTTTGTTTTCTATCCCACAGATACTGTATATTTCATATTTGCAACTATTTCTGTTTTAAGACAGATTGATTAATAGCATCAGCTCTAAAATCCCAGCATGTCCACAGAGGGTAAAAAGTATTTCTGCCTGTGATCTTTATTAACCCAGGCAGATATATCTATTTTGCTGGGTTTGCTTCTTCCTTCAGCAGCAGCCTCAGATACCTGCACCTCTCGTAGACCACAGGCTTCACTGTTGCCATTAAATGCTAATCGTTGGTCAGGTGCACACTCTAGTGATAGAAGGCAAATAGTGGGTTAAATGAGCCCAGAGCAAAGAAGTCTTGATATGCCGAAGACCTGGCCTCCCTCCTGTACTTGACATCTACCTTGACTGGGCAGGAAAACTGGCATTTGAACTAACAATGAAAACATCCTAAAAAAAAAACAAAACAGGAAATACAGTATAGTTGACAGGGATAAATAAAAGAAAATGTATACTGGGCAATTATGTGTTTAATAAATTAGATGACAACAATAGCTAAATTGCTTAAATTATGTCTGTTACTTAAAGAAGTGGAAATCATAGGAAGAATGCTACCAAGACAACTGAAATGTTTACACATTCTTCCTAAATGTATTCTTTAAGAAAAGAGCTTAAGACTGCTCCTGCTGCTAATTGCCAAAGTTTTTTTGTAACCTTTAGAGGACTATCCTGGTGGTGGTGGTTTAGTCGCTAAGTCATGTCCGACTCTTGAAACCCCATGGACTATAGCCCTCCAGGCTCCTGTGTCCATGGGATTCTCCAGGCAAGAATACTGGAGTGGGTCACCATTTCCTTCTCCAGGGGATCTTCCCAACCCAGGAATCAAACCCAGGTCTCCTGCATCTCAGGCAGACTCTTTACCAACTGAGCTACAAGGGAAGCCTCCGAGGACTATCTTATCTACTAGTTAAAACTTGCAAGTTATCAGGATTTATTGAATCCCCGCAGTTTGCAGAGTGTGTCACATGCAAGAATACAAAAGAATTAGAATACAGAAGATCTGCTGATAAAGGGGGCCTACATTACAGGGTAGAAACCAGACAAAAAATGTGCAAAATACATAAGAATACTCTGAAATGTGAAAATGAATATAATCTGTTATGTAATTCTTTAGGGCCTTATGTGACCCATAAAGCCTTGGAATTTCACCTCTCTTACTGGCTCAGGCGGTAAAGAATCCATCTGCAATGCAGGAGTCCGCCTGCAGGAGAACCGGGTTTGATTCCTGGGTCGGGAAGGTCCCCTGGAGAAGGAAATGGCAACCCACTCCAGTATTCTTGCCTGGAGAATCCCATGGACACAGGAGCCTGGTGGGCTACAGTCCATGGGGGTCACACGAGTCAGACACAACTTAGTGACTAAACCACACCACTGAAATGAAACACAGAACTTCAAAGCTTTCAGCACTTGAAGGAGTGTCTCCCAGAGGATGTAGAGGCTATGCAAGTAATCACTGCTCTGTCCTGTGATTTTTCTCACACACACACACACACACACGAGTTTTCTTGGCATTCCTCAATACAAATGAGACATACTAAGATTTTCAAAAAGACTTATTTCACTTTGTGTAAGATTCTTGAAAAGCAGTCAAGTTTATGGAGTCCAGCACAACAGCTACCCAAACCCCTTGACCTCAACAAACATTCACATTCTTACTCCCCAAAGGAGCTCAACATGAGGCTGGAGTCTCATGGACACCATTAAAGACAATTTCTAGGGCCTGTCCCAATATTCTCCCAAATTTGAGATGCCTCTCATCTCCAGCAAAAACTGCAGTTTCATTCTTTATAGCAAGAAGGGGAGGAAATTTCAGGAGGCCAGAAGATTGAAACTCACATACTCTTCACTTCCAATCAAATGATACACCAAATAATATCTCAGTATTACTCATACTACTTCCTGAATTCTACTTAAAAGTGAAAGAATTTTAATTATCCAAGGCTGGTTTCTTTAGGGGCTGAATTGGAGGAAGGTTTCCCAGAAAGTAGACAGAGTCCTAAAAAAGGTTTTTAATTGCCTATGGACAAAAATTAAAAACCCACAGTGACATCCTTTACATCTTCATTTTGCCTTGCATGGGACAGGAAAGAACAATTTCTTCCCAGTCTCTCTTTACAGACGTACCAACTAAAATGTACTAGCAAGCAGGTGTTCTCAATTAACAGGCTTTAAGCAGGTATTTCTTAAGCTTTATGCAAATGTTTCTCTTTATTTTCCTTATTCTAAATATACAGCAGCTTGTATACCAGAAAAGGGGATGGGGGTTTTGTACTTTAATTAAGAACACTGATCATCATCTATTAGTCTATTTAACACCAAGAAAAGAAGCCATGCCAAGGGCCCAGGCTCCACCTGGGCACCTTCCTACCGGTCTTTCTGAACAGGCCCATCTGCGCAGCTCACTCACAGTTGGCTTTGCCGAGATGACTGATGAAATACCTAACGGGACACTGTCACCCTTTACTGAAACCCTCTATCATCGACATTCATGGTCTGGTAACTGATAACAAATCTCTTGATGAAGCCATATGAAAAGTGACTCCCCCTTTACTATTACAGAAGGGGCATACCACTCGGTCAGTAACTGTACACAGTAAGAGTGTGTGAAGAGACAGTAGCCAAAATGCAGTGTCTTATTCAGTAGTGAAATTAACTGAGAAGAATTTCTTAAAGGTGGTAAGATCTCCCTGTAGACTTGATCATTCTCCAATTAACCAAATGTATTTATTTTGACTGAGAAGAATTTCTTAAAGGTGGTAAGATCTCCCTGTAGACTTGATCATTCTCCAATTAACCAAATGTATTTATTTTGTAAGTCTCCTATAAATTGTAACCCTGGTAATTTACATGAATCAATTAATGCCTATGTCTAGTAATCATCCAAAAGAAAAATGAAATATATTGAAATATATGTAAGTTAATTTTTTGTTTCACTTATCACAACATGAATCCTTTCTCACATATGTTCAGTCTTATCAATCTGCAGCTGCTATATTGCATGATTCTGTGCTCATGACTATTAAAAAAGGAGGAAAGTTAATTTTAAGACACCCAAATTAAGCATTTTTGGTAGGAAAACACTATGTCAATTCAAAAGCGATTGCTATGCTAATGTAACAAAAGATCTAAAGCATTCCTTACACTGACAGAAGTAATCCCCCATTCAGGCTGGCCCCCAAATGATGGGGTACCCAAAAGGAAATGAAATTGCAGCAAAATGGGACCCTATGAGGATTAATAATTTTATATTTAATGATTATAACTAAAACATTAACTCCAAGTATAAAGACATGTAACTGGTTAGTACAAGCTTAAATACTTACAGTTATCAAGACAGTGGTCATTGGCAAGCGAAACGACGAGAGGAGAGGAGAGGCCCGTGCTCTGCCTGATCCTGCTGAGCAATTTTCAGACCTTAGCTCATTCTGGCAGCTACAAGCAGAGAATATGCAGAAACCAGAATTATAATTACATGACTTTACATTGTATCAATTAGCATGCTTCCATTGAAAATAGTAAAAGGCTGAGTAAAATTTGTTTCAACAATGACTTTTATTATATTACAAAACAAGAGGTCCACAGGTAGAGTAGTTCCAGGGTGAGTTCACTGGGTAACTCAGCAACGTCAAATAGGAACCAGGCCTTTCTATCTGTCTCCTCTGCCAATGAAAGCATGCTGGCTTGTCCTCTGAGGCTGGTCCTCCTCAAAGTCCTAAGACAGTTTCTGCAATTCCAGGCACTATACAAAGATGGCAACATTAAGAGACAGAAATGTTTCCTTCTATGCATAAATTTTATCCAGAAGCACCCTCCTTCCCAAAGACTCCTCTCAACTCTCATTGGTCAAAACTATGTTACAAACTCATGCCTAAATCAACTACTGGAAGGGTAATAATGAGAATTAGAATGTCTGGTTTCGACTACTCAAGATTTACCTTCCTGTAAGGTTGAGGGTTACTCCAACTTCCCCTAAAGCCTAATATCTGAGGAAAAAATAGGATTCTAATAGCAAGAAACCATGTTCCTCCAAGGAGATGTATTTTAGGTTAGTGGAGTAGGCAGCCTAAAGTATCTGCTACATACATCTAATAAGAATAGAAATAGACCTTAACTCACTACACATGGCTCAAGGCATAAAGCTGACACGAATGGTTTAACTGACAGTATCATAGATCTAAGATTAGCCATTGTTGCTGCAGAAGTATATCTTCATAGAAACTTGCAAAGACATGAATCTCTCTTTAAAGGGCAGTAATTATAACTGAAGAACAAATCATGGCTAAATCCATATTATCTATATGAACCCAGAAAAGATATTTCCTCTTTTATTGAAAAATCAAGGATTCCCTTTACGGGAAATTTCTCTCCCAATGAGTTTCCTGTAATAGTTTCACATTCCAGATGTGCATTTGTAATAAGCTTGTGTTGGTTAGTTGGGCTCAATTTATCTAATAAGCCACTGAAGTGGACAATTCTTGATGTAAATTAGGAATTGTGGCTGCATTAAAAAGTAATTTATTATATAAAGTACTATCTGAATATACTCAGATATACATCATTTAATTTTTTCCTTGCCATTCATTTATTACATGGCCATCTCACACATGGAAAAAATAGCTATGATACTTGTTAAATATGCTTTTCTAAAATATTTTATCAATTCTAATGAGAAATAACAGTGATGAAATATTTTTAATGCCATTTCAAATATATTTACGTGATGTCAGGAGCGACAATGTAGCACAACCATAAGGCAATCCACTGTGAGGAAACAAACATGAATTCTAACAGCATTTCTTCAGTACTCACTATGTACCAGGCACTGTGCTAAGCATTTAACTCACATTCAGTTATTTAATCTTCATAATATCCCAACAAACTATGTACCATGGCTATCCCTTTTTCAGGTGTGGAAAGTGAGGCACAGAGAGATGACCTAGCTGGCACAAGGTCACAAAACTAATCAGTGGCAGGGGCAGGCTGCAGAACTTCAGAGGCAAAACACTTATCCATAGTTTAATATGACCTCTCTAGTCCTAGAACTGCCACTGGTTGCTTAACTTTGTTGGAACCACCATTTCCTAATGAGTTAAATAAAGAGTTGAGTGGAGATCTTTAAGAAAATTTCTAGCTCTAAACTTAAAATATCATGAAAACTGTAACCTTACAGAATCATCCTCTGTCAAACTCTTTATATTAAAGTTGCATTTATCACAAAACCAAACACCCATGTCTGGATACTTACTTTCTAGTAACAATTGGAAGATAATATAGAGGAAGAAATAACTAAAAAGCCAATCATGGTATATAAGTCACAGGAAAAACACATCTCCTTGGAGAAATACAGCTGCAGCTTATCAGACCTAAACTCATGAATTTCCTCAGATGTTGGGTGTGAGACCTACCTAGAGGAAAGGTTACATAACTGGGTTTTCTACGATATGGCCTCTAAATTACTTAAAAGCTTCCAAAGCATGTACAACATTTTCTGACATTAGGCAGTGGAAAACTCTTCACCCTTCAGAGCAATAAGCCCCCTTCTGTCTGGACCTCCTAACTTTCACTTTCAAAGGAATTAGAATTGAATTATTTTAAAACATCTCAACAACCATAATTACAAGTACTTGTAAGATTCCTCAAAATAACCTCTTTGCAGTATCCAGACAGAGACACAGAGTAGAGCTATACATTTGCCGAAGAATTAATATTAAATTATTTCTCCAAGCACTGTGAACTACCCACTAGAGTGACCATTCAGCTTATCTGAAGAGCAAAATTCTAAATCTACATGATTAAAGTCTCAAATTTTATTTCAATAATACAACCAGGATTGGACAGTGTCTTCTTTCAGTGTGTGAAGTACATGCTGTACTTTTTTGCAGCGTGAAAAAGTAAATGCGTAAATGTGGTCTAAGTTCTGGAAAACTGACAGGGGCATTTTCTTAAAATCTAAAGAACTCCTGTTGCTCCCTGACAGGATGAACAAAGAAAAGGAGTGCAAAGGATAGAAAATTTCAAAACACTCATGTTTTTAAAAAGCTAATTGAATAATTTCAGCAAATTTTTGTAAAGATCAGTTTTCCTTGTTTAGACACAGTTTTCTTTTGGATACTCAGTAATATCTCAATTATCTCCAGTAGGTAAAGGATACAACAATATATAGAATACATAAATAATTTTTGTATCCTGCTATATGTGTTTGTAGGTATTTTGTTATATAGGCTATTTTGCTTTCCTATTGCATTTTTTATGTTAAATAATAAGTTAATTTGTTATTCCTGAACAACAACAGAAAGGTACTCTGAGAAAGCCCAAAGCATTGTGAATGCCAATGTCAAGTTGTGAAAAATAAATCTGCTACAGTATGCAAGGACTAATCCAAAACAACTTTCTTTAAAAGATAGCTTTAGCATGTTTACATATATAATGTAAAATGTATCCCAAATAAAAGTGCTGGGCACTTCTATTCCCATATACTTGCAATTCTGCTGTCCTACATTTATGGAACAGATAAATTAAGAAGAGCTTTATAAGAATTTTCAGCAAGAAAGAAAAGTTAGGTAGCTGGATAACTGCACATAAAGCCGCTATTGACAAGAACCTTCTGCCTGTTATTTAAATGGTTCTCATATTAGAAAAGCATGATGTTCTTTTGAGGTTGTTTCTCCCTTTAGTCCTCCAGGCCAAATTCTACGGACTATAGGAGGAAATGAGAGGAATTACTACTTGGTTTTACCTGAGCTATTAAGTTTATAGTAAAATAAAATAAGGTAAAATATTGCAAAACAAAGGAATTAAAGCTAACATAGACACTAATCAACAAAAGAGTCAAACAAGTATGAATTGAAATAATGAAACTCATTCTGTAACTGTGAGACCTTCAGATCCAAGGGAAGTGGGACCATCAGTGAAGTGCATGGGCAGGGGAGTCCCAGCACCTAATTTCCAAGCATGGTCAGCCTAACTGCTCTAGATCATGTTTCTTCATAAGTAAAATGGGAATACCCACTTCAAAGGGTTCTGGTAAGAAATAAATAATCAGATTGAAAGCAATTGTCAAAGTGTCTGCACCTAGCCAACTTTCTATATGTGTTGTTACTCCTATTAATCCAGGAGTGAGAAATATCAATAACCTGAGATATGCAGATGACACCACCCTTACGGCAGAAAGTGAAGAGGAACTAAAAAGCCTCTTGATGAAAGTGAAAGAGGAGAGTGAAAAAGTTGGCCTAAAGCTCAACATTCAGAAAACAAAGATCATGGCATTCGGTCCCATCACTTCATGGGAAATAGATGGGGAAACAGTGGAAACAGTGTCAGACTTTATTTTGGGGGGCTCCAAAATCACTGCAGATGGTGACTGCAGCCATGAAATTAAAAGACGCCTACTCCTTGGAAGAAAAGTTATGACCAACCTAGATAGTATATTCAAAAGCAGAGACATTACTTTGCCAACAAAGGTCCATCTAGTCAAGGCTATGGTTTTTCCTGTGGTCATGTATGGATGTGAGAGTTGGACTGTGAAGAAGGCTGAGCGCCGAAGAATTGATGCTTTTGAACTGTGGTGTTGGAGAAGACTCTTGAGAGTCCATTGGACTGCAAGGAGATCCAACCAGTCCATTCTGAAGGAGATCAACCCTGGGATTTCTTTGGAAGGACTGATGCTAAAGCTGAAACTCCAGTACTTTGGCCACCTCATGCGAAGAGTTGACTCATTGGAAAAGACTCTGATGCTGGGAGGGATTGGGGGCAGGAGGAGAAGGGGATGACAGAGGATGAGACGGCTGGATGGCATCACTGACTCGATGGACGCGAGTCTGAGTGAACTCCGGAAGTTGGTGATGGACAGGGAGGCCTGGCTTGCTGAGATTCATGGGGTCGCAAAGAGTCGGACACGACTGAGCGACTGAACTGAACTGAATTGAAGGATTATTCAACTGAGGGACACTATCTGGACAGGATGGCCTGATAGCCTGATAGTCTCTCATTTCTCATACTGATATAATTTAAGTTATTCCTTTCATGAATTATTTTTTGAAAACTTAGTTCCATAAGTAATACACATATATTTTACAAATAAAAAATACTAAAGAATAGGTTAAAAGTAAGAGTCCTATACCCATCTCTAATACCAACTGTGATTATCTTACTTTATTATCTTATAATCCTCTGGATTATAAATAACCACATCTGTTTTTTTTAAACATGTAAAAGCATAGACATATATATAATACATCAAACCAAGAATAGTTATTACCTTTAAAGTAAGATAATCACAATTGGTATTGGGAGCCTGGTGGGCTGCCGTCTATGGGGTCTCATAGAATTGGACACGAGTGAAGCGACTTAGCAGCAGCAGCAGCAAAGCAGAAATTGAATCATGTTATAAAAATTACTCTATTATTTGCTCTTTCACTTAACAACATGTCCAGGATATCCTTCAGTATATGTTACTATATGAAGATTTATGCTGTTGACATAAGTTTAATATTAAATTTTAAATAAGGAGAAAAAATAAAGAGGCAGCATTCTTTCATCATGTTTGACTTTTAAGAGCAGTGACAGCTTTGTGATTACATTGATTTTTAAGTCCTTTACCATTTAGAGATATCTACTGAAATATTTGGGCTTCCCTGATAGGCCAGTTGGTAAAGAATTCACCTGCAATGCAGGAGACTCCAGTTTGATCCCTGGGTTGGGAAGATCCCCTAGAGAAGGGAAAGGCTGCCCACTCCAGTATTCTAGCCTGAGAATTCCATGGACCTATGGGATCACAGAGTCAGACACAACTGAGCGACTTTCACTTTCACTGAAATGTTTACCAATAGATTATATTATACCTAAGATTGGCTTCAAAATAATTGGAAAAGGGATACAGAGAAGGAAAATGAGGGGACAAAAATAATACAAGATTAGCCATGAATTAACAATTAAGCTGGTTGGTGAGTATATGAGTGTTTTTATCTTTCAGGGCATGTGGGATCTTAGTTTACCGACCAAGGATCAAACATGCATCTCCTGAATTGCAAGGTGGATTTTCACCCAACGGGATCACCAGGGAAGTCCCTATATGAGTCTTAATTAGACTACTCTCTTCTCTGTATTTTTAAATATTTTTGACATTTTCCAAATTTAAAAAATTAACATTTTTCAATCCTTAAAATTTAGCTGCTAAATTCCAAACGGCTATGAATTTAACTTACAGTAATTAATTTCTGATTAGGTAATTTAATCAACAAAACTAATGGTTCCTAACACCCAAACAAACAGCACAAACAAACTTAGCTTTCTCATAGTTTGAATGTTGCTATAAAAATCCAAATACAATAACCAGCCCACAGAAGCAATATTTACTAATGTTATGGGAGTATTTATCGACAAGTGTAAATTATAAACTATTATAATTATTGCTTTTTAAAGTTAATGACAGACGAAGTGTTTTTCTCTTATATTGAAACTAGAGCAGCTGGATGAAAATAGAAAAACAGTTCTTTAGTCTATGTATGGCAAGAAAAAGAAAAAATCAAGAAGATAATGTTGTGTGCTCTACTCATCCAGATAAAAAGACACAATCTTTTTAGTTTTCTGGTATACTCACCAAAGCTCTCCCTGCTGAAGCCAAGAGGAGACCTTTGTATGTCACTGGAGTAGAATACTTCTTGAAACTTTGGTTTGTATTTTTCTCTATATACACATCAATAGTTTCAAGAAGGCAGAAAACCCCTTAATATCTTAAAGTCCACAGAACACAAGCTGCATGGATTCTATAGTTCTTCCTGACTCTTGGCAACGTCTACACTCACTGAAGAAGTACATCCATGAGGCCTGAAGCCAAACAGGATAGCCAGAGTACCTTCTAAGGCAGCAAAAGGTAAAAGGAAAAGTTTTCTCAGTATTGGAAAGAGGTCAGAAGGATTCAGATCTAGTGAGACACAGAGCATGGCAAGACAAGAGGTGTCTGTGTGGTGCACCCAGAGAGATTAAATGCTTGGCCCCCTGGTCCTTTCAAAGATTCCTAACACCAAGCATGGACTACAAACAGTGGTAAAACAGTCTAGTGGACATAGCTAGCTGGAAAATGGCATCTCCAGTGAGGTCCAATGATCAATTACAAGAGCTATGATCTTCATTATGATTTGGCACCATTTAAGATCCTCAACATTCAGAAAATGAAGATCCTGGCATCTGGGCCCATCACTTCATGGGAAACAGAGAAACAGTGGAAACAGTGTCAGACTTTATTTTGGGGGGCTCCAAAATCACTGCAGATGGTGACTGCACCCATGAAATTAAAAGACGCTTACTCCTTGGAAGCAAAGTTATGACCAACCTAGATAGCATATTCAAAAGCAGAGACATTACTTTGCCAACAAAGGTCCGTTTAGTCAAGGCTATGGTTTTTCAAGTGGTCATGTATGGATATGAGAGTTGGACTGTGAAGAAGGCTGAGCGCCGAAAAACTGATGCTTTTGAACTGTGGTGTTGGAGAAGACTCTTGAGAGTCCCTTGGACTACAAGGAGATCCAACCAGTCCATTCTGAAGGAGATCAACCCTGGGATTTCTTTGGAAGGAATGATGCTAAAGCTGAAACTCCAGTAGTTTGGCCACCTCATGCAAAGAGTTGACTCATTGGAAAAGACTCTGATGCTGGGAGGGATTGGGGGCAGGAGGAAAAGAGGATGACAGAGGATGAGATGGCTGGATGGCATCACCAACTCGACGGTCATGAGTTTGAGTGAACTCCGGGAGATGGTGATGGACGGGGAGGCCTGGTGTGCTGTGATTCATGGGGTCACAAAGAGTCAGACACGACTGAGCGACTGAACTGAACTGAAGATCCTGAACCGGAGTCTCCTGCATTGCAGGCAGATTCTTTACCAACTGAGCTATCAGGGAAGCCTGATTGGGGAAGATCCCATGGAGAAGGGATAGGCTACACTCTCCAGTATTCTTGGGCTATCATTGTGGTTCAGCTGGTAAAGAATCCAACTGCAATGTGGGAGACCTGGGTTCAATCCCTGGGTTGGGAAGATCCCAACTTTATAGTCCATGGAGTCACAAAGAGTCGGACATAACTGAGCAACTTTCACTCACTCAAGAACCTGAATTTTTGCAGTGTTTGGGACAGGAGAGTACTACATAAATATTTAGATTTAATTCCTGCCATCCCAGAAGTATGATGAGGTTTTACTTAGATCTGGATTTAAGTGACTTCAAATAAAATAAATATGTGCAATAGTTTTTGAAGATCTGTAAATTCTGTTTAATTCACACAGATGACTCCATTTAAAAAGCAATCATGCCAATAAAACTGGCTATGAAAGCAACCTGCATCCATGCTATAATGATAATCATCTTTCACATCTGCACAGCTTTGTACATTTGGTAAGGTGTTTTCACGTGTTATCTCATTTGATCCTCACAGGGTTAAGAGGGTTCAGTAGCTCTTAAACTGTTGAGAGTAGATGGTGCAGGAGCAAATGACTTATTGGAAGAGAGGATTTTCTCCCAGGTATCTAGTCATTAGTTATTTCCTTTGCTCAGCTGCATTCTCTCTCTCAGAATAAGAAAATTTTATTCAACTCTTCCTTTAAAAACATCTGTGCAAAGTTGTCATTTCTCAGATGAATTTCACAGAACCCAGTGAGGATGATTTCTTAAGAGGTTGCAATTTAGGCTGCCACCCAGTGGTGGTAGTAAGTCATGGCCAAACCTTCTCATGATACAGAAAAACAGAACAAAACAAACACTCACAGGCACAGCGGCCAAAGAAAAAAAAAGATTATAACACTTTGCAATGCCTTCTTACTATCAGAAACAGGTATCTTTCTAAAGAAAAAGAGATTATAACACTTTGCAATGCCTTCTTACTATCAGAAACAGATATCTTTCTTAAAGTTAAAACTATTCAACAGACATAAAGTTTATTTAGAGAGTATTTTTCTATTTCAAACTTTCAAAACCAAAGGATTTCACAGAAGTTGCCTGTGAGGAATGGGAATTAGGGGAACGAAGCAGGTAAGGTTTTCATTTCTCTACTTAGTGCATTTGTATATTTTTGTATTGGCTACAATAAAACATATCACTTTTATAACACACTATAATTTGAAAACTAGATAGTTTTTAATCAAAGGAATCTAATATCGAATTCAATTATTTTCCTCTTTATCACAAAACATCATTGCTGGCTCTCTTTTCAGGAACTGAAAAAAGAATACCTTCATTTCTTTAATAGTTCACTTTTGTCATGAAAAACCCTGCCCTGGCTTGTCCATGTCCTCTAGGCCAGGAATTTCCAACTGTGGCAAGCAGAGAAGGACTCAGAACAGCACCAGAATGAAAATTTCACTCTCCATCAACCTACACCATCTGGTGAGTGGACAAGGCTGAATGCATTTGCCATCACTTTTTCAGGCATACTCAGAGGAAATAGGTAGTAATCATCGAGGAAAGCGGGTGGGAGGCGGGGGTGGGGGTTGTTTCTTTTGTAAAGTTATAACAGGAAACATTTCTCCAAAAGGCAAAAATGCATTTTAATGTCTGTAAAACTTACTACAAATAGTAAATAAAATAACAATAGCTACAAACATAACTTTCCTTTTAAGAAAAACAATGGGATTTTTATTTTTGCAGTGTGGGACTCATATTCTTAAGAGTGACAGAGGGATATAAAACAGTGAAAGCCACTAATTTGGCTTGGTTCAAAGTCTCAGCAGCCTCCTTTTCAAATACTGGTTTTGACTTCTATAATTTTTTTCATGAGTAAGAATGGCATTGAAACATGTATAATATCATATATGAAACGAATCGCCAGTCCAGGTTCGAGGCATGATACTGGATGCTTGGGGCTGGTGCACTGGGACGACCCAGAGCGATGGTACGGGGAGGGAGGAGGAAGCGGGGTTCAGGATGGGGAACATGTGTATACCTGTGGCAGATTCATGTTGATGTATGGCAAAACCAGTACAATATTGTAATTAACCTCCAATTAAAATAAATAAATTTATATATAAAAAAAGAACTTGTCATAGGTAAAGAGAAAACCATTTAGTCTCTCCAGCCCTCTGTTTAACTTTTCTTTTGTTCTTCCTTATTAGTAGTAAACACACAATTTTCCCTTGAAGAAAATAAATACCCATCTTAACTGTGTCTTGACTTCCACCACCATAACATGTTCCCCCAACAATTCATTTCCACATTCTTTTTCCCTCTGTGAAACCCCTCCATCAAATAAATGTCTTCCAGGTTTAGACATGGTAGCTTCATATGCATAAATTTGATCATAGTTTTAAATATTTTGTCTTCTCAATCCCCATAGCAACTGGCTTCTTTAGAAACTTCCACAGAAAGTCCAAAGATATCATTATCTTTTAACTGAATGGAATATTTTGAATAGAATTAGTTCAGGAAAATAAGGTGGTTTGATTACCACATCCCTGGCCTTTCATTTCTCTTATTTTTTTTTCTTGTGTAAAATAAAAATTTAAATGTTAATTTCACTAGATAGAAATGGTTAGGTGTTCTGGGGCTTATCAGTTAGTTATTAAAGAATGTGTGTAATTTTCAAAGATGCTATCTCACCCATTTTAAAGAACAGTTTCTCACTTACTGACTTGAGTATTTACTGAGTATACTAAGAATTGTTTGAAGCTGTGAAAGATTCAGGCAACTATAAAGCTCAGAACTCCCCTCCAGTACCTGCAATCATTCAGAAAACTAAGATCATGGCATCTGGTCCCATCACTTCATGGGAAATAGATGGAGAAACAGTGGCTGACTTTATTTTTCTGGGCTCCAAAATCACTGCAGATGGTGATTGCAGCCATGAAATTAAAAGACGCTTACTCCTTGGAAGGAAAGTTATGACCAACCTAGATAGCATATTGAAAAGCAGAGACATTACTTTGCCAACAAAGGTCCATCTAGTCAAGGCTCTGGTTTTTCCAGTGGTCATGTATGGATGTGAGAGTTGGACTATAAAGAAAGCTGAGCACCGAAGAATTGATGCTTTTGAACTGTGGTATTGGAGAAGACTCTTGAAAGTCCCTTAGACTGCAAGGAGATCCAACCAGTCCATCCTAAAGGAGATCAGTCCTGGGTGTTCATTGGAAGGACTGACGTTGAAGCAGAAACTCCAAAACTTTGGCCACCTGATGCGAAGAGCTGACTCATTTGAAAAGACCCTGGTGCTGGGAAAAATTGAAGGCAGGAGAAGGGGACGACAGAGGATGAGATGGCTGGATGGCATCACTGACTCGATGGATGTGAGTTCGAGTGAACTCTGGGAGTTGGTGATGGACAGGGAGGCCTGGTGTGCTGCGGTTCATGGGGTCACAAAGAGTCGGACACAACTGAGCGACTAAACTGAACTGAACCTGCAATCATGTTAGGTGACAATAAAAAACAGTGTGTAATTAAACACTGAAACTATAAAACAGCCCTATCAGCAAAAAAGGAAAAAAAAAAAGAAAGTCATCATTTTTGGTTGATTTGGTTGATGTCAGAGGAAGATGAAATTTGAATTGGGTTTTGAGAGATAGGCAGGATTTGAAAAGTTGAAAAAAGAGAAAACATTATTCTGGGCATCATTCCAGAAATAGAAAGCAGTATGAATATTTACATGGAAGGTGAATATGAAATGTTTGGAGGCACAGCGAGTAGATCAGTCTGGCTAGAGGAAATGAAGTTGAGGCATATAGTTCAGTTCAGTTCAGTCACTCAGTCATGTCAGATACAAGACAGGGCCAAAAAGGTAAGAGATAAGGCTAGAGGGCAGGTGTAGAAAGCCTTGTAATCAGTCTGGATTTTATGTAACAGATGATAGGATAAACTAGTTAAAACAGGAAATTAAAAGAAATTAGGAAGATTATCTTTTTTTCTTTTTCTGGCTGCACTGAGTCTTGACTGCATGCAGGTTTTCTCTAGTTGAGTCATGCAGGGGCTTTATGCCTGGGACAGGTGAGATCTTACTTCCTAAATGAGGGATCGAATACACATCCCTCACATTGGAAGGCAGATTCTTAACCCCTGGACCACCAGGGAGTTCCCAGGAAGAGTAATCTAAAAGAACATTTGAGATTACTTCAGGGCTAGACTTTCTCCTTCTCTTTTTTTCTTCCTCCATTTCCCTACTCCACTTTCAGTTAAAATTCAGTCTCTAAATACTTTTTATTGAATTATAATTAAAATAGATAAATAAACTATTAGTTTCAAGTGTACAACATAATGATTTGGTATTTTTATTCATTATGAAATAACCAAAATAAAACCGGTTACCATCTATTACCATATAAAGTTGTTACAATATTATTGACAATATTCCCTATATGCACATTACATCTGCATGGCTTATGAACATAGGGATACAAATGAACACAGGGATACAAATGCACATAGGGATACAAATATCTTTTTGAATCTGTATTTTCTCCAAACACCTACTAGTGGAATTGCTGGATCATACAGCAGTTCTATTTTTAGTTTTTCTGAGGACTCTCAACAGTTTTCCACAGTGGCTGAACCAAGTTGCATTCCCACCAACAGTGCACGAGGGTTCCCTTTTCTCCACATCCTCACCACCACTTGTTTCTTGTCTTTTTGAAAACAGCCAGTCTGACAAGTATGAGGTATCCCATTGTGGTTTTGATTTGCATCCCCCCCAGTGATGTTGAGCACCTTTTCATGTTTTTTGACCATATATTTGTCTTCTTTGGAAAAATGTCTACTCGGGTCCTCTGATTTTTTTAATGGAGTTGTTTGGGTATTTGATACTGTGGTGTATGAGTTCTTTATTTATTTTGGACATTGACTGCTTGTCAGATATATCATTTGCAACTATCTTCTTCCATTCCGTGATTATCTTTTTGATCTGTTGGTGATTTCCTTCACTGTGCAAGTTTTTAACTTTGATACTGTCCCATTTGTTTATTTTTGCTTCTGTTTCCCTTGCCTGAGAGGACTGCTAAGACTGGTGTCAAAAAGTTACTGCCTAGTTTTCCTCTAGGAGCTTAACAGTTTCAGGCCTTGCTTTTAAGACTTTATTCCATTTTGAGTTTATTTTATATATGGTGTAAGAAGTGATCCAGTTTCATTCTTTCTCATGTAGCTGCCCTATTTTCCCAACACCATTTATTGAAGAGACTATCTTTCCCCCATTATATACTTTAGGCTCCTTTGTCATAGATCAATTGACCATAAGAGCATGGGTTTATTTCTGTACTATTCTATCCTATCTATCTATGTATACACTTTTGTGCCAGTACCATAATTTTGATTACTAGAACTTTGTAGCATGCTATAGTTTCAAGTCTAAGAGTGTGATACTTTCAGCTTTTTCTTTTTCAAAATTGCTTTGGTTATTTGGGGCCATCTGTGGTTCGATACAAATGTTACCATTGTGTTCTAGTTCTGTGAAAAAAGCTATGCAAATTTTGAAAGGAACTGCATTGAAAATCTGTAGATTGCTTTGTGTAGTATAGGCATTTTAAGGATATTGATTCTTCCAGTCCATGAGCATCATATCTCATTTATTTGTGTTGTTTTCAAATTCTTTTGTCTTTGTCTTATAGTTTTCAAAAGTACAGATCTTTCAATTCTTTGGTTTAATTTATTCCTAGGTAATTTTCTTCTTGATGCAATTGTAAATGGGACTATTTCCTGGATTTCTTTCTCATAGTTTATTAGCATATAAAAATACAACAAGTTTCTGCATATTAATTTTGTATCCTACAACTCTACTGAATTCATCTACTATTTCTAATAGTTTTCAGTGGTCCGTCAAAGTGGCTTCCCTGGTATCTCAGAAAGTAAAGAATCTGCCTGCAATACAGGAGACCGGGGTTCAATCCCTGGGTTGGGAAGATTCTTGCCTGGAGAATCCTATAGACAGAGGAGCCTGGCGGGCTACAGTCTATGGGTCGCAAAGAGTCAGACACAACTGAGCAACTATCACTTTTACTTTCAGAGTGCTCTTAAGATGAACACAATTCTATTTGTGCAATTCTGAAATGATGCCATTGTCCTGGTAAAACAGTTTAATAGCTTCACAGGAACTTTCAAAATTCTACTGACTTAACACATGGCCTTTGAGATCTGGCCCTAGCTTGCCTCTCCACACTTGTCACTTACACAACTGCCATCATTGAAAAAAATTTTCATCAGAATTAAATACCTCCTTCATTCCTCCTGCCCCTTTCCCTTCGCTTAATTTATCTTGAGGTCTCAGCTTAGGTTTCACTTTCCCAAGGAAGACTCTCCAAGCTCCTCAAATCCAGATTAGGTTTCCTGCAATAAGTCTTATCTCAATGACAGCATTTAAGACCTATATCCTTGTCTACAACATACCATTAGGAAGAGGTAGTTTCCCTACCACCTACCAAACAGCCAAGAACATAAGACATATTTTAAAATATTTGTTGAAGAATGAAAAAGGCATACGGCAGAAAAAATAGGAGTCTATGATTGTTACTCATATAAAAGTAGTAAGATTTGGCAGCAAGAGGGAAAACATTTTGTGAGAAATAATAGATCTGATGTTGTGTGTCAGTTTCCCAACTGATGCTCTTTATTTGTCCTCCATGGCTGTGTCAAGGGAACTCACTTCCTTCCTGCCTCAAATAGATACTTAACCTTGGCTTTGCTGTTTGGGCTATTACAATGATTATCTTTTCTTTGGGTTATACACCCAATTTCTCTTTAAAAAATTACCCTCCCCCATTGTGTATAGTCCTAAAGGGACTATAAATCGGGTCTTGCCCTCTCTTACCTAAGACTCAATGAGATTCTCTCCTTGACTATGAAAATTTGAAAATCCCACAGCAATCACCTGATGCTCTTTATTCCTGCAGTGACACTAATTCTCACTTCCTAGATACCTGCACTGCCCTGGTTTCCATCCTTTTAACTTGCCCTTTCTTCCAGCCTTGTTATAAACTAATAGAAATGTCCTTCCAATAAATCTCCATTTTATTTAATAAGCCATGATCAATTTCTGGTACTTGCAAAAAACAAAAGAACAAAAGCTAACAGAAAGAAATAGAAGGGGAGTGAGAAGGAGAGAAAGAGAGAGCATAAAAAAGAAAAAAGAAATACAATAGTAAAAGACATAATATATAATTTTAAACTTTCTAGCAGACTCACTAAAAAAAAGAAACTGATGAAATTAATTTTAATGCTAGGTTTTATTTAGACCAATACATCCAAACTTATTTCAACATTTAATCAATACAAAAAATATAAATATTTTACTCTTGTTCCTTCCAAGTCTTTGAAATGTAGTATATATTTTACACTTATAGCACATCTCAACATAGACAGGCTAAAGTAAAATATAGTCCTGCCAAAATAATAAAATGTGTAAAACAGGAAAATATTTTACACTGCTATAGTTTTTAAATTTAAACAAATATTCCATTAAGCAGTCACATTAGCCACATTTCAAGTGCTCCTATTAATCATAGGTTTACTGTACTGGACTGCATAGCCTTAGAAATGATCTGCTCCAAAAGTGAAGAGACTCAGGGAACCTTTTCTTTTTTTTAATTTTATTTATTTATTTATTTATTTTTTTACTTTACAATTCTGTATTGGTTTTGCCATACATTGACATGAATCCACCACGGGTGTACATGCGTTCCCAAACATGAACCCCCCTCCCACCCTCCTCCCCACAACATCTCTCTGGGTCATCCCCGTGTACCAGCCCCAAGCATGCCGTATCCTGCATCAGACATAGACTGGCGATTCGATTCTTACATGATATTATACATGTTTCAATGCCATTCTCCCAAATCATCTCACCCTCTCCCTCTCCCTCTGAGTCCAAAAGTCCGCTATACACATCTGTGTCTTTTTTGCTGTCTTGCATACAGGGTTATCATTGCCATCTTTCTAAATTCCATATATATGTGTTAGTATACTGTATTGGTGTTTTTCTTTCTGGCTTACTTCACTCTGTATAATCGGCTCCAGTTTCATCCATCTCATCAGAACTGATTCAAATGTATTCTTTTTAACGGCTGAGATGTCCATCAGCAGATGAATGGATAAGAAAGCTGTGGTACATATACACAATGGAGTATTACTCAGGGAACCTTTTCTTAATGGGTCTAGTAACTGGAAGTAATTGGAGGTTTTCACTCATCCAACAAATTCCATTATGAAAGGATTCAGAATTGTGTGAAAACCTATAAAAATATCTCTTCCCCCCAAATGATGTTTCTTTGGCTGTTAACTAAAACAAGTTAACACATTATTGAGTGTGAAACCCATCCTCTGTATTCTGCAGTTCAATAGCAGAGAGAGCTCAAGGAGTTATCTTCCCTGTCTGCAAGTTTAATTCAAAGTTAAAATTACATTATTACCCTTAAACCACTTTTCATTCATTACATTTTGATAGGTAGAGGCTTTGAGGATTTGTTTTAATTATAAGTATTTTCCATATCAAATAAAAATGCATAATTTTGAAGGTTGAGGAATTTGGCTATTATCCCTCAGACAACAATATTCACTGTAAACTGTGGAGTAGGAGAGTGACCATGATGAAGCCAATGTTTCAGGAAAAGGAATCAGAATCCAGTGTACAAGTAGATTAGGTCCAGAGGGGACGTGTAGAGCTTCTAGCTTCCTTAGCTGGTGTGCATATGCTCTTATTTCTTCAGGAATTGTTTCCCTCTTAAATCTGACAAGACATGTGCCTATATTTCAAGATAGTGTTCATAGTCAGCTATTTCCTGGATGCCTGGATGCAGATGGCAGAATGGATCACTTCTTCACCGTGGCTCTCACATAGCCTCTTTCAAAATCCTGAACAGAAGTCAAATTCATAGAGGCAGAAAGTAGTATAGTTTGCTGGGAGGAGAGGGAACGAGTTTTTGTTCAATGAGTAGCGTTTCTGTTCTGCAAGATAAGTTTTCTGTGGATGTATGGGAATTATGGTAGCACAAAACTAAATGACTAGAAGGCTTTTCCTTAGGCTAACTCCTCCCCCTTTCAGATCTCAAATGTCACACATTTAAGCAAACTTCCTTTTCCAGGCCAGAATTGTTTAGATGCCTTTTCTATATCCTCTCTTGAGTCCCATATTTTTCACATAGGGCTCTTATTATAATTGTAATCGAGAACTAATTTGGTGTCATAAAAAAATAGTATGAACAGGTGGCTTAAGCCACAAAACTTTATTTTCTCACAGTTCTGAAGGCTCGAAGTTTGAGATGAAGGTTTGGTTTCTCCTGAGACCTCTTCTGGGCTTCCCTGGTGGCTCAGAGGTTAAAGCATCTGCCTGGAATACTGGAGATCCGGGTTCGATCCCTGAGTCAGGAAGATCCCCTGGAGAAGGAAATGGCAACCCACTCCAGTACTCTTGCCTGGAGAATCCCATGGAGGGAGGAGCCTGGTAGGCTACAGTCCATGGGGTCACAAAGAGTCAGACACGAGTGACTTCACTTTTCAAATGGCCACCTTCTTGCTGTGTCTTTCCTCTGTACATGCAATCCTGGTATCTTCCTGTGTATTCAAATTTCTTATCAGGACACCAGTCAGACTGGATTGCCACTGACCCTAAGGGCCTCATTTTAATTTAATCACCTCCTAAAGGTCCTGTTTCCAAACGCAGCCACCTTCTTTTAACCTTTTATTTTATATTGGAGTACATTAATAACATTGGCATAGTTTCAGGTGAACAGTGAAGGGACTCAACTATACATATACATATATCCATTCTCCCCCAAACTCCCCTCCCAACCAGGCTGCCACATAACAGAGCAGAGTTGCATGTGCTATACAGTAGCTCTTTGCTGGTTACCCATTCTAAATCCAGCAGTGTGTACATGTCATCCCAAACTCCCTATCCCTTCCTCTTATCCTTCCCCCTGACAACCATAAGTTCATTCTCTAAGTCATACAGCCACATTCTGAAACAAAATTCTGATGAAATTTGGAGGGACACAATTCCGCCCATAACATGTGATTACCTCTACTATTCCCACTTGGTAAACTCTATGACAACTCATCTTGTTCTCATTACAGGACTTTCACAGTTGCTATTCCCTCCTTTTGGTACACTCTACCTCCAATCTTTCGTACAATTTGTTTTCCAACTTCCAGGCATAGGCACTATCATCTGACAAGAGCAATCCCAGATCAGCTTATCTAATGTCACCCTAAAAGTCCCTCTAACACATCATCCTTTTCTTTCTGCCATGGCTCTCACCAGATAGTCAGCTCCAACAAAGACAGGTCATGTGATTTTATGCATCAGTGTAGCTCAGAGATGAACCCAGTGTTTCACACACAGACACGAATGAGTCAGTTTCTATACCCACTTACCATATTAAAATGACTTTTTTTCCTCCTCTAAGAAAACTTGCCAGGGAATGACTATGTTTTATTCAAGTGTCAGCTCTGTGATCAATCTTAGCTCTAACACTTACTAGCTGTGTAAACTCTGATAAGTCCCTTAATCTCTGGGCCTCAGGTTCCCAAACGACATGAGGACCACAATACTTTCTTCAGAGTTTTTAGGAGGATCAACTAAAGTAATACACACTCCCAGGGGAAAAAAATAAAATATAAAATTAAAAATTAAATTTTTTAAAAAATAAAAAATAAAAGACATGCGGTACCTAGCACAAGAATTCATTATATAGTGCACGCTATCAGCCGAAGAGCTATCAGGATGGGTGTTTTTCAAAGTGTGGCAGCTATGAATGGCGTGAAAACTGTGTTTAGGTGGTAATGCGCAGCATTAAAACTATCATTTGGCAAAGTTATTTTAACTCTTCTTATGAAAATAAGGTCATGTTCTCATGCTCATGTCTTTGACATACACCTCTCTCTATTCTTCCTATTTAACTGGCCACTTTAGGTTTAAAGACGCACACTCCAGTCTACAGGTGGATTTGACACTGTAAAAGCCATTCGGCAGCCAGACTGCCTGGGTTTACCCCCACCTCCCTCACCTTGGCTTTGGGCTGGTTGTGGAACCTCCCTGTACCTCAGTTTATTCAACTGCAACAAAAGGATAATGACGGCCCCATGGGGGTATCAGGAAAATGAACTTATTACACGCATGGAGTGCCACAGGAAACTCGCCAGCCACGTTAGAAACACTTCAAAGAAACGGTCCAGGGGGAATGGTTGGTGTGGCCACTGTCTCAAAGGTCTCACCAAAGCAACTGGGTCGGCGACGCGCGGCAAGACGGGGTCCGTAAGGCGGGCGGCACGAGGCCTGTGCGCAGCCCTGAGGGGAACAATCAAAGCCCTCAGGGAAGGCCGACGGCGCCCAGGACTACGGCCTCCTGAGGCAGCGGCCGCTTTGGGTTCTTCCTCTCTCTCGGCGTCAAGTCGCTCTCACTCCTGCTCTGACAGCCGTGTTTACCCTGGGCTTCTTCACGAAGAGAGCACCTCCTGAGGCAAATGCTCTCTGAAGCGATGAGCAAAAAGCGCGGGCCACCTCGACGCGCGAAAAACAGGGGCGGAGCAGACGTGGCGGGACGACGCACGCTACGTATGAAGGCGCCGACGCACACGCAGAATCGCGCATGCGCGGTGGGTCCAGTTGCAGACCGCGGCGCCCGGTGCGAGTCAGTATGGCGGCCGAGCGCAAAACTAAGTTGTCCAAGAACTTGCTGCGCATGAAGGTGCGGGGACGCGAGAGAGGCGGGTCGGGCGGTGGGGATACCCAGTCTTTCCGATCTGGCTGGAGCCGAGGCGGCGGGTGTACAGGGCATTAGAGAAGCCCCGGAGGACATACAGCTTTCGGGTTCATTCATTCACTGGAGCAAAGCCTGCTCTGCTTTAGGGCACCGGGAACTGGATTATAAATTTCGGCGGATTCTCTCTTAAAACCGGCGGTCGGATAGGAGAGACAGACGCGTAAGCAGGCACTTAAAATATAGTGTACTCAGTGCGCTGGTGCTAGAAGCGCCGGAAGCCCCTGGAACTTACTTGGGCTTCTGCGGGAAGTGGCATTAAGTAGACACTGAAGGGTAGGTGGGAGGGTGGGGGACAGAGCGGCACAGACTGGGGGAGAAGCGAGTTCAGAAGTTGGTGAGGCAACCCCCACCCCAAATCCGTAATTTCAGAGAACTAAAGGTCATTCAGTCTGTCTGGAAGGCAAGTAGCAAGAAATGGGCCTGGAGAAGGAGCCAGTAATCACAGCATGCAAGGAAGGAATTTTAGGCCAGATTATGAATTTTTTTTTCTTTATCTTGTGAGCATTGGGAAGCGATTGAGCACCGGGGCGAGTATCAGGAACTGTGCTTAAGTTTTCAGCGTTACTTGCACTGTCCTGTGGAGAATACATTGCTGACAGAAAGACCCGACAAAACTGCAGTCATAACGACCAGCGAGGACTGATGATCTGGGTGAGGGCTTTCAGTGGTGGTAGGAACAGAGAGAATTTTAACAATTGAGATGAAAGTGAAGTTATGTCACCAACTTCAAACATTGATTTTCATATGAGGTGTGCGGACACGGGTAGATAAAATGAATACAGGAATTAATACAGGAGAAACATGTAAGCCTTAAAACTTAAGTAATGGTATTAGCGAACATTTCTAGCTCTATGTGCTAGACACTGAGTGATTTGCATATTATAAGGTGGGGAAAGCCACATAATAACCAACTGAGGTGGGTACGATTATTACCCCTCTCTTACAGCTAAACAAGAAGTAGGTAACTTGCCCAAAGTTACAGAGTTTATAAATAAGTGTAGACAGGGCTTAAACTTAGGCACTCTGGCTCTGAAGCCCCTGCTCTTAATTATCAGTACAGCTCTGTACTGCTTGTCACTGAACACCCCCATCTCGATGCAAACTGCTAAATGTCTTGTTTACAGAATAATGGAATTTGTGGTGAAGGGAAGCAGGTCATAAATAATGTTTTGAAACATTGGAGAGTAAATGGCATGTGCAAGACGTGAGTGGAGTTGAGCTGGAGTATAACCTGGGATGGATAGGGCAAGTGAGGGTGGAGGGTGAGTAGTAGTGTCATTAATTATTTCTGAAGTACTTCTTTGATATGTATTAGCAAAATTTGGATCTTCAGTAAACAGAGGGGGTTCTTTGCTTATGGTTTGTAATCATGAAAATTTCAGAGAAGTATATTGGCAAAGCAGGCATTGAGAAGATTTTAGCAGTTGTTTAAGTCTTGGAATAAGTCACATGAAGGTATGCTGGCTGCTTAGGGCTCAGACCAACAATCTGACTCTGTAATTGTGAAGGAAGAAGTTAACTTTAAAAAGTTATCTAACTGTGCTTGGGCGGTTGGGCAACACGCAACTGGACACTTGAAGCAAAGGAGAGAGAAACAATTACCCAGCTTCTCTAGCAAGTTTGGCCATTGCCGACAAAAAGCCTTCTGGCAGAACAGCAGGAGACACAGAGTATGCAGATAAAGTGGGGTATCCTATGAGAAGCAAGGGAGCAGCTGCTTTAGGTCTCCTTATCTAGTGTAGCTGTTCAGCCAGGGCTAAATATAGAGCAAGAATGAGAGGGTTGAGGATTTAGTACTGGCTTGTTTATTTTCTAGTGTACTGGAAGTCCTCTTGTCTTTGTCAGCTAATATGTTTGGTCACCCCACCGCCACCCTTAAGATGGGATTCCCAAAGAAATGAGGTTATTGGGGGAAATAGTTGCTGACTCTGATTTTGTTATGTTTTGACAGTTCATGCAAAGGGGACTGGACTCGGAAACCAAGAAACAACTAGAAGAGGAAGAAAAGAAAATCATTAGTGAAGAGCACTGGTACTTGGATTTGCCTGAGCTGAAAGAGAAAGAGTAGGTTTTTTATGATACATCGGAGGTCCACATCTCTGTAAATGTGATTCATCGTTCCAGTGACATAAAACCCATGAACTGATATCTATTCAGTTTCTTGAGTTAGCCATGCAAATATTTTTTTTAATCATTAAGTCTATAAGAGTTCTACTTGCATTTATGTTTTTATTGATGCTTGCCATCATTTACAACATTGTTCTTTTTTTTACATTCCTTATTTAGAATAAAGGAATCTAAGCCATATGTCTCTGGTGATAGCTGGGGACCTTTTAAGAAAATCTGCAGTGTGCTCTCTATTGTATTAAGTCCTGAAGATTATATGTGTACTTCAAGTTTAACAGAGTTCTCCATAGATTGAGCTTTGTAAAGTCAAGAGTGTTTTGTTTATTTTCTTTTTAATTTTTACTATTAATACCAGTCATTTAGCTAACATGTATTGAGTCTTTAATGTATATACTAGGACCTGGGCAAAGCACTTTATGTCTCTTAATTATTTAATCCTCACAGCAAACTTGAGAGCTGGCTACCATCATTTCACGCACTTTATGGTTGAGGAAACTGAAGCTTAAGGGAGGGTAAATTGCTTAGGGTCCCCAGATAGTCACTACTGAAACAGGATAACACACTAGATCATTTCTCTTCCACCGCTAAGCTTGGTTGATGCATGATAAATTTTTGATGAAGGAGTGATGATTCACATTATCAGTTAACTTTTCTAAATGTTTCTGAAAGCTGTTTATCATTTCTCCTTGATTCTTTTCTTACCTTGTTAGCCTCTGTGGTATGGTAGTTTTACTTACGTTTTATCAAATGACTAAAGATGCTGCTTATTGTCTTCAGACACACTTATGTTTTCCCTTTCCATACCTTATAATTTATTTTTTTCTTTCTAACACAGTTGTTGTCCATTGTTTACTTGGCTGATCTTCTCTAGACTTTTTGGGAGGTTAAACGTCCTTCTCTAAAGATAGAAAGTACATCCCACCAGGAGGGACAGAAGGAAGGTACTTTGTTTTTTCTGCTTACTTCTCAACTTGCTTTTCTCTTGCTTCTCAGAGAAGGCAAGATGTCAGTGAGGAGGGAGAAGATGATGCTGTAGGTGGTACAGATTTGGGAGCAGGGATTGGTAGGAAAGGGACTGTTACTGGTAAGGAGGTATAATTTAATTTTATGCCTTGGCTAAACTTGCTCAAGAGTATTCCAGATTTTCTTTTTTTACTTATTTTTAATGAAAAGCAAGACCGTTTGTATCTTGTTTTCAGTATTCTTTCCCCCACCCCCAACATAGCATATTAGTCCCAGGAAAATGAACTTTAGACTCCTTTCCTAGGGAGGTATGTGACATAGTCTGTTCAAGTTCTATAACAAAATACCACAGACTGCGTAGCTTATAAACAGCATAAATGTATTTCTCACAGCTCTGGAAGCTGGAAGTCCAAGATCAGGATATCAGCCTGATCGTGTTTTGATGGTGGTCCTTTTCCTGGCTCAGAGCCAGCACCTTCTTGCTGTATCCTTACCTGGTAGAAGTGGCTGAGGATCTCTGTGGGATCTTTCCTAAGGCCCTGATCTCATCCATGAGGGTCCCATACTCATGACTTAAGCACCTTCCCAAGGCCTCGCCTCCTAATATCCTCATCTTTGGGGGTTAGGATTTCAATATATGAATTTATGGGGGGACACGAACTTTCAGATCATAGCAGTAAATATTAATAATAACCTTTTGCCATCATTCAGTGTCATATTTATGTTTAGAAATGAAGATCAGTTTGGGACATCAGCTGGAAGAGAAGAAGCTGTCCAGTTGGGTAATTTGAGGCACGTGTAACAGAGACCACCAAAGTGTGGGCAGGGGTAGGGAAGCAGCTGTGGCCAGTGCAGCACCTCAGTGGCTTGTGTGGTAGAAATAGTTTCCCCCAGGCCTGGGGGGTCAAGGTGGGGAGTGCCTGCTGAATCTGAAGACGGGCTGTGTGGAGGCAGCATGTTGCGAGAGCTGCCGTCTTTATCTGAGGGCACAGCCAGCCCAGGTAAGCCTATGGAAGGAAGCCGCTCCATGTGTTACGTTCAGAGCAGCTTCCCAAGGCACTGACGGTGGGGGCTCTGGGAGGTGAGAAGCAGACCGGATGACGTGTCGCTGAGGTGTGTGTGCTCTAACACCCCAGAAAGTGGGATGGATTGGCTAATTCAGTGCATGGGCTCTGGAGACAGGCAGACCTGGGTTTGATGCCCACCTCTGCCACTTGTTTACTTGTGATCTTAGACAAGTTATTGCACTTGCCTCTTGTCATTGGTACATTGGGTGTGATAATGTGAGAAGTGAATGAGATACATGTGAAGCAGTGACCACAGTGCCAGGCATAAAGCACAAAGTGTTAGCAGTATATGTGCTTCCTTATATTTCAGTATTGGGAAATTCAACCACTCTTTCTGCTCATTTGTGTTTGTGAACCTTTACTTGGTAGTACCATCTGGATTATTCCAAAGGGTTACCAATCTCCCTGAAACTGGAGATTTCATTGTGTATATGCTGTGGGAGTCTAGAGGTTGCCATTCAGCTATATTGGAGTATAACTCAGTGATGACCATTAGGACTATTCAGTGTGCATGCCTCCCCTAGCCAGTGACCAGGCTATGTAGGTGGATTAAGACCTGCTTGCTTTGCCTCAGCTTGAAACACCTGCAGAGCTTCCTAACTCTGGAGCTCCCTGTAGGGGCTGAGGTCTTGGTGTAGCCACGCTGCAAATCAGCTTCTCCCTCAGCCCAGTCTTGTAGCCCTCACTTCCATAGAGAGGTGTCTCCCAGCTAGCACTCCCCAGTGAAACTTTTGTGCAGAACTCTATCTCGGAGTCTGTTACCGGGGAACCTGATACTTACTGTAGAAGTGGAAGTTACCAGATCAGAGATTTTGCTCTGTTGTTGCTGTGTTGTTTTTCTCCAAAGGATGTGCTATGGTTTAGAGGATGTGAGTATAGCCACTTTAATGACTCGCCGGCCACAGGATGATGTTTAAAAAGTATTTGTGGCTGCTGTGCTTCTTGTGCTTATGTATTGTGGCCTGGTGAACTTCAAGAACTGTGAGGTCTGAGACTGACCCTACTTGCAAACTGACCAGTCAGCCTGCTACAGTTTCAGGGATACTGGTGGAAGGCAGGAGAGTTCTGAGTCAGAGACAGAGGACTTTATTACTCACAGCACAGCAAGCAGCTTGAGCATCACTTTGGCATCATTTCCTCTTATCCCAGGGAGGATGACATGGTACCCACAGTAGGTTAACAGCAGAACAGAGAAGTCCTGAGCTTAGAAGCCCCAAGTCTTTGATACTGAACTGCAAACAGATTTGCCTTTGGCCCTAGGGGAGGCAGTATCCTTATTTTGAGCCTTAAAGCAAGTCTGTGTTGCTCCAGCAGGAGAAGGGAGACAGTCGCTCAGCCTTTCAGAGCTTTTCACTGTGCATGTAATCCTTGAAAAGAACGAAAGGACATCTAGTGCCTCACTCACAGCTGTGCGGAAATGAAGGAGACCCACAGAGACTTGTTCCCCAGCAGTGCGTTTTTGCCCTGTTTTGCAGTGCTCATTATTTGTGGCCCTAGGCAATGGCGTTTATTTTTTCCTGAGCAGTAGTTTTTCATCTGCAATAATCGACAAAACTGATAATTTCTTGGATGTGTTTTAGCTCTAAAAGTTACAGATTCTGATTAATGAAAACAGGAAAATTAAAATACAGAATGTTTTCAGTTATATTTTAGAATATTTCCCTTATTTGCTAGCTCCATGAGTGTCCCTCATCACTGAAACTATGCTTGTAGATAACAAACCACCTTTTCATACTAATGTTATTGAGTTAATAGAAACACATGAGAAAACCCTCTGAGGGGTCAGTGGTCCTTCTGTGACTCCTTTGCTGGTATTTAGGTCCATCTTTTGACTTAAGTGAATGCTTAAATGCATATGAATGGTGCTTTCCTGAGGGAGGTGATTTACTTGAGACGTTCGTGATGTTTTATCACCTGAACTCGACAAGAAACAAGATTGGCCAGTTGAAGAGGAATCTCAAGTTTATGAGAAATACTGAACAAAAAGTTCAGGAGAACATGTGCTGCAGTTGGATGTGCTCACTTGGGATGGGGGTTATGCACTGGTGACTCATGGGAGAATCCCTTCGGACACTGAAACATCCACACCTGCGTCCTGTTTTCCAGATGCCCTCTGTGGTGTCCAGTGTTGAACCCTCTCAGTAGCAGCGCCACTTTTACTTGGATGATTTTGGTGTGGGGTCAGCCATCTAGCCACTCTTATTTCTGATCATTTTCCAGTCCTGCTCATCCGGTTCTCCCAGTGTCTGTAAGATACCCTGTATCCTTCAGTTCAGTCGCTCAGTCTTGTCCAACTCTTTGCAACCCCATGAATCGCAGCACGCCAGGCCTCCCTGTTCATCACCATCTCCCGGAGTTCACTCAGACTCATGTCCATCGAGTCCGTGATGCCATCTAGCCATCTCATCCTCGGTTGTCCCTTTCTCCTCCTGCCCCCCAATCCCTCCCAGCATCAGAGTCTTTTCCAGTGAGTCAACTCTTCGCATGAGGTGGCCAGAGTACTGGAGTTTCAGCTTCAGCATCATTCCTTCCAAAGAAATCCCAGGGCTGATCTCCTTCAGAATGGACTGGTTGGACCTCCTTGCAGTCCAAGGGACTCTCAAGAGTCTTCTCCAACACCACAGTTCAAATGCATCAATTCTTCGGCACTCAGCCTTCTTCACAGTCCAACTCTGATATCCATACATGACCACAGGAAAAACCATAGCCTTGACTAGACGGACCTTAGTTGGCAAAGTAATGTCTATGCTTTTGAATATGCTGTCTAGGTTGGTCATAACTTTTCTTCCAAGGAGTAAGCGTCTTTTAATTTCATGGCTGCAATCACCATCTGCAGTGATTTTGGAGCCCCAAAAAATAAAGTCTGACACTGTTTCCACTGTTTCCCCATCTATTTCCCATGAAGTCATGGGGCCGGATGCCATGATCTTCGTTTTCTGAATGTTGAGCTTTAAGCCAAATTTTTCGCTCTCCTCTTTCACTTTCATCACTTTCACCCTGTATCCTTAGCATAAATTACTTCTCTGCTTAAGTCATCCAACATTAGTCGTTGTTATTTATAGCTCTCTTAGACACTCACTTAAAGCTACCTAGGACACTTGATTTCTGCAAATTTAATAAAAACCTGGGGGTTGGGGGGCAGCATAAACATCAAAGAAACTTCACTTTACGTTTGGAAAATTCAGGTGCCCTCTGTTCTTGCCTCACAATGCTTTTGTTGACCAAAGCAATCTGTTTTTATCTCTGACCTTAGGTTAGAAAGCTTCGTGTATTTTTCCTTGATTCCACTGTGAACCACAAGATGTATTTTTCATTTGAAATCTTGACTTTTATTTGCTGTGCTTTGCTACAAGTAGACATGCTGTTAATACAGGTTTATTTTCTCATTTAGGAGTTTCATTATAGAAGAGCAGAGTTTCTTGTTGTGTGAAGATCTTCTCTATGGAAGAATGTCATTCAGAGGATTTAATCCTGAGGTTGAGGTATTAAATATAATTGCTTCAGATTTAAAATTTTTCCAATTGAATTCTTGCTGCTAATGATTTGGTTTAGGTTTTCTCCCAACAGATACCATTTCTCCTCATTATATAGAAAATAACAAGTCTTGAAATATGGCCATAGCTATTTTAAAAAGTTTCAGGCATTGCAGTCTAGTTTTATGTTAGAATTGAGTAGATGATTTAATTTAGCAGTATACAGTCCCTGACAGTGCCACTGTAAGTATTCGAATTTTAGCTCAGGTCTTTTACAGGAATGTCAGGATTTTATTCATTTGATGCCATTATGAAAAATTATTTTCTGGCATCTATAAATCTATCTTTTCTAATGGAAAAAGTGTTACTTAAAAATTGAATAATTTGACTTTTTAATGGACAACTTTTAATCCAAGCTTGTAAATAGATTTTTAAGTGAATCTTTAAAAAGTTTGTCTTCAAAGGAAGTATTCACCTTATAACTGAGCTGTTTATTTTAATCTTCCTGCCTTGGGTTTGTAGAGAAGCATAGATTTGTCCATTTAACAAATAATTATTAGAACTCGGGCTCAGATATTGAAAGCTCTCCTATCAGTAGTTAGCCAACCAAATGGAGGTTTGTGATACAGAGCTTTCGTTTGGTAACCATCTCATGAAGTTGCGGTTTCTTAGCCCTGGGACTGTTGACACTAGGGCTAGAATTTCCTTTGTGGTGGGGGCTTTCCTGTGCACTGTGGGATGTTGAACAATATGCCTGACTTCTGCCCCCTACCCCACTAGACACACACATACACACTCCAGTTGTGACAACCTGAACTGTGTCCAGACATTGTAGATGTTGCCAGGGGCCCCTTGGTGAGCAGAATCATCCCTGGTTGAAAACTGGTTCTCTAAGGACGCCTGGAGCAACCACAGTTAGCCAAACTAAACACCAGTGTTTATAAAGACTGCAGGTTGATTTCCTTTGTCTCCTTTTTTTGAGTGGGTGTGCTAATTAAAGTGGTAAAAGCGACTTTACACAAAATCAACACTACAAGTGTTTGTTTTTAATGTTTCTCCTGTTCTGGCCTGCTGAAAACTTTAGGAAGAGAATGAGAGCAAGGGGGGTAAAAGATAAAAAAAGATAGCAAAGATGATGAGTGAATGATGCCCAGAGACCCGGGTATTGGGTGGGCAAGGACTCCAAAATGATGCAGTGGGGAATAGTGTTGATCTGACCCTCCAGATCTGATGTGGGGCACTATTAGAGAGTGACGTTAATTACCAGCACTCTCTAACACTGAATCTGTTCTTTCTGGGAAAAGGTTCTGAACTGTTTGGCGTGCAGGTCTGAGCTGTCATAAATTGTGAGAAAAGTTCAGTGTACCTGGTTATAAAAAGAATGATACCAACTTGGGAACACTTTTTATTACAAGCAGGATGTACTTAGGACACATTTCATAGTATCTGTGTGTTTCTAGGGATGCTTGCCATGGGGTTTATTCAGTAAAATATGTACTGTGTACCTGTGGTGCATCAGCCCTGTGGAGACACTGGAAGTGCAGCAGGGAACCAAGATCTGTGCCCCCACAGAGCTTGTACTGAGACTGCTTCATCTTCAGTCTTTTAAACGCTGGGAAAGCTAGTCCACAGTGATTTCTGCTTTCCTTTCCTGGTCCCACCTTTCTGGTAAAGAGGATATTGTTTTTAAGTCTGTCGGTAGATACCTGTCAAGAAAACATTAATGTGAGAAAAAGAAGCCAAGGAAAGATCCGTGGCATACAGACATCATGTGGGCATCAGTGTGTTATCCACCCGCATGTTTAGGGGTGAGGAGGCCCCCCACCATTACACCAGTGCCAGCTTTCCAGCTCTTCCAGCACTTCGCTGCTCTCCTTCCCCAGCTACCACCAAAGCTGCATTTAAAATTACTCCAGACTGCAGTGTTTCTCCCATTTGGCTCAAAAGTGCGAAGTTCAGAGGATGCATGCAGTTTACTACTACTTCCCCCCACTCACTACAGTGTGTTAGCAGTGTGCCTGCTTCAGATAGAAGTAACTAATACATTTCTCATCTAAAATACAGTTTGAATTCATTAACAGGAAGTCTAATGTAGTGAGGCTTTGTCTTATTTTTAATTCAGAGCTGGCTTATATCAACATATTGTGGAATAAAGTTGGTTAAATTTTACAGAGACTCCCTTATAAGTTTCGGCTAGTCCTGTAGATTCTGTGGATTCTGTGTCTCTACCTTCAAATGTGTCTGACGCTAGTTCCTTTAACAAGCTTTTTCCAGCTCTGCTAGTCACCACCGTTGTGTTTTTTTTCAGAAATTAATGCTTCAGATGAACGCCAAGAACAAAACAGAAGAAGTTGAAGAGCAAACAGTGGAGCTCGATGTGTCAGATGAAGAAATGGCTAGAAGGTAAGTGCACCTTAGACCAGGTTTATAATCTGAGCCCAGCACTCACTGACTCACGCTCACACTCCTCCCGCCCAGTGACGGGTCTGCCCTGCCTTTGAAGGGAGTAACCCCAGCAGAAAGGGGACTTCCTGTTTTTTCTAACATAACCTGGGGTGGATTCATACCTGTCACAGGCTGGCAGCTGAGGGCTAATTTCTAGTGCTGCTTCTAATACATATTTTCAAATATGCATCTGAATTTATTAGGATAATGCAAAACCAAAAAAGAATTGTTCACAGAGAAACTCATGAATTTTAAATCAGATTATTTCTTTTAATCATAGTTTTGGTTTTTCTTATTCTTTGTTGTGTATTTGGTTTGATATTCTTGACAAGTTTTGATTCCTTTTTTATTTGAAACTAAACTTGTGCTGTTTTATCATCTTAACAGATATGAGACCTTGGTGGGGACAATTGGGAAAAAGTTTGCCAAGAAAAGAGACCGTGCCATTTACGAAGAAGATGAAAATGGAGAGATAAAACCAATTAAAGCAAAGAAGATGTTCTTAAAGCCCCAAGATTAAAGTGGAGGCCTTAAGATATGGCTCAGGGATGAGAGCATATTTTGGAACTCAACTCTGTAGGTTACTCTATAGTTATTAATGTCATAATGTTTATTTGTAAAGAAATGTATACTTTTGGAAACATGCTGTTTTGGGAACAGACGTGTGATGGATGTTATACATCCTTTGCTTAACGGTGTTCATCAAGAGTGGACTTTAAACCCTTGGTCTTCGAATGTACATAGGTGTGTGGTAGCTTCCTAAAGAATATTTTATCTCAGATTTTTTTTTTTTAATATAACTCCCCAGTCACTGACCTTAAATTGAACTCATGAAAACTAATACCAGTGTTTAAATTGCCCTTATGTTTATAAACATGTCAAGTCAGTTCATACATATATTTTGGAATCATGTCATGAGAATTTATTATATGTTAATTCATCAAGAACAAACTTGCCTCTTTGGGCTAAGTATTTTCGTGCTACAAAGTCAATGTCAATGTGTAGAATTATGTTTTTTGTTGTTTAAGCCTTTAATTAATTTTTAGACATTGTTTTATAATAAATACCTGTTTTCATATACTTTTTTGTTCTCTTATCAAATAAGAATTTTAGTCTAATTCAGTATAGGAACTTTTGTCCAATTGGTAATGTCCAATAGCCATTAACTTAGAATATGGTGATATATTAGATTGAAACTTTTGTGGGCCAAAAACAGTGATCAATTTTTGATAGTTCAACCCAGTAAAATTTACCACCAACCACACCACCTCTTGAAAGTTCAAGTCACTCAGTCATATCCGACTCTTTGTGACCCCATGGACTATCCAGGAATTCTCCAGGCCAGAATACTGGAATGGGTAGCCTTTCCCTTCTCCAGGGGATCTTCCCAACCCAGGGATCGAACCAGGGATACCATCTCTTAATCTGAACCTTATTCTAAATAATAAATGAGAGGCCCGTGGAATTAAATGTGTATGTGTGTCTGTGCATCTGGAGATGTTTACCTAGGACATCTGAGAAATACTGATTTCATCTAATTATGTTCTAGCAATTGAATGAGGTGCTTTCCTCCTCTCTCTCAGAGTCTTCTTAGATTCAGACTGCTCTGTGACCGCAGTTCTCTGGTGAGTTACCAAAAAATTGTGACTTTGAAGTTACTTTGGCTCTGAATTCATCGTGAAGGTGAAGACAGCTCTCCTTCCTGCTCTCTACATCCTGAGCCACAAGCTGGAAGTTTCTCACGGCGCTTGGCCAGTACCACAGTCCCTGAATTTATGGAACATCTCATCCACCCTCACGAAACTGCACCGTGATAGGACAGTGGAATGGTCTACTGAAGGTGCAATGTACTGTGGCCCTAGGTGGGATACGACACTTACCTTACAAAATGTAACTGATGCTTTGAGTCACTGAGCACTCAGATGGGTCATCTGCTCTCCCCTTGGTCAGAACATACCATCTGGAATCAGCGGAGGCAAAGGGAACGGCTCCTCTCACTGCTACACCCACACCCACACAGACATTTTGCTTCCTGTCCCTCGATTTTGATCTCTGTTGTTTGGAGCTCTGGGTTTCCAAGGAAGGTTTGTTTCCACTAGGGAATACAGCAGTGGTCTCAAGAAGACAGAAATTGAAACAGTCTGATCATTTTACAGCTAAACCAGTAGGCAAAAAACGTTAACTCTCCCGGCTAGTGCTCGTCATCTTGGGAACAAAGGGACGTTTGTGTTGTTCCTACACAATAGGTGATGAAGGATGTCAAACCCAGAGCTTCCTCGAGGACGTGTTTTTTTAGCACTTCCATGTCCAGTGATAAGTTTTAAAGGAAAAGTACAACCTCAGAGGTGAAAAAGATTTCAACCCTTTAGACTCTGAAGTCTTGGGTCGCTCTAGCAGGTGTCAACCCTGAGCAGTTGAGATACTGGCTGAGGAAAGAGGAAATACAGGGTGTGTAGGGGTAAAAATGAAGTCGATTAACTTGAAACCAATTACAGAAACAAGTTACCAAGCAGTTCCACACATTTTCTTTCTTGGTGTGTGTATGTGTGCTAATTTCTCCTTCCTCTTAGTATTGTGTCCATTTTTTAAAAAGAGGGTTAACTTTGCTATTTAGCCTTGAGATAACAATATTCAGATGAGTCTGACCAAAGTCTAGGTATAACTGACAGGAGATAAGATGAGTAGTGTGACTGTTTCCCAGAAACAGATACAACGTCCACTGAGATTTTGGAGAAGAGAGTGAGAACATCTTTTGTACAAAGGATGTTTGCAATTCATTTGGGAGAAATGGAGTTTTTCTTCTGGGAAGTTTAATCACATTTTGAAGCATGTATATACGTGAGTGTTGAATGGCCCACTCAACGGACTGTAGCAGATTCTAACCTATTGTTTCTCAGATTTAAATACTTCTATACTCAGCTTTGATGCTGGGCTAAGTGAAGAAGTGAAGTGAAAGTCACTCAGTCGTGGCTGACTCTGCGACCCCATGGACTACACAGGCCAGAACACTGGAGTGGGTGGCCTATCCCTTCTCCAGGGAATCTTCCAACCCAAGAATCAAACGGGGGTCTCCTGCATTGCAGACAGATTCTTTACCAACTGAGCTATCGGGGAGCCCTCAGCAAATCCCATTTCTCTTGCCAGCTGCCTCCTTACTGGGATCTGCCAATGAAGCCCAAAGGAGACAGCAAAGCTACCGGAGGAGGAGGGGCTCAGTTCTTTCTGTCTCTTTGCTTCCTATTCCTTTGCCCACCTCACCCATCCCCCAATACCTCTTCACCCCAATGGAGGCTGGCATTCCAGTCACAGTTGTCGGTAACACTTGATGCCCTCTTATGTCTATCTGGTACCCTTCACTCACAGCTCAGAGAAGCTGATTTTAACTAAGCAGCTACTTGTCAGAGGATGTTGTATTTCAGCTCTCCAGGGTCCTCCAAGCTTTTAAAATAGAACTATTTCAGCCTCTTCCCTAAGAGTGACAGCTTCCTGCATGATAACCCTGAGTATTATCTCTGTGCCTTTTTGGCTTTTTAATACCCCATTAATGCTCAAACTACCACACAATTGCACTAATCTCACACGCGAGTAAAGTAATGCTCAAAATTCTCCAAGCCAAGCTTCAGCAATACGTGAACCGTGAACTCCCAGATGTTCAAACTGGTTTTAGAAAAGGCAGAGGAACCAGAGAGCAAATTGCCAACATCTGCTAGATCATCAAAAAAGCAAGAGAGTTCCAGAAAAACTTCTATTTCTGCTTTATTGACTATGCCAAAGCCTTTGACTGTATGGATCACAATAAACTATGGAAAATTCTGAGAGAGATAGGAATACCAGACCACCTGACCTGCCTCTTGAGAAACCTATATGCAGGTCAGGAAGCAACAGTTAGAACTGGACATAGAACAACAGACTGGTTCCAAATAGGAAAAGGAGTACGTCAAGGCTGTATATTGTCACCCTGCTTATTTAACTTCTATGCAGAGTACATCATGAGAAACGCTGGGCTGGAAGAAGCACAAGCGGGAATCAAGATTGCCGGGAGAAATATCAATAACCTCAGATATGCAGATGACACCACCCTGATGGCAGAAAGTGAAGAGGAACTCAAAAGCCTCTTGATGAAAGTGAGAGTGGAGAGTGAAAAAGTTGGCTTAAAGCTCAACATTGAGAAAACGAAGATCATGGCATCCCGTCCCATCACTTCATGGGAAATAGATGGGGAAACAGTGGAAACAGTGTCAGACTTTATTTTTTTGGGCTCCAAAATCACTGCAGATGGTGATTGCAGCCATGAAATTAAAAGACGCTTACTCCTTGGAAGAAAAGTTATGAGCAACCTAGATAGCATGTTGAAAAGCAGAGACATTACTTTGCCAGCAAAGGTCCGTCTAGTCAAGGCTATGGTTTTTCCAGTGGTCATGTATGGATGTGAGCTTTGGACTGTGAAGAAAGCTGAGCACCGAAGAATTGATGCTTTTGAACTGTGGTGTTGGAGAACACTCTTGAGAGTCCCTTGGACTGCAAGGAGATCCAACCAGTCCATTCTGAAGGAGATCAGCCCTGGGATTTCTTTGGAAGCAATGATGCTAAAGCTGAAGCTCCAGTACTTTGGCCACCTCATGCGAAGAGTTGACTCATTGGAAAAGACTCTGATGCTGGGAGGGACTGGGGGCAGGAGGAGAAGGGGACGACAGAGGATGAGATGGCTGGATGGCATCACTGACTCGATGGACATGAGTCTGAGTGAACTCTGGGAGTTGGTGATGGACAGGGAGGCCTGGCGTGCTGCGATTCATGGGGTTGCAAAGAATCGGACACGACTGAGTGACTGAACTAAACTGAACACTTATTTATATTGAATTTCTCCTGTTAAAAGAAGGGTGACTTATCTCCTGACTAGATTTTGACAGATACAGATAAAGCAGTAATATCTGTGAAACTGTGGGCTTGGTAGAGCTTGAAATCCCTTTTTCCCCCCTTTTCTTCCCTTCTTTATTGAGGCATAATTGACAAATATCAAATATATGCCTTTAAGGTATACATTTTGATACATGTATACATTGGTATATAATCACACAGTCAACATATCCATGACTTCACACAGCTACATTTCCCCCTTCCCTTGCCCCTTCCCCTCCTTCCCTCCTCTCTTTCTTGGTGGGAACACTGAAGATCTACCCTATTAGTATATTTCAAGTACACAACAGAGGATTATTAACCCTATTCACATTGCATACATTAGATGTCCAGAGCGAATTCATCTTGCCTAACTGAAACTACACCTGAACAAACACCTCCCAATTTCCCGTCCCTCTAGCTCCTGACAACTGTCATTCCTCATTCCATTTCTAGGAGTTTGGCTCTTTTAGATTCTATATATAAGTGAAATCATGCAAGTTTGGTCTTTCTATAATCTGGCTTCCTTCACTTAGCATCATACCCCTCAAGTTTATGGCTATTAAAGTAAAAACATTCAACCCTTCACCCTTCCTGGAAGTTATCTCGTGGAAGCTGTAGTTAGCATAACACTTTTTGAAAAACACTGCCCAGCACAGTAACGCCCATCAACCTGGTTGCTGAGTTGTTCATGTTCACCTCCTTAGTTGCCAAGCGAATTAATGTCCTGTAAGGCAGGAACTATATCTTTTTTCATTTGCCTCTGCACCTAGCAAGGAATATGGCTCATATTAAAGGTTGTGATAAATGTTTCTTAAATGAACGGATGGATGAATAATAGTTGAATGATTTGGGAACCAGTTGGTCTACAGAGTGTATTTAAACCACACTGCTAGGTGGCGCTAGTGGAAAAGAACCCACCTGCCAGTGCAGGTAGATGCCAAAGACAAGGATCTGACTCCCGGCTCATGAAGGTCCCCTGAAGAAGGGCATGGCAACCCACTCCAGTATTCTTAGAGAAGCCTACAAGATGGCAGGCTACAATTCATAGTGTCGCAGAGTTGGACCCGACTGAAGCAACTTAGCACGCACACATGCTATGGAACTAACAATCAAATGAGAGAAAATAAAGACTTTACTCTGAACTTGCTATATAGCAAGGGAGTCAGCCACCATCACTTGTGCTTTGGCAGAGACTCAAAGGGAGGTAGAGAGTGGGAGAGCTTTACAGTGGGGAAGAAGGGAAGGGTTGAGGATGCCTTGATTGGCGGCTGTCAAAGCCTTGAAAAGCCTTAGGCAGCCAACTAGAAGCAGTATATTGTAAGTCATTGATTAGGGTCACATATTTTACCTTCTCTGGTGGGAGTGGTTTAGTAGCTAAGGCATATCTGACTCTTGTGACCCCATAGACTGTAGCCCACCAGGCTCCTTCGTCCATGGGATTCTCTAGGCAAGAATACTGGAGTGGGTTGCCATTTCCTTCTCCAGGGGATCCTCCCGACCTAGGGATCAAACCTGTGTCTCCTACATTACAGGCAGATTCTTTACCACTGAGCCACCAGGGAAACCTGTTATTTTCTCTAGTTGGTCCCAAATTGGAAGTGGGGACAAAAATTAGGTAAGATAATTGTCAATTATTAATCAAGTTCTGACTATTTGGGGCTGACTATTATGAAGTGTTTTTTTAGCTCACTGGAGATACTAACTGACTTCCTGCCAAGTCTGACGTTTAGCAGGCTGGCTTCCTAAGTTGTTGATTATAGATGAAAGTTTGATTTCTTGGGCAGGTTACTGCAGGTTATGAATCAAAGTTCTGTTTTTATATGTGGCCTGCCCATTGTCCATTTGTGTATTCAGTCTCTCAATGTGCAAGTTTATTTCTAATCATACTGTAAAATGCAACCATTTCGCCATGTCTCCAAGGAAACGTGCGCCCAATTTAAAAACAGAATGCCACCGATGAGATCGAGGATATTTGTGGCTCCAGCTGTTAAGGGAGCTGTCTGTGTTGGAGGCAGACACTTCAGTTAATGCCGCAAAGACAAAGCCACCAAATCAAGCAATTAAAACCTTTTACCATCCCAGATCTTGGGGACAAAAACTGAATACCACTGGCTAATAGATATAAAATTCAATTTAAAAGATATCATCATTCCACTCAGGTATACAACCATCCATTCACTAACATTCAAGTTGGTTGACAAACTTTATCAAAGTGGGCCATATTTGGAGAGGAAGAGAAGATATAGCTCTAATAGTAATTTCAAGAAAATCACCAGAGAACTTCCACTGTTTAATATGTCTTTTATGAAGAAAAACCAGTTTCTCCACTTGCCTGCCAAAACAGTCTTTCATTTTCCCAATCCTGGCTTCAGAGAACACACAGGTACCTTATCATTTGAGTCTAAGGTGTGTTGGCAGCTTCTTAAAGAGTCTGTGGTCTGACCTTCCCTCTCCGTATAGGCATATCCTTCCATAAGCAGTTTACTAAAATTATTTGGTGGCTCTGTAAGTTCTTACAGAGCTATAAGCTTCCCACTACACGGTAAATTCTAATGTTAACGTTAGTCGTTGTGAAAGTCATTAACCCATAAATGTGCCCTGTTTAGCTGTGTTTGGACAAAGAAACTATTTGCACAGAGAGGATGCCACTTTCTAAACCAGCAGCTCAATTTCATATCCTGGAGTTTCTTTCCAACATATTTAGCTTGTTTTCCATATGGCCCTGTTTTCACTTGCCCCGGGATGAAAGACACACTGGGTTTCAGACATTCGTTGTAAAGTAGGAGTCCCTGGATGCACCCTACAAAGTCACAGTGTTCTCCCCAAGGCGTATTTTAATCTGGATGGTATCCCTTGCTAAAATTCCTCTTTCGTCAGTACTATCTGGATGGGAGAAAACCCCGTCAGCCCAGAAGTATCAGGGGTAACCGTATGTTGCAAAATTGCAACAGGATCAAGCAAGACCATGCAGGTAATGCAGATGGCAATCTGACAAATACGGACAGGGTGACTCCCCGTGACTTCTCTCTCTTGTCTACCATTCACCTAGGTTCTCACACCCACTTCCCCTTCTCCGACCTCTACTCTGATCATTGTCCCTGTGTCACTTTACTACCTAAGACACCCCTGTTGAATAGGTCCTATCCTTGAACCTGACACTTTGCTGCTCCCACCTCGGCTTCTCATTTGACCTCATTGGAATGGCAACGGCTCAAAAACGGAGAAGAACAATAAGCATGCTCTTCAAGGCATGGACCGATTCTGGAGTCCATGGTAACAGAACACCTGAACTAAGTCAGTAGTATGAAGCACAAACCCACACTGGATCATCAGAGACCCTGCAGGTGTTTAACCAAGAAGGGTGCTGGTAATGGAGGACCCAGATGTCATCTGGAGAAAAATAAATCAAAGAAGAAACAGTTTCACCGATACCACAGCAATAACCATACAGAGGAGATTTGTCATTAAATGTCAGCCATGTGCCAGGGATATTTCTGAGATTATTCCACTGTTTGTCTGTTTAATAAATGTTGAGTTCTGACACTCAGCCAGGCACTGCCTTGTGGGCTGGAGACGTAATTTACCATCTCCATTTTATCCAAGAAGAAGCTGAGACACAGAGACATTCACTGACTCACCCGATGTCACACAGCTTGTAAGTGATAGAACCAGGATTTGAACCCAGGTCTACTGACCTCAAAGCCCACACTTTTCCTCTCATGTCACTCCACAGGCAAAAGCAAAAGAACAGAATTAGGAAATAGGCATAAAATAGCATAGCTTCCCAAGACCCTGAGTGTTTCCAAACAGAATCATTCAGCAGTACAATGTACTACCTTATTGTTTTTTAATATTTCCTTTTTTCCTGAATTTATTTTTCCAGATGGTATGCATTCAGTTCAGTTCAGTCGCTCAGTCATGTCCAACTCTTTGTAACCCCATGGGCTGCAGCACGCCAGGCCTCCCTGTCCATCACCAACTCCCAGAGTTTACTCAGACTCGTGTCCATTGAGTTGTTGATGCCATCCAACCATCTCATCCTCTGTCATCCGCGTCTCCTCCCGCCTTCAATCTTTCCCAGCATCAGGGTATTTTCAAATGAGTCAGCTTTTCACATCAGGTGGCCAAAGTATTGGAGTTTCAGCTTCAACATAAGTCCTTCCAATGAACACTCAGGACTGATTTCCTTTAGGATGGACTGGTTGGATCTCCTTGTAGTCCAAGGGACTCTCAAGATTCTTCTCCAACACCACAGTTCAAAAGCATCAATTCTTCGGTGCTCAGCTTTCTTTGTGGTCCAACTCTCACATCCATACATGACTACTAGAAAAACCATAACCTTGACTAGACACACCTTTGTCAGCAAAGTAATGTCTCTGCTTTTTAATATGCTATCTAGGTTAGTCATAACTTTCCTTCCAAGGAGTAAGCATCTTTTAATTTCATGGCTGCAGTCACCATCTGCAGTGATTTTGGAGCCCCAAAAAATAAAGTCTGACACTGTTTCCCCTGTTTCTCCATCTATTTGCCATGAAGTGATGGGACCAGATGCCATGATCTTAGTTTTCTGAATGTTGAGCTTTAAGGCAACTTTTTCACTCTCCTCTTTCACTTTCATCAAGAGGCTCTTTAGTTCTTCTTCTCTTTCTGCCATCAGGGTGGTGTCATCTGCATATCTAAGGTTACTGATATTTCTCCTGGCAATCTTGATTCCAGCTTGTGCTTTCTTCTCCAGCCCAGCGTTTCTCATGATGTACTCTGCATATAAGTTAAATAAGCAGGGTGACAATATACAGCCTTGGCGTACTCCTTTTCCTATTTGGAACCAGTCTGTTGTTCCATGTCCAGTTCTAACTGTTGCTTCCTGACCTGCATACAGATTTCTCAAGAGGCAGGTCAGGTGGTCTGGTAGTCCCATCTCTTGAAGAATTTTACAAAGTTTGTTGTGATCCACACAATCAAATGCTTTGGCATAGTCAGTAAAGCAGAAGTAGATGTTTTTCTAGAACTCTGTTTTTTCGATGATCTAGCAGATGTTGGCAATTTGATCTCTCGTTCCTCTGCCTTTTCTAAAACCAGCTTGAACATCTGGAAGTTCATGGTTCACGTATTGCTGAAGCCTGGCTTGGAGAATTTTGAGCATTACTTTACTAGTGTGTGAGATGAGTGCAATGGTGCAGTAGTTTTAACATTCTTTGCCATTGCCTTTCTTTGGGAGTGGAATGAAAACTGACATTTTCCAGTCCTGTGACCATTGCTGAGTTTTCCAAATTTGCTGACATATTAAGTGCAGCATTTTCACAGCATCATCTTTTAGGAGTTGAAATAGCCCAACGGGAATTCCATCACTTCCACTAGCTTTGTTCACAGTGATGCTTCCTAAGGCCCACTTGACTTCACATTCCATTAAATTCACACTAAAAATCTGTTTTCAACACACATGATTCATTTTTTAAATAGGATATTCTCAACATCACTAATCCTGTATTAAGAAAGATTTCATGTGTGACTCTCTATGGTAATAAAAACAATTGGAAAAGCAATTATGAGTGATCACTTGGAATGTAACTGTATGTCGTCACATATTTGTTTAGGTCACATTCTATGAAATATTACCTAATTTGAAAACAGGAGTTATGCCTCAGTTTTAGTCTTTATTGAATTTGTTACAACATTGTTTCTGTTTCACGATCTGGTTTTTTGGCCTCAAGGCCTGTGGGATCTTAGCACCCTGACCAGAGATAGAACTTGCACCCCCTGCATTGGAAGGCAGAGTCTTAATCACTGGACCACCAGGGAAAGTCAACTATGCCTTACTCTTCTTTGTCTGGTTCCAAGCCAAATTCCTCAAGCAGGCCTTTGTTTTTTTTTTTTTAAAAAGTAGGTAATTAAAAGATAATAGACTTTAAAAAACTGTTTTTTTAACTGCACATAATGTTTTTAGTGACTCTCCTGTGAAATTTGTTTACTAAATATTGGCTCCTCCAAGATTCTGCATACTTTACTGTTTTGCAAGATAAATCTATCTGCAGGCATATATTCACAAACTCAAAGTCTTCAGGTGTTCAGTGCTCAAGAGTAATGGAGAATTTCCAAGTTTTCTCCAGGAGATTAGAATTATGAAAATCTTAGTTTAGGATGTACTTCCCCCTTCTGATTTAATCCTGGTGCCAGATTCTACTCTCTCTGTCAAGCAGAAGATGCAAGGTTCTTCCCAGAAATTAACTACAGGGCCCCACTACATCTGGTAACATCTGGTTGGGGACATTCCCAGGTAAAAAGTTAAAGGTGACAGATGGCTTCTTCTTGATGCCTATGATAAAACAGGTCAATGTGGGTTTTTTTAATTAATTAATTTATTTATTTATTGGAGGCTGATTACGTTACAATATTGTATTGGTTTTGCCATACATTGACATGTATCCGCCACCGGTGTACAATGTGCTTTTAAGAAGCCAGATAGATGAGCTGCAGAAGGAACTGTTTAGTTTTGTAGCAGAATTTAGAGAAAATGTGAGAGCCCGGAGTAATCTTTCTAGCCAAGCAAAAGGCCCTCAAAGTAAGAAAATGTGAAGATTAAATCTGGAGAGTTTTCAATAAAATTTGGTCTTATAATAAATATTGAAGTAAATCATCAAATTCAAGGATGCAGCCATACGATCATTTTCTGATTTGGGGATGTCAGATTTGAAGGTTTGTCTCCTAGATCTTCTTTGTTATGTAAGAGAGATTCTAAGAGTCTTAAGGGGAGTGGTTTGTTACACAGCCATGCGTAACAGATATTGACTTTGAAACATTTGCCAATCTTATGTGTATGAGATATGGCATCTTGTTTCTCTCATCTACATTTCCTGGCTACTGGTGAGTTTAGGAAACTTTTTATTTGAAATGTGGTTGATTTACTGCGTTTTATTAGTTTCAAGTGTACAGCAAAGTGATTCACTTACATATATTTTATACATATGTTCTTTTGTATATTCTTTTCTATTATAGGTTATCATAAGATATTGCATACAGTTCCCTGTGCCATACAGTAGATTCTTGTTGTTTATCTATTTTATATACAGTAATGTGTATCTGTTAATCCCAAACTCCTAATTTATCCTTCCCTATACCCTTTCCCTTTTGTTAACTGCAAATTATTTTTCTATGTCTGTAGGTCTGTTTAGATTGTGTAACTAAGTTCATTTGTATCCCTTTTTTTAGATTCCACCTGTGAGTGATATCATATATTTGTCTTTGACTTCACTTCGTATGATCATCTCTAGGTTCGCCCGTGTTGCTGCGCATGACATTTGTTCATTCTTTTTTATGACTGAGTAGTATTCCACTGTGTGTAGGTACCATCTTTTTTTATCTATTCATCTGTTGATGGACATTTAGGTTGCTCCTATGTCTTGGCTATTGTAAACAGTGCTACCATACATGCACTGGGGTGCATTTATCTTTTCAAGTTAGAGTTTTTGTCTTTTCTGGATATATGCTCAGGAGTAGAATTGCAGGATCCTATGGTAACTCTATTTTTTGTTTTTTAAGGCACCTCCATACTGTTCTCCTTAGTGATTATACCAGTTTACATTCCCACCAACAGTTAGGAGGGTTGGGAATCCATTTTTTAAAAATCCCTGTGGGTACCCCTATACCTGTACATTGGATAACAAGGTTTGGAAGGGGGAAAAAAACATGTTTCTCTGAATTACCCAGGAGAAATCAGCTCTGTGGGATAAACTACAGTGCAGATATTTCTGGAGAGAAGTTGTAAGGGATGCAAATAATCCCAGAATGTTAGGTTGCTGGCTAGCCAGGTATTACCCAGGATGCTGGTTATACAGGATGGTGGTAACACTGTAGCTGATTTCAGTGATAACACTGTTCAACAGACTGTGGCACCTATGCCCTTGATTCTGGGAAAGTTGTCGACTGGATTTTTAGACATTATAATCCATAGTACCAAATGTACAATGCTGAGTGACTCCTATCCTCTGTAACAATAGTGGCAGAAGCCCCAGAGCCTCCAGCAAGAATCAATGGGAAACCACTTGGTCAGAAGGCTCGCTGGTATAAAAGAAAGTGAGGCTGAAACCGGCTGTCCTCATGTTGAGGCAGAGACAGCTGGGTGGCGGCAGAGGGTTTTAACATACCCTCCAGCCCCCTGGATTGGCAGTTGGGAATTTTCAAATCAGAAATGGTATGCTTCCAAGTGTTTATACCTGGGAGCAGAAGAGCAAAACTAAGAAATGCCTGAGGTCTCCTGGAGCTTACTTAACCCAGATGAAGAGATTACAAAAAAACAAGAAATGCATGAAATAGATGCCAACGATTCCAAAGGTAGGAGGAAGTAATAATTATGAAGCTAAGAAAAGCTGTCTCATGAATGTGAATTATGCATGTTGGAGGCTTATGGGTTTTAATACTTTAAAGTGTTAGAATTAGTAGTACTGTCTTGTTCCAAAAATTCTAACTCATATTAAATCAACTCTGAATATAAAAAATTGACTATAAACTCACTCTTCATTTCCTTGATGGAGAATACTTTCCTCCTTAAGAAGAAAATGAAGGTAGGGAGGAAGTCCTGAAAGTTCTTTTTACACTGAGCTTCCCTGAGAAAGGGGCCAAGGAAGAAACTGGCTTCAAGCTGAAGGTTTTAAAAGTAATTCTTTTCAAAGGTTGGGTCATTTTATACATCCCTTTTACTTTGACACTCTGTCTACTGGTAAAGGGATTTTTTTTTTAAGTCAGCATTGGAATATAATGTACATGTGATAAGATCCACCCATTTTAAGTCTATGGTTTGACGACTTTTGACACAAGTATTCACTTTTGACAAAACCATCACCGCAATGAAGATGTAGACTGTTTCCATCCACCCTAGAAAGTCCCTCCTGCCACCCTGTGGTCAGTTCCTGACCTCCTGTCTTAGGCAACCACTGATATGTTTCTGCCATATTATGTTAGTTTTGCCTGTTCTAACATTTTATATAAAAGGAATCTTATAGTGTGTATATTTTTTGTACCTTGGTTCTTTTGCTCATCCTAATGTTTGGGGATTTATCCATGTTGTTTGCATATTTCCTGCACTTCCAAAATAAACTGCTTGCACCTGAACCCTCATTAGGGTCCCCTTCTGGGGCAATCCAAATTAAGACAGCAACTCTGAGTCAGATATTAGAACAATTGTTATTGACAAAGTAAGGATAGGTTGGCAAGCAAACAGATAAATGATAGATAGACAGATAAATAGATGATAAATAATACATAAAGTCAAGAAAAGAATGATTGGAAAGGAGAAGGATCACAGATATTTTTATCTGGAAAGTTTGTATTGATTTCATTCATATTTCTTATTGAATGTTTTAAAATGGCAAATTTCAGTTTCTTTCAAAGATTTTTATTGTGGAATTTCAAATCTATATAAAAGTAGACAGAATAGTATCATAAATTTTCTATTTACGGAAAATTTTCCATTTCCCAGCTTCAGCTTTCTACCTACAGCCATTCTGTTACATTTGTACTTTCATCCACTACCCCACTCTATATAATTTTGAACAAAATACTAAATGTCATACCATTTCCCCTATAAAATGGCTAAAATATGAAAATACATCTAAAAGATAAGGTCTTTTAAAACAACTATTTTTGAAACAACTATCACACATAAAGTAACAATTTCTTAATATCATAAAATGTCAAATTAGTATTAAATTTCTCAACTATCTAACAAATGCTTTTTTATAGTTTGTTTAAATCAAGATCCAAATCAGTTCTCTACATAGCCACTCACTGATATTTCTTTCAAGTCTCCTCTAATCTATACTCTCCCTACTCTATCTCATTCTGTTTCTTGCACTTCATTTATTAAATAATTACTTGATATATTTTAATTTGCCAGGATTTGGCTAAATCTAATGCAAATTATATTTTGCTTCCTTTGAGTCATGCAATGTATAACCCAGGGTTAATCCAATGCTTTAACATGATTTCTTCTTTTTTGCAGACTAATGTTGGAAAGTCTCATTTGTATTTTGGAAGGCATTCTCAAAATGTAAATGCTTTGGAGGCTGTGGAAACAGACATATGTATATGAAAGTAAAATCAGGAGCGCTTAGAAGCTGGATAAGTAAAGAGAATGAGAAAGCCAGCAATAAGTGCCAAATTACTTTTTAAATCTAGAAATCGATCATGTCACTTTCTCGGCTTAAAATGTTTCTATGGTTCTCTATCACACTGAGAATAAATTCAAAACTCCTTACCCTGGCCCTGTGTGACTTGGAACTGCCTTTGCAATCTCACCTTACTGTCTAACTCTCTTATGACAATACGATCAATCAGATGGCCTTCTCGCCACACTTCTCAGCGCTTGCTTTGTCCTCTGCTGGGAAATGCTTTTCCAGAATGTAAACAAGTCTGCTCAAAATGGAGGACTAAACAGATGCAGACTATGCCCCAAGTTTAAAGACAGAGCCAAACCTAAAAACAAAAGACAGTGTTCCCGTGGCCACCAGGGGAATTGAGCCCCAATAACAAGGAGAAGTCAAAACCGTGTGGCCTGGGAATGCAAAATGGGACGACCGCTTTGGAAGACAGTTTGGCAGTTTCCTACAATAATAAAAACACATTCTTACCATCTGATCCTGCAATCATTGTCCTTGGTATTTATCCAAGGGAGTTGAAAATATGTCCACACAAAAACCTGCACACGGATGTTTACAGCAGCTTTTTTCATAATTCACCCACCAAACTTGGAAGTAACCAAGATGTCCTTCAAGTAGGTGCAGGGATAAATAAACTGGTACACCAGACAATGGAATATTATTCAGTGCTAAGGAAAAATGAGCTATCCAGCCATGAAAAGACATGAGGAAACTTGGATGTATATTACTTTGTGAAAGAAGCCAATCTGAAAAGGCTACATACTGTATGATTACAACTATATGACTTTCTGGAAAAGGCAAAACCATGGAGACAGGAGAAAGATCAGTGGTTGCCGAAGGTAGGGAGGAAGGATGGATGAATAGGCAGAGTACAGAGGATTTTTAGGGCTGAGAAATTATCTGTATGATATGACAGTGGTGGCTACATGTCATTATACATTTATCCAAACCCACAGAGCGTAGGACATCAAGAGAGAAGCCTCAGTAAATTCTGTACTTTGGGTGATTATGATGGCTTAGTGTAGGTTCATCAGTTATAACAAATGCACCACTGTAGTAGGGGACACGGAGTGGGGGAGCTTATGCACGTGTGGGGACAGTGAGTATATGACGGATCTTTGTACTCTCCACTCAACTTTGCTGTGAACTTAAAACTTCTAAAAAATTATCTTAAAAAAAAAAACACTGGATGACTCATGTGAGCCTCTATATAAAATAAATACTCTGGAATTTTGACCTTGAACTCATGCTTAGAAATGGAATTACTCATGAGGCTTCCCTGATGGTCCAGTGGTTAAGACTCTGCATTTGCAATTCAGGGAGCATGGGTTCAATCCCCTGTCAGGGAACTAAAAATCCATATACCGTGTGGCTAAAAAAAATAAAAATAAAGAAATAGAATGGAATCACTCGTGACAATAGTTCATTTGAGCATAGAATTCTGGATTGAAATTCACTTTCACAAACCCAGAAATCAAGAGCTATTATTTTTCACAGACCCTCCTTAAAAAAATTATTAAAAAATGAAACTAGAAAAATAAAGACAAAGGTTGTGTCATGTAAGAAGAATTAGTAAGGACAGAAATCAGCAAAAATTGATCAGAGAATCTAAAGATTAATTGATTGTAAGTTGTGTAATTATTTAGTAATTTTAAATATGCATTGATTGTAAGTAGTCTATTTGGTTTAACAAATAATACCAGAAAAAAAAATTAACACAGATGGGAAAGGAGCATTTTGAGGAAATTTCAATCGTCCTTATCTTATTCAAGATGAGAATAGAAATACAAATTTATGTAGATACTGCGTGCTGCATGCTAATTCGCTTCAGTCGTGGCCGATTCTTTGCAACCCTATGGACTGTATCCCACCAGGCTCCTCTGTCCATGGGATTTTCCAGGCAAGAATACTGGAGTGGGTTGCCATGCCCTCCTCCAGGGCATCTTCCCAACCCAGGGACAGAACCCACGTCTCTTACGTCTCCTGCTTTGGCAGTCGGGTTCTTTACCACTAGCACCATCTAGGAAGCCCCATGTAGATAATAGTTTTTAAAATATAGCCTTACCAATACAGAATTGTAAAGTAAAATAAAAAATAAAATTAAATTTAAAAAAATAAAAAAAATAAAAAAAAATAAATAAAATATAGCCTTAAGTGTACATGTGAAATTTTTGAGTAACCACCAAAGGAACTGAAATAGAATATGGTAAAAGTTTTAAAATGAGGCCAAAAATAAAAGAAAAAAAAGAGCTAAAAGAAGTAAAAACCATATGGTATTGGCATAAGATAGACACATAGGTCAATGAGATAGAGTATAATACAGAAATAGAAGAATCCAGAAATCTATACGATCAGTAAATGTTTTACAAAGTGTGACAGCCATTCAATGGGGAAGATAAAGTCTGTTCAACAAATGGTTCTGGAATAACTGGATGACTATATGGAGAAAAGTGAACCTCATCTCTACTCCCACCAGCACGGGTTACACAGTTATATTCATCTCTCAAAACGCTTTGAGCCACATGCTTAATGTGGATGTGTGTGTGTTTCTTGTACATGAAGTAATAATTTTCTGTAATTGATCTATGTTTGGTTGCTCTGTGTCTTCGTTGCTGTGAGCAGGCTTTCTCTGGTCGTGGCAAGTGGGGAGCTGCTCTCTAGTTGCGGTGCACGGGCTTCTCACTGCCACGGCTTCTCTTGCTGCAGAGCTCCGGCTCTAGGGGTCCGGCCCTCAGTAGCTGCAGCACATGGGCTCAGTAGCTGTGGCTCGCGGACTCCAGCCAGTGGGTTTAGCAGTTGTGACTCACAGGATTAGTTGCTCTGCAGCATGTGGAAACTTCCTAGACCAAGGATCTAACTCATCCGTGTCCCCTGCATTGGCAGGCAGATTCTTATCCACTGTACCACCAAGAAAGTCCAATACTCAATTTTTTAAAGCTCTACTAGAAATGATTACGAATTCCTCTCAACCTTTGCTCTCAGCCTAAATATCACCTCCTCAGAGAGGTCCTCCATAGCCACTCTAGACCTTCAGCACCTTCAGCATCTTGGATTGTACTGACTTCAGCCTGAAGAAGATAAAACATTATCTGTAAGGCGAATGCAGAGAAAAAGAGAGTGAGCTGGGCAGTCAGGCAAGAAGAGGAAATTTATTAGAGGGAAAAGAGAGGGTGACTGGCTCTTAAGGGGAACCAGAGTTCTCCCCTTCTGACGGAGTCCTTCTTATACCCCACCAATGAAAAAATCTCTGAAGGAATGGTCATGTAGCTGGAGTTCTGGAATCTGGTGGTCTAGCAGCTCTGAAAAGACAGGCACCAGTGAGATAACAGGATGCCATTTGGGCAGTTTGGTCAGCCTCACAGATCACTGTGATTTATTCTTTGCGAGGTTGACATGACGAGCCATCTTATCAATGAGACCCCATGTGGGCCCTATCATTATCCAGCCAAAGTCCCTCATCCCTCTGCTCTATAACCCACCTCCATACCCCCTGCTTCCTCTCTCTTCTTTTTTTGTTCAGCCCCTTCCTCTGTATGTTTATCCCATTCCCTCCCACCAGCTCCAGCCTCTGTTCTACTTATTATCTTGTCTTCCCATCCCAGTGTCTTCATCATCTTTTACGGGAAATGCTTTCCAGCCCTCCTCCTCCAAGATGTTGGGGATCACAAGACAAGTGGTGATAACCACTCCCAATGGTTAATTTGGATTTTGAAACCTCATACTTGCGCTGCCTTCTGGGCATCCTGTCAGTCTGTCTGGTTTTTCAGTACCTAATGATTTGCTGTTGAGAATCCAAAATCATTTCTGATGGCCCTGGAACAGAAGGCTTCACCAGGAAAGTGGAACTGAAGCTGGATTCCTAACTTTTCTTCTCTAAATGCTACTTGTTCATCCCCTTGGATGTGATGCTAATTCAGTCCTTGCAGGGTGCCTTTTAAGGAAGGTCGATAGAAGCTGTCCTTGGAGATTATAAAGCTCAGCAAGGCTGACATGCACAGTTACACAGGTTGTACATTTCACAACACACCCTGCTAAGGCGGTCAGAGGGGCCTGAAATCCAGCCTTCACTCCCTTTGCCAAGCCATGCATCTGTCAACTAAAAAAGATGTACAACTTGAGATTTAAATTTCATTTGGGGCAAAATGAGGACTGCAGCTTGGAGGCAGTATCTCAGATAGCTCCGAGAGACCGCTCCAAAGTGGCAGTGGAGGAAAGTCAATAGATAAGGTTTTGGTGAAGGGGGAGTTCAGGACCATGAAGCATTCATTTTACAAAAGATTTTTTGTTAGTCATAAGGATCTGATGTCACCATGAAGGGATTTAGTGCTTCTCTAGATATGAGGAGATGCTAGGATTGAGATCATAACATTTGTTCCTAAAAACATCCAACTATCTGAAGACCTGTCTCACCAGATTCACGGGAGCACAGAGTGCCTCACTCCACCCTGAGCTCCCTCAGGGAGTGTTGAAGGTCAACAGCTAGAGCAGATGGGGTTCAATCTCCATGGGAGATGGCAAATGCCTTTGTTGTTCAGTCGTTGGCAAAGCTCTTGGTTAGTGCCAATTTGTAGTTGATATATCCTTGAACTGTGTCCTAGTGGACAATTAGTAAAATTGTGTACTAATTTGCAAAAGGCACTCTAGGAACTAGCACGCACCCTGAAGCCTAGCCTGGAGGAGACACTAGCCAGGTAACTGGCTATGACTGGATGCAGAAGGCCTGCAGCCATTCAGGGCCCTGATTAACAGGGCTTTTCTGAGAAGATATGAAAGAAGCAGCCTAAAGGCATGTGCCAGTTTTTAGTGAGGCCTGTTATATGATGTTCAGCAAGTTAAGTGATATAAAATCACTTAACTTGTAAAATCAGTCACAGCCCCTGCCCAACAATTTCCATCCATCCACTCAGCTTTGGCCAGAGAGGCCCTCACTTCTTGGGCCTCTGCCACCTAGCCTATACCCAGATCAATCTGTTTCAGCCATGCCAACTTTCCTTGTGTCAGGCGAGTGTATGCTCCTCGGTTCTGTCTCATCACAACAAAGATTTGGAGTGACGGACATTGAACCCCTCAGGGTGTCGCAGCTCTCAGGTCTGGGACAGACCATGTTATAGCTCTTAGACAAATCGGTGTTACAGCTCTATTTTATTTAGAAAATAGCAAGAGAATCCATGCTCGAGGCGTGAGGGCATGCCAACCCAAAGATGGGAAGAGAAGAGATTGGGGGAGCACGCCAGCACGCGGGGGGGAGAGAGAGAGAGAGCGTGCACTTTGGCTTCTCTTTCTATATGTTTTTTCCTCCCCCTGGGCCTTCCCTATGCAAATTGGGCTAGCCAGGAGTGCTGTTAGTTCTACCAGAGGTCCCACTCAGGTCCTCGGACCTTCCTTTGACCTTCCTTTGTTCTATTTTCACGGGCTTTTCCCTTCCTTGTCTTTTAGCCACCGCCATTTTTGACTCCTGTTTCCTGTTCTAACTACCTAACACTTGGATTAGTATTTGCATGGTATAATTTATCTTCTTCCCTTCAATCTTACGATGTTTCTCTCGTTGACACTCTATAGTCTCAATGCCCTTGTGGACGTTGACCCTCCACAAGCTGTGGATAGTCCTGGTATACTCCTGCCTCCTGCACAGTGAGTTCTGGTTGGGCATGGGCGATCTTCTTTTCTTTAGACTTATGCCTCCCTCCCATAGCTTCTCACCCAGTGCAGTTGCTTCATGGTCTACTGAAGTAGGGTTGTCTCCCATCTCTCAATGAAGTAGGAATTTCACCCATTTTTTCTTATTTCTTTACTTTTTGGCTGCCCTGGGTCTTCACTGTTGTTCGCAGGCTTTTCTCTGGTTGTGGTGAGCAGAGGCTACTCTCTAGTTGCCATGCACAGGCTTCTCATTGGAGTGGCTTCTCTTATTTCAGAGCATGGTCTGTAGGACATACGGGTTCAGTAGTTGTAGTGCTTGGGCTTAACTGCCCCTCGGCATGTGGGAATCTTCCTACACCAAGGATCAAACCTGTGTCGGCCTGCACTGGGAGGTAGATTCTTAGCCACTGGACCACCAGGGAAATCCAAGAATTTCACCCTTAATGAACACTGAAGCAGAGGTCACAGAACACCAAAGACACAGAGAGGGGTCCCATCTTTCACTTTGCCTTTACTGCATAAAACTCACGAGGCTGGATATCATCTGCTCAGTTCCCAACCTCTGCCTCCTTGTACCTTTCTTCAACTGACCATTCACAGCTGTCCCAAGAGAGAAGGTTTCCTGTCCCTTCTCTTCATTTCACTCAGGACAGAAATGACAGTCCTATGATAACAGTGAATTAGCATTCTCTTACCTTATTTGAAACATTGATGAACCGCCTTCTCCCCAATTTGGGGTAGAAATATAAACGTCAGGGGTAAATTTCAAGTGGGAGATTTTGTTGACAATTTAAACACTGTGTAATATAAGAAAGAATATTTCAACAAAGGACACTGACACACTACTTAAGTCTTCCCTCTTGCTGCAGATAGCCTTGCCTTTACTGGCAGAGGCACACAGGTCTTGGTGTAGCTCACAAAGGAAACTTGTTATACGGTAGCATCTCATGGTCTTTCTAGGGAAGAGACTTCCTGAGTTCCAATGGACTTCAGTAAAGCTTGGCTTATAGTGGGTGCCAGAGTATGCCTTGGAATGAGTGAAGGATGATTGCCTCTTTTTGAAGGCCTGATCTTCCCATTTCTCATGATTATAACAGGTCCATTTACTGGATGGATGAACCATAAACTCTGTAACGTCATTAGCAGCACCCAATGCAACTAAGAACAAATCTCCCATCTCCTTCCAAGCTCCTCACCCATTAACACTCAGCTCTCTACATTTGTTGTTATTCAGTGGATAAGTCATGTCCAATTCTTTGTAACCCTGTGGACCATAGGGACCCTGTCTTTTCCTGTCCTTCACTATCTCCCAGAGTTTGCTCAAATTCAAGTCCATTGAGTCAGAGATGCCATCCAACCATCTCATCTTCTGTCGCCCCCTTCTCCTCCTGCTCTCAGTCTTTCCCAGCATCAAGGTCTTTTCCAATGAGTTGGCTCTTTGCATCAGGTGGCCGAAGTATTGGAGCTTCAGCGTCAGTCTTCCAGTGGATATTCAGAGTTGACACACAACTCTTTACATTAGGAAACATCAAAACATACCATCCACATGAGATAAATGGCTCTGAAGCCATGTAGCTTGTCTATGAAATACTGACTTTAGGAAGGATAAGGGAACATTCATCTAGGATGGAAAAGAATCGTCTTTGACCACCCACTTCCTTTGGCCTCTCGCCTTCTCTCAATGAGAGATGATGCTTCTTTAGGTCTTTCCTTGTGGCTAAGCCAGAGCTCTGACTGAGTCATTGGAATAGCCCCTGCCAGCTGCGGGCGAAGCTGTTTGGAAGTTATAAATCAAGCCACCATTGTCATCAAGGGCTGGATGACAAATCAGTTTCTCCCTTGCACCAGTTTCCATCAGCTGGTCATAGCCACAGGAAGCACACTGCTGGAACAGCACCTGAGACCTTATCTAAGGCTTGGTGGGGAAGGATTTCTAATTGCTCATCAATCCCTTCCATGGTTATTGTTACCAAAGTGAAAGTGAAGTCTCTCAGTCGTGTCCGACTCTTTGCGACCCGTGGACTGTAGCCCACCAAGCTCCTCCGTTCATGGGATTCTCCAGGCAAGAATACTGGAGTGGGTTGCCATTTCCTTCTCCAGGGGATCTTCCTGACCCAGGGATCGAACCCAGGTCTCCCACATTGCAGGCAGACGCTTTAACCTCTGCACCACCAGGGAAGCCCCAAAAGAACCACCCAAAACTTGGAAATAAGGCAAAAGTCTTTTTATTATCAGGCTAGAGCATTGTCTAAAAGCCCTCAAAGGACCACCTGAGTCTCCAACGAAATGTGAATTTGTATATTGACCAGAAACCCAGCTCTGCAAGGGTAGATAGCAACTTGGAAAAAACTTAGAGAGTACAGATTATTTTTATGTGGTAGAGATGCAAATGATTTCTGACTAGCAGAGAATATAGACCCAAACAGTATGGATATATTGTTATTATATATATTAACCAGTCTTACAGTTTTATATCTTACTTAGCAACTCAATTCTAGCATCCTTCTATTATTTTAAGAGCACTGTATTTTTACATATCAGTTTTCATATCCTCTCTGAAGCCAGCTCTGCCATCCTGCTGGTTCTCTCATTAATGAGTTAAATAAAACTTTGGGACATGCTTGCTGTGCATTTGTTTGAGATTTTAATATTTTCTAAAATTATTCCTTGACAGTATGGAAGAAAGCGGGAGGCAGCAGGAGTTATGAGCTCTTTGTTTCTGGCCTGGGGTCCAGAGGAAGAGAAGGCTTTGAGGATGCTGCCTGCACAGCTTCCGTCCTGCAACTCACCTTAAGCTCTCCATCTGCCAGGTACCCAGCTCTGGAGACAGAGATGCACATATGTGTTAGCAGTTGCCTGCTTGGGCCACCCAGTTACCTAGTGATGAGAGAGATCGTGTTGCCTTTCAACATTAGAGGAGATTTTAAAGATCTAATGAAACCCCATCAACCTCCTCCCCACTCCGCTCTTTTTTTTTTTTGGTCTTCATCTGGCTTCATCACACAGCATGTGGTATCTTTCTTCCCTGACCAGAGATCAAACCCACACCTCATGCATCGGAAGCACAGAATCTTAACAACTGGACCACCCAGACCGTCCTGGAATCCCATCAACTTGATTCAAGGAAGTGATGTATCACCTCAAGCCCAGCTAAAAGAAGTGAACTTGAATAAAATCCATGTGGTCCAAAGCCCTCTCCACATCACAGCATCTTTCCTAATGCTCTGATGTGCCAGCTTTCCTTCCATCAGGACCACAGCACCCTGTAATTAGCAATAGGGAGTAATAACATCTAATGCTTATTGTGTGCCTAATATCTACAGGTGAATTCTAAGTACTTAACATAAACTGCAAGGAGATCCAGCCAATCCATTCTGAAGGAGATCAGCCCTGGGATTTCTTTGGAAGGAATGATGCTAAAGCTGAAACTCTAGTACTTTGGCCACCTCATGCAAAGAGTTGACTCAGTGGAAAAGACTCTGATGCTGGGAGGGACTGGGGGCAGGAGGAAAAGCAGACGACCGAGGATGAGATGGCTGGATGGCATCACCGACTTGATGGACGTGAGTTTGAGTGAACTCCTGGAGTTGGTGATGGACAGGGAGGCCTGGCGTGCTGCGATTCATGGGGTCGCAAAGAGTCGGACACGACTGAGCGACTGAACTGAACTGAACTGAACTGAACTGAATATAAACTAAATCACTTAATATGATAACCACTCTATAAGACAGGCACCATTAATTATCATGCTCTCCATTTACAGAGGAAGGTACTGAGGCACTAAAAAAACCAAGTAACTTCCCCCAAGATCTCACAGTTCATCAAAGGCATACCTGAGGTTTGAATGCTAAAAGAATTTATACTCTAACTGCTTCATAATAGGCTGCATTCACAAATTAGAAGTTGAAGATGTTCCTGGTGGTATTAGGGTTAAGACCCCATGCTTCCAGTGCAGGGGGTGTGGGTTCTATCCCTGGTCAGGAAACTTAAAGTTCCACATGCCAAGTGACACAGACCAAAAAAAATAAATAAATAAACACTGCACAAAATCAACTTAAAAAGCTCAACTCTTGGGATAGTGAAAAAATTCTGGGAATGAAGAGTGGTGATAGTCACACAGTGTTGTAAATGTCCTTTATATGCCACTGAATTGTGTACTTAAAAGTGGTTAAAATGGTTAATTCATATGTTATGTATATTTTATCACAATTTAAAAAAAAAATAAAACCTCAGTTTTACTACATACTAGCTGTATGACTTTGAGCAGATTAACTTTCTAAGCCTGATTTCCTACCTAAACATGGAGATGTTAATAAAGTGTGTGCATCATAGTGTTATTGTAAGGATTGACTTAGTTGATTAAATTGCTCAGCAGAATTCTAGGCACATAGGAAGACAGAAATGATTGTTAGCTTAAAAAAAAAGAAAGTATAAATTCTTACCAGCAACAGTAGGAAATGTGAATTTCACTGTTTATCTATGAAAGACTACCTTGTACTCTTGTGAGAGGAAGAAGTATTAGCCAACCACCAGTCATTCCACCATCCAACCTCAACCTAGAAGGGACACACCAAGGGAACCTCATCTTCATAGCCATTGTGCTCAGATACAAAGAAGAGAAAACCACCCACCACTATCCTATGTTTGGGGGCCCTTCTTAAATGCTAGGCACCAGCTAAACCCCTTTGCATTATGATCCTACTGTCACAATCATTGTATGAGATTAGCATTACTACTTGCTTCTTAGGAAAAAAAAGATCCCACAGATGTAGAGAAGTTCATCAGCTTGCTTAAGGTCACCCAGCTGCTGAACAACAGACCCAAGATTTGAATCCAAGTCTATGCATCTTAGTCAGTTCTGACTATTATAACAAATCACCATAACAAAACAGCTTCAACAACAGACCATTTATTTCTCACAGTTCTGGAGTGTGGCAAGTCCAAGATCAATATGCCAACAGATCTGGTGTCTGCACAAGACCCACTTCTTGGTGTGCAGATGGACATCATCTTGTATCTTCACAGCAGGGAGAGAGAAAAGCAAGCTATCTCCTTTCTTCTTCTAAGGGCACTAATTCCATCATGAGGGCTACACCCTCATGACCTAATTACCTCCCAAAGGCTCCACCTCCTAACACCACCACACGGTGGTGTAGGTTTTCAACATATGAATTGGAGGGGATGCATTAACACTCTGTAAAAATAACTCCAAAATGCCGATACTATACCACCTTGCTGCTCTGCCACCAAGAATGTGATATGTTTGGAGCAATATTAACCAGAATTCAAAACACAAAACAAAAACAAATCCAAGTGAAGGAGGAGGAGAGGGTCATCCTTTGACTTTGAAATGGAAGAGACCAGGAATCCTAGATGGAGCAAGAGAGGAGGAGAGGCCTATTGGGATGCTACACAAGAAGAAATATACACTCCATCCCTCTTTGTAGAGGGAGCATCCTTCTTGAGACCCACGAAGATACAGGGCTGTGTTTTGGGAGCGAGCCTTTGAAAACACCGTGATGATGATAAGGAGGAGAAGGAGATAATTAAAATACTTGTAGTTGCAAGTAACAGAAACAGTTGCTTTGTTTTGTTTTTAAATTTTTGGCTATACTGCACAGCATGTGGGATCTTAATTCCCCAATCAGGAATTGAACCCACCTCTCTGCAGTGGAAGCATGGAGTCTTAACCACTGGACCACCAGGGAAGTCCTAGAAACTGAGTTCTGACCTCTGAAAAAAACAGGAGTTGATTCACTTAATCAAGGCAAGCCTGGAGAATAGATTGGAAAAAATAGAATTGATGGGACCAAGTGCTTCCAAAAGGTTAAGAGACAGGAAACACAACTGTCATTTGTAGGAAACCGCCACCATCACTCTTTATATCCCTCAGTCGACACCCCATATTCTAGGAAGGTCATATGTCTGCTCGTGTTGCCCAAGTCCTTGAGGCTAAGATTCTGGAAGAGACAGGCTTTAGACCTCTGGCTTCTATAACTGGAGGAAAAGCATTGCTTTCCACCAAGATCTCACACCTGGGGAATAACTTCCAAATAAGAAGATAAGTGGATGCTTAAAAGCACAACACCGCCCACGCCAAACCCCTGCCAAAAAATTCCAGTCATTGCAATGTCTATGATATATATTAATATTAATAGCCCTTTTATGATATTTCCAGTCCCAGTATACTTGGATACTATAAATATTCAAGATGAAAGTGTAAATTTTGTGTTCATCAATGAAAATGTCTTGCATAAACATTTAAGTCTTACAAAAAAGTCATACCCAGTCTAAAGAATAGTGTTTTCAGTTAGGGCCTTCTCTATATGGAATTACTTCATCTAGGACAGTAAGGAGAGAGAGTACAAGACAAGTCAAAGAAAGAGGTTACATACTATCCAGCAGTGAATTATTACCTATTATCAAAACAGGAAGAAGAACAGAAAGCAGAACTAAACAAAATTATCTCTGTGGTAAAATTCCTAGGGCAATTACCAGAGGCCAGAACACTCTCATGTGGATGAAAGAATTTGAGAAGAACAAATAATTAAGGACAAAAGTTTTGAGTTTCTTTGTTGATCTTCCTGCTTCCCGTGGTAAGATGGGATTTTTCACTTTAGTCATCTCCATATTTTGCAATATGATAAACAGGTTGTGCGACGATCCAGGACGGGGTGTCCTACCACACTAGACAGAGTGTTCTAGAACCACGGTTCTTCTAGCCAAGTGTGATTTCACACTTGAATTTCTAGAATTGCCAGTGATGAGATGAAATCTTTGATCCCCACCATGGGGCTCAGAAAGAATTTTGCGTCACTTTTTCCCTGAGGGACCATGCTCACAGATTTGGGGGCATATATGTGTGCTCTGTTGCTCAGGTATGTCTGACTCTTTGCGATCCCATGGACCGTAGCCCACCAGGTTCCTCTGTTCACCGAGTTTTCCAGGCAATAATACAGGAGTGGTTTGCCATTTCCTCCTCCAGGGGGTCTTCCTGACCCAGGGATCGAACCCGAGTCTCCCGCCTCTCCTGCACTGCAGGCGGTTTCTTTACTGCTGAGCTACCAGGAAGCCCCCACAGACTTTGAGGATAAAAATCCCAAAATAAGTTTTAACAGAAATAATTGCCATTCTATGGAAGAGGGCCACTAAACCATAATATCACCTACCCTAACCCCCTTTATATTTTTTCTTTAGTTTCATCCCTTTCTTCCTCTCCTATGATATTGTGACATTGCCTATATTCTCCATCAAGCATTATTTTACTCTTCATTCTTCACTGAATTCCTCCTACAGTGTATATTTGTCAGGAACTAATTCTGTTGCAAAAGATAGAAACCCAACTCAAAATAGATTGAAGAAAATGTATCAGCTCACACAGTTTGGAAATCAGTCCAAACAGTAGCTATGCAGGAATAGCCAGATCAAGGGACTCAAACTATGTCATCGCTCTCTGATTTTTCTTCATCATTCTGGTACACTGTCCTCTTTATTCTCTACCAGATTTTCCTCTGTGGAGTCTAGAAGCTGCAGTTTAACATGGACATTGCAGTGAGAAAGGATAGCGTTTTTCTCCCCGTGCCCATGAGCAAACCTCGCACAGTCAGGAGTCATGACTGGTTCTTGCGTGGTCATGTGTCCACCTCTGAACCAATCACTGGACCCAAGAGTATACATTGATTGGCCAGCCTGGGTCACATGCCCACTCCTATGATAGGGCTGTGGTCTCTCGAATGACCGTCTCACTAAAATCCTCCGCCAAAGAAAAGCTAGGCAGGCAAAAGATTAAGCAACTTCAGACTACAAACATAAATTCAACCTTTACATTCATTCCCAACTTCCTTTCCTTTTGCTTCTTGTTTCTTGCCATGGAATTCTGATCTGGATATTAAGCTGAGTCTCTGAAACACCCACCTGGTCCCGCCATGGACACCCTACACTTGAGATCCCAGGAGAAATATTGGCTTATAAGATAAATCAACAGAGAAACACTGTTTGGAACTTCTCTAGACAAGGTGTTCAGGGGTCCTGGGTCCCTGAGTGGACGTTTATGTGTGAGTTGGACTGGGGACTTTTACTGGGCAGGAGGTACCAACACCTCATCAGAGCCATTTGCATGGAATTACTCTTCCTCAGAATTACATCATCCAGAATGGCATCCCAAAACACAGATATATCACCAGTATAATGAAACTCATGAAATTTAATGTTCCATTCAATAATGTAGTGAAGTTTATTTCTAGACCTTTATCAGCTCCCTATGTAATAAAAAGAAATCATATTTTCACCACATGCTTTTTTCTGATTCCTCCCTCTTATCCTGGGTTGTGAGGATGGCCCTCTTCCCTCTGCCAGTATTGGGAAAATACAGAAAGTAAAGAGATAAATGGGGTGTGGGTATGGGCTTGCATGCAATTTGCATGTGATACTGTGTGCCCAGGTATTAAATGTACCTTGCATTGTGCCCTTAAACAGAAAGCAGAACTGGGGAAGATAAAATACTTTTTGCCAAGAGTCCTGTTGTTGAAATACCTGTTCGTTTTGCCTTCCCCTAAGAATATGACAAATACCCCAATATACCCCAATATTGGGGCTTCCCTCTGCCATTAGCTCTTATTGTTTTATTGTAGTAAACCAGGAACATCAATTACTGTGCAGACATGGTCCAGACAGGGTGTTTTGTATGTAGTACTTGTCTGTCTTATTTTCTGAGAACCTGTAGATATTGTTCTAAAATTGAAATATATCTAACTTACATGTTTTTAGAGTTTTTTTAATCTGGACCATTTTAAAAGTCTTCACTGAATTTGTTACAGTATTGTTTTGTTGTTTATGTTCTGGTTTCTTGACCATGAGGCACATGGGAACTTAAACCCACACCCCTGCATTGGAAGGCCAAGTCCTCACCATTAGATCTCCAGGGAAGTCCCTGAAATTTATTTTAATGCTTATTAATACTTACAGGTAGCAGCCTCTTCTGGTTTAAAACAGGGTCTCCAGGTGACTGTGAAATAGAATTCCAGATCCCTTCCCCTGCCATCTCTTTCTCTTTTGCTTGCCCTAATCCTCAGAGTCTGGGTCCATAGGAGCTGGTGTGTTTTGAAAGCACCAAGAAAACGGTGGTATCTCATCTTCACCGGCTTTTTGGTTGGACTTCTCATCCTCACATCAGCCCCTAGCTGAAGTGGCCCCTGCTACAATATTCCCCCAAACCACCCTACAGACGCCCTGGGTCTTCATCCTGGAGTTCTTTTCCTCTCTCCATGAGCCTCAGGGATATTTCCAGACCTCCCACTTCCTCCCAAACCCAAGGGGTCATGGCCAGAGCGGTGGTGAGAGGTGGTCAGTCTTTCTCCAAACAAACGGACTGCACTGTGGTTTCTTTCCCTCTGTTGTTTTGTCTTGTTGCTAAGTCGTGTCCATCTCTTTTGCGAACCCAAAACAGGGCCCTAAATCTCCATGGGTTGAAAAATAGAAAAAGAACCTGCACAGTCTAGAAAGAAAATGAGACAAAGGGAGGTTTGCGATGAGTAAGGATCTCTACTTCCCTCGTGTCAAGCTGGTTTTCTTTCTAGTTACTTTCATGCCCCCTCTGTTCACCAGCTCCTCCCCTTTTACCTCAACCAAGTGAACTTGGCTACACCTTCCTTAGTATCTCACGTTGCTCCCTTCAGCTGGACTTCTGCAAGTAACGATGCTGGCTTTTCCATCCTGCATGCTCATATGGAGGCCACAGGGATGGTTACCATGGACACCAATCCAGCCAAAAGACCTCAGGGCCCATGCTTGAGATGGGAGGCCTCATCCTGTTATCCCCCAGGCTCCTTGGGTAGAGGAAGGGAGAAGAAGGGCATGGACCACTGGTTATAGACAATGAATCCAACACCTTGGATGCAGTAGCTGCAGTGAGACATCAGTGCACAGTGAGAAAGATTCAGTTTCACTGTGGTCCCTGCCATTTCTTCCTCCTCTTCTCCCATCCTGCTCTGTTTTCTTTCTTCATCTCTCTTTCTCTTCCCCTCTCCTGGCGGGCAGTGGAGTCCAACCTGGATTTCAATTCTAGCTCTGCCTTTTGCTAGCTGTGTGACAGTGATCAAGGAATTTAACTTCTCCGATACTTAATTCCCTTGCCTATTAAACAGGGGTGAAGATACCTACCTCCATTCTCTAATGAGAACTAGATGAGAGAATGTCTGATATCTATCCAGGGCAAAGTAAACACCCAACTAATGCTCTCCATGGTGATCATGTCTCCCCTCCAGTAAGTCCTATTGAAACTATGCAACTCAGATTGGGACTCAAACACATTGTCCTTTTCTTTTTTTTTTTTTTTCCAAATTTTTATTTATTATTTTTGGCTGCCTTGGGTCTTCATTGCTGCACATGGGCTTCTCATCGCAGTGGCTTCTCTTGTTGCAGGGCACAGGCTGTAGTGAGCACAGCCTTCAGTAGTTGCAACACATGGGTTTAGTTGCCCTGTGACATCTCATGTGGGATCTTTCCGGACCAGGGATCAAAACCTGTGTCCTCTGCAATGGCAGGTGGATTCCCAACCACTGGACCACCAGGGAAGCCCCTCAAACCCACTGTATTGTAATTGAAATCACCCAGCTGGTCTCAGGACTTCATGAAGTTCGGGTTCTTTATGTCTCGTCGCAGAAGAGTGAGAGGTAAAAAGTAGATTTATTGAGAAAGATATATGCTCCACAGACCGAGTGTGGGCCATCTCAAGAGGCTTGGAGAGCAGCCCTGAAATATGGGGCAGTCAGTTTTTACGGGCTGGGTGATTTCATAAGCTAACTGGTGAGTGGGAGGGTCACTCCACCTGTTTCGGGGAAGGGGTAAGGATTTTCAGGAATTGGAGCACTGCCCGCTTTCTGGCCTTTTATGGTCGGCTTCAGAACTGCCCTGGCACCTGTGAGTGTGTCATTTAGCTAATACATTGCGATGAGTGTCTAATGAGGCTCAATCCACTGGGAGTTGAATCTCCCAGCAACATAGGCCTCATTGGTTCTAACCAGTTTTTTGGGTTTTTTTTTCTTTTTGGTCATATGCTCAATGTCACTATCATTCTTTTAAAAGTTGTGCTCTGCCCCCTTCCCTCCTGTCTCTCTATTCAACCAACAGAATTCACAGGGGCTGCAAGGTAGGAAACCACAGCTTTAATGAGAAGCTTGAGATTTCTTTTTATTCCAAGACGCTTAACATTTTCCACTGAGTTGCCTACATAGCTTCATTCTCCCAGTTAGATGTGCTTAACACTCTTGGCATCTTCTTACCATAAGTATATATTTTTCTGCTAAGATAATCAAATATGCCAGTAGGGCTGAAGGAAGCAAAACAGAGCCATGGATAAGACAATTTCCCCGGCGCATAAAATGCAAAGGGGCTCTGAGCAGAGATGGCATGCCGAACGTCCAGGAGCACTGGGGAGATGTCTGGATCAGTGCAGGTTTTCATTAACCTGAGAAAACTACGTTCGCTAAGGATATAGTCCTGGCCGTAGTCCTCTTGTACTTCAGGGGAAAGGTTGTCCAGGACAGTTCTCTCCAGCGTCTCCCACATTTGACTTGTGCCTGAGATGTCTGAGATGCAAGAAGAAAAAAAAAAAAGAGAGGCTCAGATGCTGGGAAGGCCAGAACAGGCATGTCCTACCCCTAACTGGGAAAAAGGCTCTTGTGATTTGGCTTCTGTCAGTAAGGACATTCCCTAATGCCTTTTAAAGTGCTTTGATTTTTATTTTTTAAAGATTTTTGGATGTGGGTCATTTTTAAAGTCTCTACTGAATTTGTTACAGTATTGTTTCTGTTGTTGATGTTCTGGGTTTTTGTTGTGGTATTTTTTTTTTTTTTTTTTTTTGGTCAGAGAGGCATGTGGAATCTTAGCTCCCCTACCAGGGATTGAACCCACACCCCCTGCATTGGAAGGTGAAGTCTTAACCACTGAACCTCCAGGGAAATCCTAAAGTATGTGCTTTATAATGGCAATTCTATTCTTTTAAACAGGCATACAAAACAGGGCACAGAGGACTAGGTTTCCACAAACTGGACAGCTCATGTAACCAGCAGCCAGACCAAGAAAAGGAAAAACCACCCAAGGTTCCTTTCCCAGGAGCAACTGTTCCGATGAACAGAACAGAGTTTTGCCTGACTTTAGATGCAGGCACACATGGATAAATTATTGATCTGTTATACTATGATGGCCGTTGAGGTTGTTTTCAATTTGAGGCTCTTACGAATAGTGTTGCCATAAACATTCTAGTACCTATCTTTTCATGACTATTATATACGATATAAAATATAATATATATATAATCTATGCCAGTGTGCCAAGTCGCCTCAGTTGTGTCCGACTATTTGCAACCCTATGGACTGTGGCCAGCCAGGCCCCTCAATCCACTTTTAAAAATATAGCAGTAATGCCTGTGTATAAAGTTAAATCTATGACATTGGGAATTCCCTGGTAGCCTAGTGGTTAGAATTCCGGGTTTCCACTGCCATTGCCCAGGTTAAATCCTTGGTCAGGGAAGGGCCCAAAAGCCTTGCAGCCAAAAAAGAAAAAAAAGCTAAAAAATAAATAATTTTGAACATGATTTTATCTGTTTAATAAATGTAACTTTCATTTTAAACAACACATTAAAATTTAACACATAATGATATGTGGTTAAATATATAACCATAATTTAATACAGGAGTAAATTCTTGCTTATTATAGAAAATTTAACAATATCTATGTGCTGTGCTGTGCTTAATAGCTCAGTCATGTCCAACTCTGTGACCCCATGGAGAACAGCCCACCAGGCTCCCCTGTCCATGGAATTCTCTAGGCAAGAATACTAGAGTGGGTTGTCATGCCCTCCTCTAGGGGATCTTCCCAACCCAGGATCGAACCCATGTCTCCCTCATTACAGGCCGACTCTTTACCATCTGAACCACCAGGGAAGCCCAAGAATACTGGAGTGGGTAACCTACCCCTTCTCTAGGGGATCTTCCTGACCCAGGAATCAAACCTGGGTCTCCTGCATTGCACACGGGTTCTTTACCAGCTGAGCTACCAGGGGAAGCCCAATAATATCTATGCTAAGTCGCTTCAGTCATGTCCGACCCCGTGTGACCCCATAGACAGCAGCCCACCAGGCTCTTCTGTCCCTGGGATTCTCCAGGCAAGAACACTGGAGTGGGTTGCCATTTCCTTCTCCAATGCATGAGAGTGAAAAGTGAAAGGGAAGTCGCTCAGTCGTGTCCGACTCTTCTCGATCCCATGGACTGTAGCCTACCAGGCTCCTCCGTCCATGGGATTTTCCAGGCAAGTGTACTGGAGTGGGTTGCCATTTCCTTCTCCAAATAATATCTATATATTTACTTTAAAATATAGTAGCAATGTCTGCTTATTGTATAAATAATGAATACTAAGGAGACGCATATTTTTAAAAAATTAATCTCCTCTGAGGTCACTCAGTTTTGTGTCATCTTACAGTCCTTCCTACTTCATGAACGTACACATGTATGTTTGACTTCAGCTTAATTTCATTTCATTTGTGTTTTCACAAACAAAACACAGAAAGGATCATACTATATGTGTTTTCATTGGAAAACATATAGTATGTATTTTTTTGTTTGCAGGTTTTTATTTTTGGTTTGCTTGCTTAGTAATAAATCACAGACCTGCCTCCTGGTCAATGGCTCGAGGTTTAAACCAGAGCTGCAGAATTTTCCACCGAGCAGTTTTTAGTCACCGCTTCTCAATCAAAGGACGACACAGTCGTTCCTAGGTTTCCCCATTTCAGGCAGTGCTGCCATCAACAACCTTGCACAATATATCCTTTTGTTTTTCACCCTTTACTTCTTTTTTTCTTTTTTTAAATTAATTTTTATTTTTACTCTATTTTGCTTTACAATACTGTATTGGTTTTGCCATACATTGACATGAATCCGCCACGGGTGTACATGAGCTCCCAATCCTGAACCCCTCCTCCCACCTCCCACCCCATATCATCTCTCTGGATCATCCCCGTGCACCAGCCCCAAGCATCCTGTATCCTGTATCGAACATAGACCAGCGATTCATTTCTTACCTGATAGTATACATGTTTCAATGCCATTCTCCCAAAGCATCCCACCCTCTCCCTCTCCCACAGAGTCCAAAAGTCCGTTCTATACATCTGTGTCTCTTTTGCTGTCTCGTGTAGAGGGTTATCATTACCATCTTTCTAAATTCCATATATATGTGTTAGTATACTGTATTGGTGTTTTTCTTTCTGGCTTACTTCACTCTGTATAATCGGCTCCAGTTTCATCCACCTCATTAGAACTGATTCAAATGTATTCTTTTTAATGGCTGAGTAATACTCCATTGTGTATATGTACCACAGCTTTCTTATCCATTCATCTGCTGATGGACATCTATGTTGTTTCCATGTCCTGGCTAATATAAACAGTGCTGCAATGAACGTTGGGGTACATGTGTCCCTTTCAATTCTGGTTTCCTCAGTGTGTATGCCCAGCAGTGGGATTGCTGGGTCATAAGGCAGTTCTATTTGTAATTTTTTAAGGAATCTCCACACTGTTCTCCATAGTGGCTGTACTAGTTTGCGTTCCCACCAACAGTGTAAGAGGGTTCCCTTTTCTCCACACACTCTCCAGCATTTATTGCTTGTAGACTTTTGGATCGCAGCCATTCTGACTGGTGTGAAATGGTACCTTATTGTGGTTTTGATTTGCATTTCTCTGATAATGAGTGATGTTGAGCATCTTTTCCTGTGTTTGTTAGCCATCCGTATGTCTTCTTTGAAGAAATATCTATTTAGTTCTTTGGCCCATTTTTTGATTGGGTCATTTATTTTTCTGGCCTTGAGCTGCATAAGTTGCTTGTATATTTATGAGATTAGTTGTTTGTCAGTTGCTTCATTTGCTATTATTTTCTGCCATTCTGAAGGCTGTCTTTTCACCTTGCTTATAGTTTCCTTTGTTGTGCAGAAGCTTTTAAGTTTAATTAGATCCCATTTGTCTATTTTTGCTTTTATTTCCAGCATGCTGGGAGCTGGATCATAGAGGATCCTGCTGTGATTTATGTCGGAGAGTGTTTTGCCTGTTCTCCTCTAGGAGTTTTATAGTTTCTGGTCTTACGTTTAGATCTTTAATCCATTTTGAGTTTATTTTTGTGTATGGTTTTAGAAAGTGTTCTAGTTTCATTCTTTTACAAGTGGTTGACCAGTTTTCCCAGCACCACTTGTTAAAGAGATTGTCCTCACCCTATACTTCTTTAGGCTACTGTCCCCAGAGGGTAACGATCTGGTCAAAAAACAGGTATATTTTGAATTTTAATAGCTACTGCCAGATTACTTTCCAGAAAGGTTGTAGCGACCCACACTCCCTCCTGCAAAGCGTGTGGTTGCACAGGGGTTGCTGTGGGGGTGAATCTTGTTTGCCAGCCTGGGTGACTCCTGGATATCAGAATAGTGAGGGAGCCTGGCTAACCCAGTTATACTCAAGGAAGTGCAAAGAGGGTTTCAATCGCTCATTTGTTTTCATGAAGGCATGACACCCTGACACCCATACTTAAAGAAATGATTACCCTGACAGTTACCACTCTGGGGGCTTCTTTGACTTGGAAAACATGTTTGCATGAACTATCGTTCCTCCAGCTGCTTCTTCCCTAGTCTCTGCTCTCACAGACTAGGGGGTTTCTTTTCCTCTCCACTTCCTCCCTCTCTGAACATCTCATGGACATTCTAATCACTCTTGCACCTGCCCTGCCCACAATCCCCAAAGCTAAGTTTATTGATGACAAAGCCACCAGCCTTTGATCAAACTTCATCTGCCTCTTCTGACATACAGTTGCCCATCCCCTGCCATTTTGAGGCCATACACAATAAAGCTGTGAAGATGACCTGGTTCCAAATCCAAACAATAGCTCATCTCAGCTCTGGCTGAGAAATTCCTTAACTCCTGAGCCTCAGTTTTCTGCCTACGAAATGGGACTATCACGACGCCTGCCTAGTGTGTGCTCAGTTGCTCAGTCTTGTCGCATCTTTGTGACCCCGGTGGACTGTAGCCCACCAGGCTCCTCCATCCGTGGGATTTCTCAGGCAAGAATACTGGAGTGGGTTGTCATTTCCTTTTCCAGGGGATCACATAAAATCTTAAAATGTGCTTGCAGTGCAAAATGTTCTAGCTATTTTTATTGCAAGGGACCCCTAAAATCTGATGTCTCCTTGAATGTCTTCAGAAACTGTGTGTCCCTAAAGATTCCTTTTCTCATCTCCCAATTCAAATGTCATTCTCCAAGCATAAGTCCTCAGCCCTCTACCATCTGGCCTCTTGCCTTTAGAGAGCCCAGCAAATATCAGCTTTATTTTTCATTTTATTTATTCTTTTTGGCACCACTGTGTAGCATGCGGTGGGATCTTCCCTGTGATCAGGGATTGAACCCCAGCCCCCTCAGTGGAAGCATGGAGTCCCAACCCCTGGACTGCCAGTGAAGTGAAGTGAAGGGAAAGTTGCTCAGTCGTGTCCAACTCTTTGAGACCCCATGGACTATACAGTCCATGGAATTTTCCAGGCCAGAATACCGGAGTTGGTAGCCTTTCCCTCTCCAGAGGATTCTCCCAACCCAAGAATTGAACCCAGATCTCCTACATGGCAGATTCTTTACCAGCTGAGCCATGAGGGAATCCCAAGAATACTGGAGTGGGTGGCCTATCCCTCCTCTAACAGATTTTCCTGACCCAGGAATCAAACCAGGGTCTCCTGCATTGCAGGCAGATTCTGAGCTATCAGGAAAGCCCACTGGGCCACCAGGGAAGTCCCCAAATGTCAGCTTTAAATTGAGAGCAGCTTAGTTTATGATATAAAAGAACCAGGCACTACACCAAGGGATCTGATTTCTAATTCCCCACCATTGTGGTGTCATAGACGTCCACACTGGAATATCTGTTACCCACCCTACAGCTGTGTCCTCACCTGGTGAATGATGTCGATTAAACCTACCCCTCAGGGCTCTGATGTAAATTAAGACATATACAGAAAGGATGGGAGTAAAATTGGAATGATAATTAAGGGAACAATTTAGAATTATCCAGTAAAGTTGAAGATAATGAAAATCTATGATCCAGTCATCCCATTCCTGGGTATGTGTCGTAGGAAAAATCACATACACACACACATACACCACAGTACGTGAGCCAGGAGCTCCACAGAATTGTTCACAATTGTCCAAAGAAGAAAGAAAGAAAGAAGAAAAAGTTGCTCAGTCATGTCTTTGCAACCCCATGAACTGTAGCCTGCCAGGCTACTGGGTCCATGGAATTCTCCAGTCTAGAATATTGGACTGGGTAGACATTCCCCTCTCCAGGGGATCTTTTCAACCCAGGGATCAAACCCAGATCTCCTGCATTACAGCCAGATTTTTTACCATCTAAGCCACCAGGGAAGTCCAAAACAACCCAAATATCCCATTGATAGCAGAAAAATTTGTGGCATATTCACAGAATATGACACAGCAACGAAAATGGATGAACTACAGTATGCACAGCACAGAAGAATTGTGAAAACATAATATTTTGTGAAAAAAGACAGACACAAAAGATTACATACATGTTGATTCCATTCAAAGCTCAAAAACTAATAAAGACAAACTATTGTTTGAGGATGCATGCATGCATGGAACACTGTCAAGAACAGCAAATAATTGTTAGAGAAGATACAGGAGGTTAAATGTTGCAGGAGGAGAGAGCCAAAAGTGGAGAGGACCGTATGGGGGCTTCTGGGAGCTGGAAATGTTTTGTTTTTTGATCTGGATGTTAAGTGCATGAGTTTCTATAACAATTTACTAAACTGTGTATATGTGATATATTTCTCAGTTTAAAAAAGAAGATCAACAGCATCAAGAAGGAATGTATGGAAAATGGCTAGTGCCTGATAAGAGCAGCTGCCCCCAAATGCTAGCAATGACAATTTCACTGGGTCCTTGAAACAGTCACTTAATTGCAGGGCTGCTGTCTGGTCGATAGTGCATCCTACATCTCTGTGTTAGAAGTTTACGTGGGCTGTGTCACCAAGCCCTCAAACCTCCTGCCAGTTCATCATTCTCCCCTTTTCCACTAGCTGTCAGGCAGCTTTCCTTGCTCTGTCTCTCAGGCTGTCACATTTGGCATCCGCCTTCTCCATCAACTCCCCTCAACTCTTCTCCCCACCCAAAGAGTCCCTAAGCTGAAAACCCCTCCCCAGACTTCACCTCCCCTCCACTCCTACAGTTCTGGCCCCACCTCTCAACCCAGATGGGCCACATGTCTTTCCCCAGGTTTCCATCCCAGATGAACCATTTCACCATCTTCTGGCTCCTCCTGGACAGCTCTGGGAGACTCCTGGCTGCCAAATACCTCAAGACAAAGTTCTGCTTTCCTTTCCAATTTACATCTGGTGCGTTTGAGTTAATATTCAAACCTCTAGGGTTTGTTCTTTAGCGTGTTAGGCATCCCTCTCCCAGTGTGTGGTTTTTTATTACACATGCTCTGTTACATCTTTGCTTAAATCACCAATTAAATGTTTGATGGCCCAGAACTAAGGACTCAGCCATGAGGGGTCATTTGCCTCTCCCTAGAGTCCAGAAATTCAGCAATAGGAGAAGAAAGGACAGCCATCTCCTCCCGGGGTAGAAGGAAGCAGATCATATCCATATCCTCCAGAGAGGACAAGGTGGTGTTTGAAAAAATACATGACATCAATATAACTCATGGGTGTGAGGAGGCAGGGGAGCAACTATACATTGCAAAGCTGGGCACTTGGCCATCAATGCTTGAAAGAGGGGCTTCCCAGCTGGCGCTAGTGGTAAAGAACCCACCTGCCAATGCAGGAGAAGTAGAGATGGGGGTTTGATCCCTGAGTCAGGAAGAGTTTCTGGAGGAGGGCATGGCAACCCACTCTGGTATTCTTGCCTGTGGAATCCCATGGACAGAGGGGCCTAGCGGGCTGCAGTCCCCAGGGTCGCAAAGAGTCGGACGCAACTGAAGCGACTGAGCGCGCATACTCGCTTAAGAAAGGCCCACCCATCCCAACCCCATGTTGGTCCACCGCTGATAGGTTTGATCTGACCTCTGTCAGAGCAGAACCTCTGTCAGAATCTCTTCCAGAATGAACACTTCAGGGCTCTTGGGCTCAGACACCTACTTGTTTTGAAGCCTCCGGGCTGGATGACAGAGACTTTAACTCCCCATTTGGACAGCTCTTGTCGCAGGATTGATGAAAACATGATCAGAGCTGCCTTGGATGAGCCATAAGCTGCCATCTTCTGCATTGGAACCCCTCCTAGGGAACAACGAGAGGAAGAAAAAACCATCAGGTCTGAGGTTTTTGTTTGTTCATCCACTAAGTTTTTAGATGGCACCTACTTCATGCCAGAAGCTGGTATCAGCAACGACTAAGGCAGACAAAGGAAGACAAGGGCCCCCGGTACCCAGGTGAGCGTGTGTTCCTGGTCACACTGTTGTCTGGCTTCCTTTGCTTCTGCTTTCCAAGGCTGTTCCATCACGGCTGGTCCAATGACAAACCAAGAGTAAGGCTCAGTCTCTCCCAGCAATTAAGCTAATGTAATAAAGAGCATCTGCCCAACCTCTGACCTTCCGGGTTGGCCAACCTACGTTCTGAGGTCTTGGGTGGACATATGTTGGGGGGAGGAGGGGTAGAATGGGCACTGTTCACTCCATTACTGTACTTGTACTTGGGCTTAACACATTGCCGCAAGGAGTAACTGACACCACAGGGAACTGTGGGACATCTCTGTAAGAGGGTATGACCCATCAGAATGGCCATCATCAAAAAGACTCTAAGTAATAAATGCTGCAGAGAGAGTTTGGAGAAAAGGGAACCCAATTACTGTGGACAGTGACTGCAGCCATGAAATGAAAAGATGCTTGCTCCTGGGAAGAAAATTGCAGCCCAGTAAAACTGGGGGGCAGGAAACACAGGCATTGAAGAGATACCTAGAAGAGCTAATATCAATTAGCATTATTCTTCTTACATGATTATTAAAGCTCTGGTCTAGGATTCCCCTGATGATCCAGCTGTTAAGACCCCATGCTTCCAGTGTAGAGGGTTCAGGTTTGACCCCTGGTGGGGAACCTAAGATCTCACAGGCCAGGCGGTGCAGTCAAAAAAAATTTTTTTTAAATAAATCTTTGGTCTGGCTCACATAACTTCCTTTTGGGAAACACTCTCCCTTATCCCTCTGGCTTTGCAGGAAGGCTGTCAGTCAGGGGTACTGTCATCATTAAGAGAGGCCGATTGGCCAATCATGATCTTGCATCCCCTGGCCATGGAGACTGGGTTGGGGCTGTGCATGTGACTTCAACTGAGCAGAGTCCTGATATAGATTGTGGAAGGGAGATAGCTTTATCATTTATTCCTGGATATCTACATGTGATAATGGTGAAATATCAGAACTCCTGGGGCCGTTTTGGTCACCACTTCACAGAAGGTAAGCAAAAGAAAGTGGTGACAAGCGAGTTCAGCAACCTAGAGGTGGAGGGTTGTGGACTGAAATGGAGATGGAGCTGGGGGAAGAGTTATGATGACCTTGAAGCTTGTTTGCAACTGTCAGTGAGCTCATAAAACTCCTACTTCCTTCTTTAAGTTCCTTTGAGGTTTGGCCCTGTCACTTAAAAGAAAGAGTCCTGAAGCTTAACTAATGCAATTTCAATACAGAATCTGGCATCAAATATTAAACTCTGATTCCTGCTTGCCACATATTTAAGCTGCTTCTTATTGAAGTGATTAAATTAAGAGTTCAAAATCCAATTCTTTCCTTTGACCCATGAGAAGGGCCAAAGAAGCTAAAGCAACTTGTTCAAACTCTCAACCCAGTTTGGACAGTTAGACTTGTCATTTCTTCACAGTTTTTAGAGATGAGGTATGCGTGGCCAGCTGAAGGTTAGCAGAGGGCAGCAGTTAAAGGCTGGCTTCTGGAGCCAACTGTGCCTATGTTCAAAGCCAGTTAAAGTTAGGAAAACCAGTTCATGTTTATGCACCTGTCTTTTGATCTGTAAATTAGGAATAAGGGTAATACGTGTATCACAGGATGGTTGTGAAAGCTGAGTGAGTGTTTGGTACAAAACAGGCTCCCTAATAGACCTTCCTTTATTTGCCGAGGCACCGGGTTGTTTAAAAGCTCCCTTAGGTGATTCCAGTGGTCAGATTTGGTTGTTAAATGCTTCTCAAGAACATCTCTGAATTTTTTCCATTTATTTCTGTCTTCTGGACGTGTAAATGTTAATACAGCTTGGGACTTGGGAAAACTGAGGTTTATGTTTCCGTTGTAGAAGTTGTGACTCAGAAGTTGGATAGTGACCTGGCATTGTTGTCTTATCTTTGATCTAAGTCTCAGAGATGTGGGTGGGGGCAGGGGGAGGGCAGGGGTAAGGTATGTTGTGTTTCAAGAGTCTGAAATTAAATCTAAGGCTATGCTGGAAGAAAGTGTTTCTTGTTTACACGTTTGGTTTTGATTGGTCTTGAGCTGTATGTGCCTTGGTCAAAATATATTTCCCTTAAATTATGTTGACTGAAAGCATATCTTAAAAGGTTGCATTCTGTATGATTCCATTTATATTACATTCTTGAAATAAAATTATACAGATGGAGAATAGATTCGTGGTCGCCAGAAGTTGGAGTGAGAGTGTGGATGTGGTCCTGAAAGGGATAGCTCAGGGGATCATTTGCTGAAACATTCTGTATTTTGATTCTGTTGGTGGTTTTAGAAATCTATGCATATGATGAAACCGCACAGAATTACACACACGCACATAAATGGGTGCAGATAAAAGTGAGGAAGTCTGAATAAGCTCTGTGCATGGTACTGATGGTTTTGATGTCACACTATAATTACGCAAAATGTTATCTTTAGGGAAGGCTGAGTGAAGGGCCAACAGGACTTCCTTGTACATTTCCTTGCAGCTTCCTGAGAATCTATACTTATTTCCAAATAAAAAAATTTTTAAGGCATACTCTATTTAAGACATCTTAGGGAAAGAGAATTGCCTAGCTCCCATGTAGGTCCTTGGATGTACCAAGATCATAAGGTCTCTTAACATTTTGGTAAATAAAACTAAAAATTTAGGTGTTTTTTTTTAAGCTTGTCATAGGAGGCCCCTGGATTTCCCTGGTGGCTCATTGGTAAAGAATCCGCCTGCCAGTGCAGGAGATGTGGGTTTGATCCCTGGGTTGGGAAGATCTCCGGGAGAAGGAAATGGCAACCCTCTCCAGTATTCTTGCCTAGAGAATCTCATGGACAGAGGAGCCTGGCAGGCTACAGTCCATGGGATTGCAAAAGAGTAGTTAGACATGATTTAGCAACTAAATAACAACAAATAGGAAGCCCCCAAATCAAGGTCTGGCTAATCTGAAACGTAAACGATGAGCCCCCTAAGCACACCAGAGTGTGAGACATTTCTGCTGAGGCTGCCAGCAAATTTAAAGTGACAGTGTACGTGTTTGTCACTCCATCCCACATTCGCCCCCATCACATACTTGGCTAATGCAAGAGCAAAACTTTGCCCTTAGAGGGATACTCGCTTAAGAGATACTAAAATTGAATGCTGTGGTTTCTGTCAATGGATTCTAAGTAGCCAGCGCTGGTAAACTGCCCAGAGTATGGGGTGACCTGTTGTTAAGCAACTTAATGGAACACCCGGGCAACAATGGGACTTGTTTTAACCATCTGCATACAAACCTATGGACTATTTTGCTGCTGCTGTGGTTGCTTAGTTGCTAAGTCGTGTCTAACGTTTTGCAACCCCATGGACTATAGCCCACCAGGCTCCTCTGTCCAGGCAAGAATACTGGAGTGGGTTGCCCTTTCCTCCTTCAGGGGATCTTCCCAACCCAGGGTTGAACCCTCATCTCCGCATCAGCAGGCGGAATCTTTACCACTGAGCCAGCAGGGAAGCCCCAGGGACTCTCTCCATCCTTCACAACTGCAAACCAGCTATCTCCCCTTGGTGGAGCCACCAGGAATGCAGCATCCCACGCCCTTCTACATCTACCAGTCTCCCCTACCCAGTCTTTCTGCTTCGGGGAGCTACTCAGTGACTCTGTTGTCTGGCAAGAACAAACTCAGCATTCACATTTGTCATCAGTCTGGGGTTCCTTGTCTTGGATTTCATGGTGTAGAGGGAACCTTGAAGTTACAATCCTGCAGCTTACAGAACTGTGAGGCCTTCCCCCGACCCACCCCACCCCCAACCCCTAAGGTGGGGCTCAGTCCCAGTCTTTGCCTGACTCATTTGGTGCTGGACAAGCAACAGGTTAGTAACCTTTCTCTCAGTTCTAGCAGTCAAGTGCTCTTGGGGTCCTCTGAGGAAGCACAGGGCCTCAAAGGCTCCTCATTTGCACAACAATCTACACCTACCAGATCATCTTTTTCCTGACCAAAAGCTAACACACAGCTTTCCAAGTGGATGTCCTATAACACAGGGCGGAATAACTGCAACTTTTCAGCCCAAAGCTGCATAGGTAGGGTGTGATACTTTGATTTATAATAAATGTGTATTCGGTCATAGCCGTTGTTTCTGGCACTGGGCTTCTAAAGCCCCGGGAGCTTCCTAAGGCAGCGGTCCCAGGCCTTTTTGGCACCAGGGACTGATTTCATGAAAGATGATTTTTCCACAGACAGGAGGTGGGGGGTGGGGATGATTTCAGGATGATTCAAGCACATACATTTATTATGCACTTCCCTGGTGGCTCAGAGGTTAAAGCATCTGCCTGAAATGCTGGAGATCCGGGTTCGATCCCTGAGTCGGGAAGATCCCCTGGAGAAGGAAATGGCAACCCACTCCAGTACTCTTGCCTGGAGAATCCCATGGAGGGAGGACCCTGGTAGGCTACAGTCCATGGGGTCGCAAAGAGTCGGACACGACTGAGCGACTTCACTTCACTTCACTTTACTTCTGATCTAACCCCGCCACTAATCTGACAGGAGGTACTAGTCTCAGGGCTGGCTGCTGGGGACCCCTGCCCTAAGGGACAGGAGCTGCAAAGGTTAAAGGAGACTTTTGTCATGTTAATGAGGCAACCAACAAAACCCTCGCCTAAGGATGGGGCTGGTTGCCCCTGGGTTCAACCTTGTGATTAGAGGGTTGGAACTTTCGGTTTTACCCCCACCTCCATCTCCAGTGAGGGGAGAGGGGAGATTGAGGTCAATCATCAATAGCTAACGATGTAGTCAATCACGTGCTCTAATGAAGCCTCACGAAAGCCCCAAAGGAGGGGGTTGGGAGAGCTTCCAGGTCAGTGACCACATGGAGATTGGCTTTCAGAGAGCATGGAAACATCTCAGCCTCTCCCCATGCCTTGTCCTGTGTAGCTCTTCATCTGGCTCTTGATCTGTATCCTTTAATATCCTTTGTAATAAACCAGTAATCCAGTGAGTTGAGCTGCTCTAGCAAATTAATCAGTCTCAACGATGGAGTAGTTGGTACCTCTGCTCTACAGCCCATCAGTCAGAAGCACAGATGATAACCTGGGCTTGTGAGCAGCATCCACTGTTTGTTTGTTTGCCCCCGTGTTTGCCTGATATGTCCTTGTTTGGTAACCTGGAAGAGTGAGAATTTAGAGAATTTACAATAAAAGACCTCGGTACCAACCCTCATTCCATTGCTTACCAGCTGGATGATCCTGGGCTAGAATGTGCTTAATCTAAAAGGGATTAGTCTCTGCGTCTTGCAGATAGATGTTAGAACTGAATCCAAAGTGGGGATGGAGGGTGGTTGGGGGGACAGTCCTATAGCACTGAGCCCTCAGACAGCGGGACCTGATGCTATATCCAGGTAGAGAGCGTCAGAATTGAGTGGCATTGTAGGCACCCTGCTGGTATCTGAGCATTGCTTGTTGGTGTAGGGGAAACTCTTCTCTGTGATTTGGGACCAGGCACAGGACACATTTATAGGGGTACCAGGGTCCCATATCCACAGCAGCTTTCTCATTCTCTAATATCTTCCCAAGACAGTACTCATGACCTTGTCTCGGGAGAAAGTAGTAAGGGCTCCCAGCTGGTTTCTGCTTCCTCCAAGGTCAAGTGAGTCAATTCAGCTAACAAAGTCCAGGGAATTCCCTGGCAGTCCAGGGGTTAGGGCTTCCCTGCTGAGGGCCAGGGTTCAGTCCCTGGTCAGGGATCTAAGAATCCCCACCTCCATCCTCCTCCCCCAAAAAAGGAACAAAGTTCATTACGATATTGCACCTTTCCAACTCAAGAACACAGACCAGGGCTTCCATGGTGGTCCACTGGTTAAGATTCCATGCTTCCACTGCAGGGGTCATGGGTTTGATCCCCTAGTTGGGGAAGTTCTGCATGCTACAAAGTGCAGCCAAAAGGAAAAAAAAAAAAAAGAACACCCAGGAGAGGTAGGTTTGCTTACCTCGTTTAGGTATGGATAACAGAAATTTGAGATTAATAACATCTCCCCAGTCCCTGGGGATTTAACAAACTGTTCAATAACAAAAGAAATATCTAAGACCTTGTTCAAAGTGTGATTGAGAAGCAGGCAGCAGCTGGGAGTCTATTAGAAGTGCAAGCCCTCGGGTCCCACTCCAGACCCACTGAATCAGAAATTCTGGGGGTGAGAGCAGAAATTTTTTCTTACTGTGATAAAACACACAAAATGTAAAATTCACCATCTAACCCTTTTAAGGTGTATAATTCAGTGGCTTTTAGTATGTTTACAATATTGCACAACCAACAGCACTATTTGGTTCTGTATTTTCAAGGCCCTAAAAGGAAACCCCGTAACCATTAAGAAATCACCTCTCACACCTTTTCCCTCCAGGCCCTGAGAACCACTAACCTGCTTTCTGTCTCTATGGGTTTGCCTGTGTTGGACATTTCACATAAATAGGACTGTCCCAAGATGTGGCCTTTTGTGGCCAGCCTCTATCACCTTAGCACGATCTTCTCAAGGTTCACCCTTCAGTGTATCAGCGCTTTGTTCCTTTTTGTGGATTAATAATATTCCACTGTGTGGACAGACCACATTACGTTCATCAGTTCATCAGTTGATGGACATGTGGATTGTTTCCATCTCTAGCTATTGTAAATAATGATGCTATGAAGACCTGTATACAAGGTTTTGTTTGAACACCTGTTTTCTGTTCTCTCAAGTACACACATAGAATTGCTGAGTCACACTGTAACTCTATGTTTAATTTATTGCTGCTGCTGCTGCTAAGTCTCTTCAGTCATGTCCGACTCTGTGCAACCCCATAGACAGCAGCCCACCAGGCTCCCCTGTCCCTGGGATTCTCCAGGCAAGAACACTGGAGTGGGTTGCCATTTCCTTCTCCAATTTAATTTATTGAGAAACTGCCAAATGTTTTCCACAGAGGGTGCACCATGTTACATTCCCACCAGCAATTCAGGAGAGTTCCACTTCCTCCACATCCTGGCAGATCAAGTGTTGTTTTCTGATTTTTCGTGACATCACCCTACTGGGTGTGAAATATTACCTCATTGAAGTTTTGGCTTCCTGTCATTTTTTCTAAGTAGCCCTCTTGCTGATATTAATGCATCCAAAGTTTAAAAAACATTGTCCAGGCACCAGTAGCATTCACATAGGAATTAGTTACGAAATACAGACTCTTAGGCCCTCTCAGACCAATTCAGTTAAATCCTGCATTTTAACAGGGCCACCCGATGCAAAGAGCAGACTCACTGGGAAAGACCCTGATGCTGAGAAAAATTAAAAGCAAAAGGGGAAGAGGGCAATAGAGGATGAGATGGTTGGATGGCATCACAAACTCAAGGGACATGAGTTTGAGCAAACTCGGGGAAATAGTGAAGGACAGGGGAGCCTGGCGTGCTGTAGTCCATGGGATCACAGTCAGACACGACTGAGCGACTGAACAGCAACATCAACCAGGTGGTCTCCGTACACAGTGTTTGAGAAGCACTGATGCAGGCGACAGCCCTAAACTGCTAACACTTCCTCATCATTGCTTAAACATACTCGAGTGAGGGTCTGTGGTTTTTCTGTTTGTTTTGAGGGGTTTTTTTGGCCCCCTCCCCATTTTTGCCGGGTATCTCCTTGTTTGGTAGTCTGGAAGAGTGAGAGAAACACAGAATTTGGAGTCAAAAAACAGACCTGGGTACCAACCCTGACTCAACTACTTAGCAGCTGGATGATCCTTGGCTAGAGTGTTCTTGATCTAAAAGGGATTAGTCTCTGCATCCTGTAGACGTTAGAAATGAATGACTTCAAGTATGTTAGCATCTAATTAAACTCAGCACGAAGACGTTCACTCCATCTTGCTCTCCCCTCTCCCGCATTGCCCTGTGCTTGCCCTGGCTAGTTTTAAGGAAGTAGATCTCATCTTTGGCTTCCTCTCACAGTACTGAGCAGCTGAGACCGGCTGAATGATTTGCCAGATGGTTCCCTTAAGGCAGCAAGTTCGGCAAGGGAAAAAAAAAAGAAATCCAGGCATAATCCCATAGTCAATTTCTACCGACTAGGGCTTCCTGGTGGCTCAGTCAGTAAAGAACCTGCCTGCAGGACAGGAGACACGGGGTTCAGTCCCTGGGCTGGAAGATCTCCTGGAGAAGGAAATGGCAACCCACTCCAGTATTCTTGCCTGGGAAACCCCATGGACAGAGTTGCCTGGCGGGTTACAGTCCCTGGGGTCACAAGAGTTGGACACGACTTGGTAACTAAACCACCACATGGACTAAGTCAAACTGAACTCAAGGTTGGATCTGCCGATACCTAGAATTTGTAGACTTATAAGACTCTCTGTGAGGCCAATGACTTGGGTGCAAAGTTTTTCACGCATTCTTAAACAGCTTGATGTGATAGGTGTCAACTACAAATTGGCACTTGCCAAGATGTTTGCGAACAACTGAACAACAAGGGCATTCACCATCTGCCTCGGTGGAGGCTGAACCCTGCACTGTGGCAACTGGTGACCTTTCACACCTGCGGAGGGAGTTCAGGTGGAGTAAGGCACTCTGTGCCCCTGAGGGCATGGGCCTTTAGATAGATGTTTTAGGAACAGATTTTATAAGCTCAGTCTTTGCATCTCCTCATATCTAGAAAAGCAATAAATCCCTTCATGGTGACATCAGATCCTCTTGACTAGCAGAAACCTTTTTGTAAATGAATGCTTAATGGTATTAAGCTCCCCTCTTCACCAAAATCTTATACATTGGCCTTCCCCTACTACCTCTTTTGGAACAGTCTCTCAGAACTATCTGAGGTGCTGCCTTCCGGGCTGCAGTCTTCATTTTGCCCGCAATAATACTCAACACACAACTCTCCAGTTGTGCATCGTTTTAGTGAACCTGGGCAACCATTAGTACCTCTCAGTAGAGAGATCCCTGTTGCTAGAGTGACTTCTGCAACTGTGCTAAGTGCTCAGAACCCACAGTGCATTTGGTTCTACGGTTGAGACTGGAAATTCTCAACTGGGGGTGGTTCTGCACCCCAACCCCAGCCCAGTGGACACGTGGTAATATCTGAAGGTTTCTCAGCGCTGTGGGTGGGTACTACTTACATCTAATGAGTCAAGAACACGTGTTGCTAAACATCCTACAGTGCATCAGACAGCCCCCCACAGAAAGAATTAGCCGCCCCAGAAATGCCAGTAATGTGGAGGCTGGGAAATGCTGCCTTAGACTCGGGAGCTGTGTCACCCTGTCATGACAGAAGGTGAAAGGGACCCATAGACAAGTGGGGTGGCCTTCCCTCAGGTCACCCAGCTAGTTTAATACAAGAGCGCAGTTCAGAGCACAACCGGCTCAAAATCCCTGAGGCCTGAGTCGTTTTGATAATGTTTGCTTTTAGCTGTTCCCACTCAAGCACAGCTTGCAGCATAACACAGGTATCTGCTCTGCAATTTCTTAAGAGGACAGCTGGCCAGGAAGGACCTCAGACCTCTCAAACATAGAGATTTTTCACCTGCCCTTTGTCCCATCAATCAGAGAGTCATCTCTCACTTCCTTCAATCCTTGGTTAAATATTTATCAAACTGCCTTGCTGGGATTTAGGTTAAAGAGCCATCCTATTCTGAGGGAGGGATGAGAAACAAACTTGCTTACAGGGCGGGAGGAAATGTCCTCCCGGGTAAGTTGTGGTCAAATCTGGAAGCAGTGGCCTACTGGGCTTATCTGCCCAGGAGCTATAGTGCGTGATAGGGAGCAGCAGGACGAAACGCCGTGAGTGTCGCAGTCAGGCGTGGTGACGCCAGCAGCGCGCGAGATGAAAAGCCACAGGGGCACACAGAGCCAGCCTCTTCATGGCACATGGCCTTCGAGTCTCTGACTCTACTACATGCCAGGTTCAAGGCTGATGCTTAAATCCATGTCATTTCATCCCATCTCACCTGTAAAATGCACAAGCTGCAACTCAGATTCCGAGCTTTGTCCTGGGTCACTCCACTGTCAGTGGGAAAGACAGGATCAAAACCCACCCAATTTATCCCCACTCAGCTTCCTGGCTTTCTCTCCTTTTTGAAACCTGATTCTACCTATATACCTACATGCTGCCTCTCTTGTTCTTTCTCTTTCTTGTTGCTTTCTTTGGAGAGGGGGAGATGTAGAAGGCAAGGGTGTATTCATAATGTGATCGACTCTTGTGCACATCTCCTGGAGAAGTCTTTAAAGAAGCAATGTTTCTGCCCTGCCCCAATCCTGGAACTTCCTGTCTTACAGGAGTGGTTATACTGACCCTCTTTACACCTGGGTATGGGGGTGAGGCTAAAGCTTACAGATTAGTAGGCAGAGGAACATGGTAGAGGTGATCCTTTGGGAAAAGTCTCTGACATGATGTTAACACAAGATCTTACCTAAATCGGTGGGAGAGACAGTGACTTGGTGCATCAGAGTATGGGGCCAAAATTCAATTCCAGTTCTAGCTGGAGGGTTGGTTATATAACTGTTCTGAAACTTGATTTTCACAACTGCGAAAGGAGGATACTAATACTTTGCAGGGTTGTTGGGATCATATACCTGCTGGCATCCCCAAAATGCCTAAAACCTAATAGTAGTTTGTGTAATTGCTAAGTCATATCTGACTCTGTCCCCATGGACTATAGCCTGCCAGGTTTCTCTGTCCATGGGATTTTCCAGGCAAGAATACTGGAGTAGGTTGCCATTTCCTTCTCCATAATGCCTAATGGATGCTTCCTACTAGTTATTAACATCTATTAGATGTCTGCTATATGCCAGGCACCGCTCTAAGTACTTTAACGTCAGTTCTATTGGTCACAACTGTCCACCTTCCAACCACTCTTTGACTCTGACCCTCTTGCCTCCCTCTTATAAGCATTCTTGTAACCGCATCAGACCCACCTAGATAACTCAGGATGGCCTCTGCCTTTCAGATCCTTGACTCAATCATACCTACGAAGTTCCTTTTGCCAGGTAAGGTCACACGATTCAGGTCCAGGGAATCATGGCATGGATATATTTGAGAGATCATTATTCTCTACCAGACCACTTGTCTATTCACAGTGTCCTGAGACACTGTCTTTGGGGTTACTTGCTATGCAGCCTTGGATAAGTGGAACAGAGTCATCAGTTCCAGCTTAGCTCCTCCTGGCTGATGCAAACTTCCATGATAAATCTACATGATATTCTTGTCATGAAGAGGGTGGCCTAGGTGCCAGGCTCAAGACAACCTGAAGGGTCAGGGCTGCCAGGAGCTCCCGGGAGAACTTTGGAGAACACTTATTAGTGACTGGCGCTCTCTCTCTCGCCATACCTCCATCTTCAAAATGAGAAAAAGACCAGCATGTACTCCCAAATAAGTACATTTTCCAAAATTACTATTACATTAGCTTTGCCAAGAGACTCATCGTCAAGCTGTCATCATCTTGGATGTTAATTTCTATGGATTAGTAGTAGGCTATATACGGTCTTTTACACATCCCATGACTTTTCTGATTTTTGTGTTACAGTCTAGCTTCTTTTCTCCTTGCTTAAAATCTCTTCCATTGTTCTGCAAAACACTCATCAGCAAAATGCAAGGAATTCTGCTGAATTCCTCTGCTCCTCATCGATAAGGTAAACTGTACGCATGGTTTAAGATCTTTGGCTCTTGTCTTCTTACAAACGCCTGCGCTGTCAGGGACACATGCTTCCTGTCTGCTCTGATTTCATGCTATTGTTCTAACAACTTTATAAAATACCCTGGGTGATTTCTGAGTCCTGTAAACGAACCCACTGCTGTGTTTTCCCTGAAACATAAGGATTTGGAGCTGGGTGTGATGAAGGAAGACTCCACACATCCTGGTGGATGGAGTGAGAGGCTCCTGTGGGTGACTGGCTGAGAGCAAAGGAGAGAAAGGCACAGGGCTAAACAAACCAAAGAAAGCTCAGAGCTCTGAAACCTAAAGACCAGGAGATGAACAGAAAGAAGTTAAGAGAGCAAACTTTTGAGCTGACTTGATGATGATGGTAAAATAACAGAATGGAAATAATTAAGGCTAGGTGTAAAGGTTTTGCACGTCTAGCGGTGAGAATAGGAGTGAGATGTGTGATTTAATACTCAAAAATTTTCCTTTAATGGAAACCTGTGATAAGTGAAAGTGTTAGTTGCTCAGTCATGCCCGACTCTTTGCGACCCCATGGACTGTATCCCACCAATCTCCTCTGTCCATGGAATTCTCCAGGCAAGAATACTGGAGTGGGTAGCTATTCCCTTCTCCAGGGGATCTTTCCAACCCAAGAGTCAAACCAGTGTCTCCTGCATTGCAGACAGATTCTTTACTGCCTGAGCCACCTGGGAAAGTAGCAATGTTAGCAACACACTCAAATAGCTGTAAAGTTCAAGGAAGTTGCTAACTTAAAACCAGGGAAGAAAATATCAGGGACAATATCAACTGTCTAAAAAAAAAAAAAAAAACCCTTCCCCCTTGAAACGTAAAGAAACCCAAATCAGATGAACAAATAGTTGGACTTCTATTTTTCAAAAAAATCTTACTGAGAGCCAACTGATCCAACAGTGAAGATCGGCATTCCTCTATGCAAAGACAGGATCCTGGAGTTTAGAGCCCACCCTCTCAGCTTCCCACTTACCCACGCAGTGACTTCCCCAAACAACCCCCTGTACACCACTGAAAGCCTACTAAGGTTCTGAGGAACCCCAGTCTGTAGGTTTATCATATATGGCCTTTACTATGCTGAGGTAGGTCCCTACTATGCCCATATTCTGAAGAATTTTAATCATAAATGGGTGCTGAATTTTGTGAAAGTCTTTTTCTGCATCTATTGAGATTATCACATGGTTTTTATCTTTCAATTTGTTAATATGGTGTATCACTTTGATTGATTTGCATATATTGAAGAATCTTTGCATCCCTGGGATAAACCCAACTTGATCCTGGGGAATGAGCTTTTTGATGTGTTGCTGAAATCTGTTTGCTAAAATTTTGTTGAGGATTTTTGCATCTATGTTCATAAGCGATATTGGCCTGTAGTTTTATTTTTTTGTGTTGTCTTTGTCTGGTTTTGGTATCAAGAACCCCAGTTTGGAAATATCTATTCTAGGAGAAAGAATTTGACATCACCTGCATGAAAGCATTTTTTTACGGAAGGGAGATGTTAAACCCTTGACTTGTTAACTATCTGCCGTTTGAAATGGAGAGAGATGAGCCATCAAATGTCACACCCTGTCCCAACTATCTTGAGATTGCAAAACGATGGGAATAATTTATAGAAAATGCTAGTTGGCAACCAACAGAGATACGGACCACTGACAGTGCCAAAAGAGTGAAGACATGTGCCTACTCATTGTCCAAGGAAGGACAGAGAGTGCAGATGCTGGGAGGCTGGAAAACACAGGTCCTCCCTCTGTCATGCTGACGTGAACTGTATGCAGGGTTTCCTGGCCAAATCTAGGAAGCTCGTGCATTAGCAGTCACGCTGTGAGGATATGTGAGAACCCTAAATCCCCAGTAGTGAACAGATGAGTTAGAAGATAGGTAAGAGTCAGTACAAGGAAGGTTTTGTGCTAAGATCAACGGCAAACACGGGATTTGACTAATCTTCATCCAGCCCTGCATGAGAGTCCTGTTTTCTTGTTCAGCCCACAAAGAATGCTACAAGCTGCATCTTGTAGGACTGGCACCCACAGCCTTGTGGGGGAAAGACAAGCTCACCTGCCATGCTGCTGATGTTCACCAGCCTCCCCTTAGATTTTCTGAGAAGAGGCAGAAACGCCTTCGTGACTTCCACGGCCCCGAAGAAGTTCACAGCCATGCATCGTTTGTATTCGGTCATGGGAATGAGTTCCCCATCAGTTGGTAAGCCAAGGACTCCGGCGTTGTTGATCACAGCCCACAGTCCTGAGGACAGAAAGGAACAACTCTGAGATGGGGCAATACCAAGAGAGTGGGATGATTTTTAATCCTTCAAGCTCCTAAGTCAAAAGGACCCCTTTGAGACTTGAGATCTGGGCAAGAGATCACTTCAACTCTCATACCTTTGTCTTGGGGCTTCCCTGGAGGTACAGTGGTTAAGACCTCACCTTCCAATGCAGGGGCGTGTGGGTTCAATCCTTTGTTAGGGAGCTAAGATCACACATGCCTCATGGCCCAAGCCAAAACATAAAACAGAAGCAATACTGTATCAAATTCAATTAAGAGTTTAAATATGGTCCACATTTTTTAAAAGGTCTTGAAAAGGGAGGAACCTTACTCTCCTTGAATACTTGTGAAATATTAAGAAACGGTTTTATGGAGCTATATTCTTTTGCCTCAAAGTTTATTCCAAGTCTGCCTCGTGTTTCTCCCTCAAAGGAGTATGTGGAGACAGAATGATGTCTCTAGGACATGCAGATTTAAGACAATGTGGCTTACCTGCAGTACAACAAAATAAGATTCTGTCTTCCTTTTCCTTTGACTAGAAAAGTTCCCCTAGTACAGGGAAACAGGAAACTTAGAGCAGAAATGCCAAGAGCTAAGAAGACTGCAGAGTCCTTGAGCTCTGCTCCCTTCCCCAGTCAGCCTGATCCCCTTGACTGACTGGAATCACAAGGAGAGCTTGTTTACACACAAGTGGCTAGGATCCAACTCCAGAGAAACTGATTGGGGATGTCTGGGGTGAGGCCTGACAACCTGCATCTCTAGCAAGTTCCCAGGTAATGCTGACACTACAGGCCTGGACCTCACTTGGAGAACCAGTGTCCACAACTGGTTTTTCAGCCTTGACTACACATTAAAATCATCTGGGGAGCTTTTTAAAACCCTGACACCCAGGCCATACCACAGCCAATTAGATCAGCCACTGTGGGGTAGTCAAGAAAGGGGATTAGCCATTTTTTAAATTCCCTACATAGATGATTCCAGTGTCCAACCAAGCTTCGGAGTCATTGCCCTAAATGGCAGGAGAGTGGTAACCCAGAAACTCCATGTGCTTTGTGGGGAGGAGGGTCTGGAGCACAAGTGAGTCCCCTGGGAGAAATAGAAGCGACAGGATCCGGGGCATGTTCTGCTAGATAGACCTGAAGCAGGTCCTCTGAGTTCCCTGAGCCACTGCAGGGTTTAGACCAGTGGTTCTCAATGTGTGGTCCAGACCAGCAGCAACAACTGGGAACTTGTTAGAAACGCAAATACTGGAGCCCCATCTCAGACCTGCTGGATCAGAAACTAACAATCAGAAATTACTGTTGAAGCTCAGCATTGTGACATAACGTGCCCAAGTGTGAGCTGCGTGCCCATGTGTGAGAACCACCGGGATATAGAGAAGCAGAATGAGCCTCCATGCTAGGAAAGGCACAGAATGGCAGCAGACACCAGCCCTAACTTCAAAGAGGCAAGTGGCAGCCAACCCGCATGAGGACTGGACAGAGAATTGGCCATCTCAGCAGAGTCCAGCAGGAAGCTCTGGCCATCAAAGACGTAATGTCCCACCCCTAGGAATCTAGGACGCCACCCTGGGGAAATGAGAGAAAGCTCCAAACGACTGACATGGTTTTCACCATGTGGCTCAAGATAGAAATTAAGTTGACTTATAGAAAATAAAGTTACATTTCTTGCACAGCTGAGTTGGTGGTCTGACATTTACATGCAGTAATGACTGGGAGCTGTAAGTGAGAGGATGCCTGGCACGCAGTAAGAGCTCTACAGCTATTAGGAGGTTGGTGATAGGAGGAGAGGATGCCTCCAGCTAATCCCTCCAAGTGATGGTTTTAATTGACTCAGCCTGATGCATACCTTTGACCAGTCAAACATACAGGTGGCAGCTTGAGAATGCCCTATAACAGGGACCAGCAAACATATCCTGTAAAAGGCTGGATAGTAAATGCTTTAACATTGCAAGTCCTACTCACTCAACTCTGCCATTACGGTGTGAGCAGCCACAGCAATCTGTAAATGAACGGGAGTGGCTGCGTTCCAATAGGGATGTTGACATTTGTATCCCGTATAATTTTTATGTGTCCAAAAAATCTTCTTCTGATTTCTTTTAACCATTTGAAAATATAAACACGATCCTGAGCTCACAGGATATACAAAAACAGGTGGCAGATCTATATAACAATCGATACATCTTTATAAAATACTCTTTAAATGTCAAAGTTAAAGAGACAGAGAGCAGGTTAAGGATGAGAATATGGCTCTTCAGAGGTAACGTGAGAGGGTCTGGTGGTGATGGAACAGTTCTGTATTTTGAGTGGGGTGATACTGCACAAAACTACACGTTATGAAATTGTAAGCAAGCACACACACATACACACACACACACATACACACACACACACACATGCACTTGCATGTATAGCTGATGAAATCTGAATGAACTCAGGGGATTACACCAATGCCAATTTCCTGATTTTGATATTGTACTATAGTTACACAAGATATTAATACTGGGGGAGGCTTGGCAAAGAGTGAATCTACTATTTTTCAAAGTAAAATGTTAAAAAAAAAAAGAGGCAGGGCCACAGCTTGCCAACTCCTGCCATAGAATTCTAAGCTGGCCAATAAACCTATTATACCCGTAGGGCTTCATAATAGTTTTTTAAAAATTAATATTAATAACGAACAAAGGGTTTCCCCGATGGCTCACGTTAAAAGAATCCACCAGCCATGCAAGCGATACAGGAGACACAGGTTCAATCCCTGGGTCAGGAAGATCCACCTGGAGGAGGGCGCAGCAGCCCACTGCACTATTCCCACCTGGAGAATCCCACACACCAAGGAACCTGCCAGGCGATAGTCCTTAGCGGGTCACAAAGGGTCAGACACGATTGAATACGCGATACCAGGGCAATAACGAACAATGTGTTCATACTAATTTTAAAATCTGCTATGTAGGGACACCGCACGGTTGCTGGCCCTGTTACAGGAGCTGAGGTTTTCTGGTTTATCCACGTGGCCCAGAGGGTTCTTTAGCAAACATCCTTCTTTGTGATTTTAAATGAACCTGTTCTACTGCTCCACTTTCTGTTTGACTTGAGAGGCTGAAGTCGAGAGAGACCTCGAGAACAGGTAATTCTGTATTGGTGTTGAATTGGTATATTGGTAACTCTGCCTCAGTAAGGACTGTTCTCCAGAACGCAGGCCCCAAAACAGCATGTAAAGCGTTTTCCAAATGCTCACACCTTGGAAAGCGTACTGATTGGATCCTTTCATCCCAGGACACTGGGATTGCATTGTTATAGCATTTCAAGAAGTACTACTTTATCATTCACTATGACCAATACTGTCCCGCTGGGCCTCTCTAGATGGTGTTTATTGAATATCTCCTAACAAGACACCATCAGGTCAATAAAAGGGACAGCAAAAGACAAGGCCAGGAAAATGACCTTTCTAGAAAACAACTATATTAGTTTCTTTTTTTCTGGGTAGATCAGTTGTGAAGAGGATATAAGGAGGAAGTCCTTGAGGCCTTCATGGAAAACCCCCAAGTGAAGCCAGAACAGGAGAAAGCAAATCTGATTAAGAGAGGCTGGGTCCTGATGACATTGCCTGAGTGCCTGGATCCAGACATGCCTTTTAGTTATGTAAGCAAAATGCATTCCCTTTATGCAAAGAGCTGACTCATTTGAAAATATTCTGATGCTGGGAAAGATTGAAGGCAGGAGGAAAGGAGGGCGACAGAGGATGAGATGGTTGGATGGAATCACTGACTCAATGGACACGAGTTTTGTAAACTCTGGGATTTGGTGATGGACAGGGAGGCCTGGCATCTTGCGGTTCATGGGGTCACAGGGAGTCAGACACAACTGAGCGACTGAACTGAACTATGAATCTTCTTTCTTAACATCTGAACTAAACTATGCTTTAGCAGTTTTGAATTGGTTATGTCACTTGTATCTGAAAGAATCCTGATGGAAACATAGTTTTGGTTCTTAAGAAACCTGTGGTGAGGAGTGGGAGATGGACATATTTGTATAATAATCCAGTAACGAGGGTGTGTGCAAGGGGTAAAGAGTGAGTTTCCAGAAGAGGAAGTGAATGACGTAGACCTGGATTACTGTTATGTTTGAGCTAGATCTCCTGCAGAGTGTGTGGTTGGACAAAGGCAAAAGTCTAGAGAAATGAATTTGAGGCAAGAGGGAAGTTTGGATAAGAGGAAGCTGAAAGTACAAAGCCATGAACTAGAACATTCTATTCTGGAAACCATTCATCATTTACTGAGTGGAACAGCAGATACTGCAGATGAAGGTTTTGGCAAGGGCTATTCTCCTGAAAGGTCTTAGAATCCCTGTGAAGGTGTTTGATGGTGAATGGAGGACCACAGAACCGCTCAGTGAGACAAAGCATATGCCTGGCTCATGGGAGGAGCCCAAGACACAGAGGCTCAGTTTATCAAAGGAGATGGATGATACTCTAAGATGTGCACATTGTAAAGACCACTCTCCATCTGGAAAGAAATGGGGAAGGAAATCCGATTACAAAGAGAGCTCAGGTGGGAGATGAGGGTCCCAGTTAAACCATAGCTACCCCTGAATAATAAGAAGGGGCGGGATGATAAAGATCTAGGACACAGAACTGACAGGACTCGGGACCAACAGGATGCAGAAATCAAGGGTAAGTTGCAGGCCCAAGTGACCCCAGGTTGTTTGGCTTGAATGACTGATTAGGCGGCAGTGCCTGGGCTTCCCTGGTGGCTCAGACAGTAAAGAATTCGTCTGCAGGATACCTGGGTTTGATCCCTGGATTGAGAAGATCCCCTGGAGGAGGGCATGGCAACCCACTCCAGTATTCTTGCCTGCAGACTGCCCCTAGACAGAGGAGCCTGGCAGGCTACAGTCCATGGGGTCACAGAGTCAGACATGACTGAGCAACTAAGCGCAGCTGGTGTCTGAGCCAGTGCCTCCGTCATCGGATGCAGGAGGGGAAACTGATTTGCAGACTAGAAGCAGAGGAAAAAATAATGAGGTCTGTTTTTGACAAATTGAGGCGGGATATCTGGTAACCAGTTGTATATGCCTATAGGTCCTTACATTGAAGAGAGGGCTAGGTTGTTAACACAGACTCAGAAATTACTGGATTAAATAGCAGTGTTTCTCAACTCTGGCAGAGTATTAGCATTGCTGGAGGACCTTTAAAATGTGCTAATACCCCCAAATGGGATCTTCTTTATGGTAGACCTTCCCAGCAAAAGGAGAGCACCAGTACCAGCCTTGCTGTGGAAGGATCTGCTGAGTTACTGTCTGTAGATACTGACTTAATCTGCTGGGAAAAGTCCCCAGGCCTCGTGGGAATCACAGATGTGTGACCTGTGCTTCAGAAAGTTCTCAAGCTTCATTTAATTTTCCACTGGCATTACCTTAACATCTTAAACATTTTGTAAGCAAGGGGCCCCACATAACTTGCAATTTTGCACTGCATCCCCTAAATTACATAGCCCATCCTGGGTCCACACATAGGTATTTTAAGACACTTCCCAGGTGAAAAGTCCTGGCATAGGAAGAGAAACAGGATAGCCCAGGAAACTTGGAGTGGGGTCTGAGGACGGAGCCCTCAGAAACACTCACACTTAGGGGACTGGCACAGTGGGCAGAGGAAGGAGGTTCATATAAGAGAAGCAGAAAGAATGATCAGAGAACTTAGAGGACAAGATGTGGCTGGAGACCCCCAAAGCCCAAGGAGGGGAGGATAATCAACACATTCAAACACTGCAGAGAAGTTAAGAGCTTGGTGTTCAGGATAACACAGACTGATTCCCTTGGCAAGACCATTTAAGGAGATGTGTCAAGAAGTGAACACAGAGCAGCAGGATTCCAAAGAGCTTGGCTGTGAAGGGAGAGGAAGAGGAAGGCAGGGGCTAAGGGAAGACAGCCATTATGAAGCTACTTCAATTCTAATACATGTTAGTATCAGTAAGAGGAAAGACATGTGGAGGGGCAGCAAGTAACAGGAGAGTGACTGAGCAGAGGTTGCAGGGAAAGAGATGGAGAATTCTGTAAGTTCCGAGGAAGGACCATGCCTGACTCCTTCCCAATGTCTTCATATATGCACGAGGTCCCAGCAAGGGGCAGGGGCTCAGTGCAGGGGTCTCCAGGTGCCATCAGAGACTAGAGGGAAGTGGTAATTAGAGGCTAGAAGCAGTGTCGGGCATTTGCAAGGAGGGTGGAGGGCAGTCAAGGGCACAGGTAGCTGAAGGCAGTACCTTTGTTCTGCACCTTCTCCTTCACTTTGCTGTAGGCCTCTTTTATCTCCTGAGTGTTGGTGATGTTCAGCTGGAGCACAGAGAGACGCTTGGAGCAGGTTCTTCGTAATTCCTCTGCTCCGGACCCCTGTTCATCCAGAACTCCGGCAAATACAGTGAAGCCCAGCTCGTCCAGATACTTGGCCAAACCATGGCCAAACCCGGAATCGCAACCTGCAAGGGGCCAAAACAATACAAGATGGGCTCAGACTAAAATGGCAGGAGAAGTTATTGAAGAAAAACTCACTGCATGCTGTTCATGATGGTCCATGCTCTCTGTAGAGAGTGGGTCTTGAGGACGTTTTCTCCTTTGCTAAGTGGAAAATGGGCAGAGAAGCCACAACAGACAAATTTCTCCTTATTAAAAAAAAAATGGAGGTGAGGAAGAAAAAATTTGAGGTGCGGACATACATGGAAGGAGAAATGCTGATGAAGGGAAGTGGTCCAGGTGGTCAAAGAATGTAGCAGAGAAAACCAAGACATCCGACAGAAGCTTTTTTACTCATCTCTACGTGTAGTGTTTGATGTAATAACCTCCACACTGCATACAATCTTCAGTAAAATTTTCATTACAAGCTAACAGGTTGGAGTTGGGTTTTCTTTTTAAAGATATAACAAAATGTCAGGTCCTGCTTCAAAGTGGACCCAGGACAATAGCAGGGGCTACCCACAGGGTCCAATTTCTTCTGAATTATGAAAGATGAAGACTCCTAGCCACCTGCCCCACTCACCTCCTTGAAGCTTTCCCCTAGCCATGGCCTTCTCCCAAACCACTGAACCCTAGGAAGATACCTGCAACAGAAACCAGATAGAAATCCCTAAGGGCACTGCTTTGTGAAATCAGAGGATTAGATCATGTGCAAAACATATGTCAAATCTCAGAATTTTTTTTTCACTAATCAGAAAAAGTCCATTCCTGTAAACACTAGAAGGAATTTGGTCCATGTGCTTCAGAGAATACAAATACACAGTTACTTTTTTCCAATCCAAATTTCTTGCCTGCTTTAGTTGGATCCTTTAAGGTAACTTTTTTGAGTGTTAGTTCTAGAAGGTCTTGTAGGTCTTGATAGAACCGTTGAACTTCAGCTTCTTCAGCATTGCTGGTTGGGGCATAGACTTGGATTACCGTGATATTGAATGGTTTGCCTTGGAAACCAACAGAGGTCATTCTGTCATTTTTGAGATTGCATCCAAGTACTGCATTTCAGACTCTTTTGTTGACTATGATGGCTACTCCATTTCTTCTAAGGGATTCTTGCCCACAATAATAGATATAATGGTCATCTGAGTTAAAGTCACCAAAAAAAGATGTCCTTTTCATTACAGGGGACTGGAATGCAAAAGTAGGAAGTCAAGAAATACCGGGAGTACTGGGAAAATTTGGCCTTGGAGTACAAAACAAAGCAGGTCAAAGGCTAATACAGTTTTGCCAAGAGAACGCACTGGTCTTATCAAACACCCTCTTCCAACAACAGAAGAGAAGACTCTACACATGGACATCACCAGATGGTCAATACCAAAATCGGATTGATTATATTCTTTGCAGCCAAAGATGGAGAAGCTCTATACAGTCAGCAAAAACAAGACCGGTAGCTGACTGGATCAGATCATGAATTCCGTATTGCCAAATTCAGCCTTAAATTGAAGAAAGTAGAGAAAACCACTAGACCATTCAGGTATGATCTAAATCAAATTCCTTAGAATTATACAATGGAAGTGACAGATAGATTCAAGGGATTAGATCTGACAGAGAGAATGCCTGAAGAACTATGAACAGAGGGTCATGACATTGTACAAGAGGCAGTGATCAAGACCATCCCCAAGAAAAAGAAAGGCAAAATGGTTGTCTGAGGAGGCCTTACAGATAGCTGAGAAAGAAGAGAAGCTAAAAGCAAAGGAGAAAAGGAAAGATATACCCATTTGAGTGCAGAGTTCCAAAGAATAGCAAGGAGAGATAAGAAAGCTTTCCTCAGTGATCAATGCAAAGAAATAGAGAAAAATAATAGAATGGGAAAGACTAGAGATCTTTTCAAGAAAATTAAAGATACCAAGGGGGACATTTCATGCAAAGATGGGCACGATAAAGGACAGAAATGGTCTGGACCTAACAGAAGCAGAAGATATTAAGAAGAGGTGCCAAGAATACACAGAAGAACTGTACAAAAAAGATCTTCAAGACCTCGATAACCATGATGGTGTGATCACTCACCTAGAGCCAGACATCCTGGAGTGTGAAGTCAAATGGGCCTTAGGAAGCATCACTACAAACAAAGCTAGTGGAGGTGATGGAATTCCAGTTGAGCTATTTCAAATCCTAAAAGATGATGCTGTGAAAGCATTGCACTCAACATGCCAGCAAATTTGGAAAACTCAGCAGTGACCACACTGGAAAAGGTCAGTTTCATTCCAATCCCAAAGAAAGGCAATGCCAAAAATGCTCAAACTACCACACAAATGCACTCATCTCACAAAATAGCAAAGTAGTGCTCAAAATTCTCCAAGCCAGGCTTTAACAATATGTGAACTGTGAACTTCCAGATGTTCAAGCTGGATTTAGGAAAGGCAGAGGAACCAAAGATCAAATTTCCAACATCTGTTGGATCATCGAAAAAGCAAGAGAGTTCCAGACAAACATCTACTTCTGCTTTATTGACTACACCAAAGTCTTTGTGTGGATCACAACAAACTGTGGAAAATTCTGAAAGAGACGGGAATACCAGACCACCTGACCTGCCTCCTGAGAAATCTGTATGCAGGTCAAGAAGCAAGAGTACAAATGGACATGGAACAATGATTGGTTCCAAATAGAGAAAGGAGTACATCAAGGCTGTATATTGTCACCCTGCTTATTTAACTTACATGCAGAGTACATCATGAGAAACGCTGGGCTGGAGGAAGCACAAGCTGGAATCAAGATTGCCCAGAGAAATATCAACAACCTCAGATATGCAGATGACACCACCCTTATGGCAGAAAGTGAAGAAGAACTAAAGAGCCTCTTGATGAAAGTGAAAAAGTTGGCTTAAGACTCAACATTCAAAAAACTAAGTTCATGACATCTGGTCCCATCACTTCATGGCAACTAGATGGGGAAACAATGGAAATAGTCAGAGACTTTATTTGGGGGGGCTCCAAAATCACTGCAGATGATGAATGCAGCCATTAAATTAAAAGATGCTTGCTCCTTGGAAGAAAAGCTATGACCAAGTTAGACAGCATATTAAAAATCAGAGACATTACTTTGCCAACAAAGGTCCATCTAGTCAAAGCTATGGTTTTTCCACTAGCCTTGTATGGGTGTGAGAGTTGGACTATGAAGAAAGCTGAGCCCTGAAGAATTGATGCTTTTGAATTGTGGTGCTGGAGAAGACTCTTGAGAGTCCCTTGGACTGCAAGGAGGTCCAACCAGTCCATCGTAAAGGAATTCAGCCCTGAATATTCATTGGAAGGACTGATGCTGAAGCTGAAACTCCAATACTTTGGCCATCTGATGTGAAGAACTGAGTCATTGGAAAAGACCCTCATGCTGGGAAAGATGGAATGCAGGAGGAGAAGGGGAGGACAGAGGATGAGATGGTTGGATGGCATCACTGACTCGATGCTCATGAGTGTGAGCAAGCTCTGGAAGTTGGTGATAGATAGGGAGGCCTGGTGTGCTGCCGTCCATGGGGTCGCAAAGAGTCAGACACGCCTGAGTGACTGAAATTAACTGAACTTAAGGTAAATTTAGATAATTCTGTTTCATTAATGTGGAACGGGATATGAATTCTGATCTTGGGATGCAGGCACTTAACCAAATTATCAAGCTATCTACAATGATGGTTTATTTGAAACAGTTCTTCTGAGCATGAGGCTTCTTTCTTGCAACAAATGAGTAAGAACTCAAAGGGTCAGGGAGAAGTACTTGTCAGTGTGAAAGTCACAGACAGTTTATCCTTCTATAATTAGCTTAGGAGAAAGAAGTGAAGAACCCACTGTAGCAGGAAGAAGCAAGAGTCTTCCAGGGTCTGACATTTAATTAATTGTTGTTACTGTGAATTTCCATTGTTTTTCCATGGCAGAACATATGGCAGAGACTTGGGAACGTGTATGCCTGAGGCCAGGTTACTCATATGCTCCATAACTATGTTACTTGCAATGCCACAGAAGTTGGTTGTGCCCCAGGCAAATGGGGTGCTGGTCGGTTCCCACAAACCTTTATCCCAGTCTTCATGGCAAGGAGGGCACTGCCATGTGCTCTCAGCCAGTCTCTTGTCCAAGGTTCCTAGTTTGGTTGACTCAGTTCAGTTCAGTTCAGTCGCTCAGTCATGCCTGCCTCTTTGCAGCCCCATAAACAGCAGCACTCCAGGCCTCCCTGTCCATCACCAACTCCTGGAGTTCACTCAGACTCACGTCCATCGAGTATGTGATGCCATCCAGCCATCTCATCCTCTGTCATCCCCTTTTATTCCTGCCCCTAATCCCTCCCAGCATCAGAGTCTTTCCCAATGAGTCAACTCTTTGCATGAGGTGGCCAAAGTACTGGAATTTCAGCTTTAGCATCATTCCTTCCAAAGAAATCCCAGGGCTGATCTCCTTCAGCATGGACTGGTTGGATCTCCTTGCAGTCCAAGGGACTCTCAAGAGTCTTCTCCAACACCGCAGTTCAAAAGCATCAATTCTTCAGTGCTCAGCTTTCTTCACAGTCCAACTCTCACATCCATACATGACTACTGGAAAAACCATAGCCTTGACTAGACGGACCTTTGTTGGCAAAGTAATGTCTCTGCTTTTCAATATGCCATCTAGGTTGACTACATCCTGCTCAATACAACTTTTGTCATCACAGCTTGAGATGTGATGACTGATTTCAGCCCAAGGAACCTGATGGCTAGCACTGAAGGACAAGTTGCCAGTTTGTCTGCGACATCAAGATGATTCTTTCTGCACTTGATAAGTTGATAAGGAAACCTGCAGGCCCTGATCTGGTGGTTTTTATCATAAGGGCATCGTAACAGCTTTTCAGGGTTCAGAGTATCGATGTAAGTTTCTTCCATGTTGGGAATCAAGGAACCTAATCCAAAGTGCTCGGCTGAGACACACACTCCCAACTGTGGTCTTTGCCCACACCCTGTGCCCCACCAATGGTTCACTTCTGGCCCCTGACATTAGGGGGTGGGGCCCCCACTTCCTGCGACGCAGGGCTAGGCATCAGCAGAGCGTGGGGATGGGGGCAAAATCTCAGAATTTGCTATGGGAGTCTACCCCACCCACTTGGAGTATATTATGGACTCTAGAAAAGTTGGTTTATACCCATAAGTACAAAACAGAGATATCTGAAATTTTAAGATATCATTTTAAGACATTGTGGACATAAACTCACCCTTTGAGCCATATCAGAATAAATGTGTAACAATTACTAAGTCTCTACAGCTCTAAAGATAAGAGATCATATTCACAATGGCTGTGCCAGGTGGTCTTTCCTGTAAACTCTGAAGGAAATGCCTTGTCAGCCACTGGGGGCTACAGTCAGGTATGCCCCTAAAAATCAGAAAGTTCAGGAAATCAGATAGCACACTGACAATCAACTCAAGGATCAATATGCAAGTGATTAGAAAAGATATCTGACTTTAAAGCTAACAACACCTGCCTGGAGGGACTTCCCTAGTGATCCAGTGGTTAAGAATACATCTTGCAATACAAGAATTGCAGGTTCAATCCCTGGTCAGGGAACTAAGATCCCACATACTGCAGGGCAACAAAGCCCATGGGCCACAACTAGAGAATCTGTGCACTGCAGCAAAAGATCCTCTATGACACAGCAAAGCTCCCACATGCCTCAGCTGAGACCTGATGCAGCCAAAGTTAATTAATTAATTTTTAAAACCCCTTCATGGATCACAGTCTTGTCATGGTGAAGAGGCTTGCATAACTCAATGAAGCTTTGGCTATGCCATGCAAGGCCACCCAAGTTGAACAGGTCATAATGAAGAGTTCTGACAAAACGTGGTCCACTGGAGGAGGAAATGGCAAACCACCCTAGTACTGTTACTGCAAGAACCCCATGAACAGCATGAAAAGGCAAAAAGATAAGACCCTGGAAGATAAGCACACCCAAGGTGTCTGATATGCTACTGGGAAGAGTGGAGGGCAATTACTAATAGCCCCAGAAAGAATGAAGAGGCTGGGCCAAAGTGGAAATAATGCTCAGTTGTGGATGTATCTGGTGGTGAACTAAAGAGCCTCTTGATGAAAGTGAAAGAGGAGAGTGAAAAAGTGAACTCAAAACTCAACTTTCAGAAAACTATGGTCATGACATCCAGCCCCCTCACTTCATGGCAAATAGATGGGGAAACAGTGGAAACAGTGACAGACTTTATTTTGGGGGACTCCAAAATCACTGCAGATGGTGACTGCAGCCTTGAAGTCAAAAGACACTCGGTCCTTGGAAGAAAAGTTATACCAACCTAGATAGCACATTGAAAAGCAGAGACATACCTTGTGGACAAAGGTCCGTCTAGTCAAAGCTTTGGTTTTTCTAGTCATCATGTATGGGTGTGAGAGCTGGACTATAAAGAAAGCTGAGCCCTGAAGAATTGATGCTTTTGAACTGTGGTGTTGGAGAAGACTCTTGAGAGTCCCTTGACTGCAAGGAGATCCAACCAGTCAATCCTTAAGCAAATCAGTCCTGAATATTCATTGGAAGGACTGATGCTGAAGCTGAAACTCCAATGCTTTGGCCACCTGATGCAAAGAACTGAGTCACTGGAAAAGACCCTGATGCTGAGAAAGATTGAAGGAAGGAAGAGAAGAGGATGACAGAGGATGAGATGGTTGGATGGCATCATTGACTCAATGGACATGAGTTTGAGCAAACTCTGGGAGTTGGTGATGGACAGGGAGGCCTGGCATGCTGCAGTCCATGGGATCACAAAGAGTCGGACACGACTGAATGACTGAACTGAACTGAACTGGTGGTGAAAGTAAAATCCAATGCTGTAAAGCATCATATTGCCTAGGAACCTAGAATGTTAGGTCCATGAATCAAGGTAAATTGGGCTTGGTTGTGAACCTGGCCCCCCACCTCTGCAACCCTGCTTGAGTTATTTAACCTCTCTGTGCCTCAGGTTCCTCGTCTCTAAAATGGGCTTGATAACGATGCCTACATCAGTTATCATTTGTGATGTGCTTAATAGTGCCTGGAATTACTATAATAAATCTTTTTTTTTTAAGAAAATAATACTAGGTACATGACATTCTTCCTGAATTTCAGGTGTTTACATGCTTGATCTTGGTAGATAGAAAGTTCACCTCTACTGATAGCTAAACATTTCGGTTAAGATTCCACCTGCTTGATTCTGCCTCCACCATGTCTGAGCCTTGGGTAACATTACATAAAGTAGTGCAGAGCCTCCACTTATTCATCTGGGAAGAAGGGTTATAACGGTTCCTCCCTCCTAGGCTGATTTGGAAGTCAACAAGACAGAGAATGCTCTGCAAAAAGCCAAGCGTATCATACATGACTGTTACCAGTATTGTGGCTCTAACCCAGACATCGTTTCTGATCTGCGGTGTGAACGATCAGGCTATGCTAACCCTGGTGTCTTAGGGCTGTGCAGGGGCCAGAGGGCCTTGAGAATGTAGGTGGCTGAGAAGCCACTCCCTGTCAAGATAGAGTAACATTTGTGCACTCCAGAAACCCAAAGACAAGGCAGGGGCCTTCGTGAAAGCTACTTTCCCTGGTGGCTCCCTGGTAAAGAATCTGCCTGCAATACAGGAGACCCAGGTTTAATCCCTGGGTTAGGAAGATCTCCTGGAGAAGGGAATGGCAACCCACTCCAGTATTCTTGCCTGAAGAATTCCATGGACAGAGGAACCTGGTAAGTTACAGTCCATTAGCTTAGACACAAAGAGTCGGACACAACTGAGCAACTAACACTTTGTGAAAAGGCAAAATGTTTCATAATTTACCCATAGTAGCTCAGTTGGTAAAGAATTTGCCTGCAATGCAGGAGACTCAGTTTCAATCCCTGGGTCAGGATGATCCCCTGGAGAAGGAAATGGCAACCCACTCCAGTATTCTTGCCTGGAAAATCCCATGGACAGAGGAGCCTGGTAAGCTATAGTCCATAGGGTCATAAAGAGTCGCACCCAACCAAGCAACTAAACCACCAGCCTCTGAAAATTATCAAACCTAGTGTGACTCAAATGCTTACCAAGACCCATCCAGCTTCACACATAGTAACTCCACCCACCCTGGGAGATAAGTCATTTTATTATCATCACTCTACGGAGGAGGAAACTGAAACACAGAAGGGTTAAGTCATTTAGCTGGACATGGCAGAGATAGGTTGAAACCCAGGCAGAGGTTGATGTATAAACATCTGGAATATAAAATATTCTATTCTTCCAGAGCACAGGGCTTGGCATATAGTAAGTGATCAATAAAAGCCGTGTGTTAGGGACTTCTCCAGCAGCCAGTGGTTCAGGCTCTACACTTCCAATCCAGGGAGAGAGAGTTTGATCCCTGGTGGCGGAACTAAGATCCGACATGCTATACAGAACAGCAAAAAAATTACACACATACAAAAAGCATGTATTGGCTAAATGGGCATTTAAGAGGGCACTGGCCTTAATGCCTTAAAAACACAGTCTTATGTCACTAGTATCGAGGGTTCCTAGTGTCTAAGTCCTAACAAACACCTGTTGAGTTGGATGCCTACCCCAAGAGAGGGTGGAGGAATTGCTGGGGGTCATTTAAGCTATGCCCTTTGAGATCATTCTGTCTCTAGTGGCCTGGAAAATCATCAGCTTGGAGCAAGCAACGAGTACTAGAGTCTCAGTTTTACAAAACTGGGGTGAATGTGAAATTATGAAATATTCTAAAATATTAATAAAGTCTCTCAATTTGTGTGAAAAATGGAAATGTGAATCACTTTAACTCAGAAGAGTTAAGAATCATAGTTCCTGAGCTGGTGGAATAACTATAAGTGGATTTTATGCTATTGCTGTATGGGGGCACCAGATTAGCTGGTGAATAGAAACATAGCTCATCATTTGTTGGGTCAAGTCGTCAGCAAGTTGTGAATAATTCAAGTTCTGGAGTTCTTCAAGGCTAGGTATCCTGAATGAAACACACCTGTCAAGACTAACAGCATGTGCTCTTGGACACAAGCTGGTTCCTTGGAAGCTGCATTCAGAAAAGGATGAAGAGGGAAGAATTTGCAACCCTGTAAATGATTTCTTTGTTGCTGTTGTTACTGTTTAGTCACTCAGTTGTGTCAGACTCTTTGCAACCCCGTGGACTGGGAGGCTCCTGCCAGGCTCCTCTGTCCATGGCAAGAATACAGAAGTGGGTTATCATTTCCTTCTGCAGGGTATCTCCTCTCAGGAATCAAACCCACATCTGCATGGGCAGGTAGATTCTTTACCCCTGAGCTACCAATTTCTAGATAGTGTTAAAACATCATATAAGTAATAAAACTTTAAGAGTAACATCAGGATAAACAAAAGAAGTTACCCATAATATCACCAATCTAGCATAAGTTTTATAACTTTCTTGCTTTTTCTTCTAGTCTTTTTTTTTCCTATACACTGTTCTTTAACAACTATAATTATAGCACACATATGATTTGACAACTAATTTTTAAATTAGTATTATAGATATGAGGATGACACCACCCTTATGGCAGAAAGCGAAGAATAACTAAAGAGCCTCTTGATGAAAGTGAAAGAGGAGAGTGAAAAAGTTGGCTTAAAGCTCAACATTCAGAAAACTAAGATCATGGCATCCAGTCCCATCACTTCATGGCACCTAGATGGGGAAACAGTGGCTGACTTTATTTTTCTGGGCTCCAAAATCACTGCAGATGGTGATTGCAGCCATGAAATTAAAAGATATTTACTCCTTGGAAGGAAAGTTATGACCAACGTAGACAGCATATTAAAAAGCAGAGACATTACTTTGCCAACAAAGGTCCATCTAGTCAAGGCTACGGTTTTTCCAGTGGTCATGTACAGATGTGAGAGTTGGACTGTGAAGAAAGCTGAGTGCCAAAGAATTGATGCTTTTGAACTGTGGTGTTGGAGAAGACTCTTGAGAGTCCCTTGGACTGCAAGGAGGTCCAACCAGTCCATCCTAAAGGAGATCAGTCCTGGATGTTTATTGGAGGGACTGATGTTGAAGCTGAAACGCCAATACTTTGGCCACCTGATGTGAAGAGCTGACCCATTTGAAAAGCCCCTGATGCTGGGAAAGATTGAAGGCAGGAGAAGGGGAGGACAGAGGATGAGATGGTTGGATGGCATCACCGACTCGATGGACATGGGTTTGGGTGAACTCCGGGAGTTGGTGATGGACAGGGAGGCCTGGCGTGCTGTGATTCATGGGGTAGCAAAGAGTCGGACACGACTGAGTGACTGAATTGAAACCAGTTTTAGCTATTTCCACAGTCTGAAAAACCATAAGTCATCATTTTTCACTACTAGATAAAATTCTCCCTATGAAAATGCAGCAGAGAAAGACATGATGAGAGCCTGGATTTTGGAGCCAGAATACCTGGGTCCAAATCCTGGCTCTGCTACTTATAAGCTGTGTGACTTTGGCCAGTCAATTTACCTCTCTGTGCCTCAGTTTCCTCATCTATAAAGTGAGATGATACTAGGACCTGCCTCATAAGATTGTCCGAAGGATTAAATGATTTTATATACTAGAGTAATTGCAACAGAGCCTGCCACATGGCAGTTGCCATCCAGGTGTTAAATAAATAGCAACTGCGTTTCTGTTTGTTTTAAATCCATGCTACTCCTTTCATTGGCTACTTCTGGTTCCTAGAACCAAAAGGATTTTGAGTTCTTATCTCAGAAGATCACCACAGGCATTCTAACCACAGTGATGAATTGCCCAAGTACCGTGCTTTCTGCCAGCAGTCTCATCTCTCCTAGACTCTCCTTCCCTAAAGTTCCTCGAAGTCTCCCCTTTGTCAATATCTTTGAACAACAGCAGCTTAAAGCAGAGTTTCTCAGGGGGTGGGCCTCTTCAGAGGTGCCAGGGCCCATTCTCATAGTGGAATTTCACTTCTCTTCATTGGAAGGACTGATGTTGAAGCTGAAACTCCAATACTTTGGCCACATGATGGGAGGAGCAGACTCATTTGAGAAGACCCTGATGCTGGGAGGGATTGAGGGCAGGAAGAGAAGGGGACGACAGAGGATGAGATGGTTGGATGACATCACCGACTCCATGGACATGGGTTTGGGTGGACTCCGGGAGCTGGTGATGGACAGAGAGGCCTGGCATGCTGCGGTTCATGGGGTCGCAAAGAGTTGGACACAACTGAGTGACTGAACTGAACTGAGTGGAATAGACAAACACAAATGGAGGACCTGTTGTGTATCAAATAAGAGGATACTATCTGAATATGTGTTTTGCTTGGCCCATACAGTATATTTCTTAAAAATTTAAACAAAGGCTAAAACCCAGGAATGCCACCTGAAAACCCAGATTGGTGGTTTCTCTTGATTTACCGGAAGATGGGCCAACTGCGGGCCTGCGTCCTGCGAGGAACTCGTGTGCTGAAGCTGAGGACCCCAAAGCTGCCCCCTGCCACTCCCCGTTCCCCAGTCCCCTCCCCTACGCCCTCAGGCCCAGTTCCCTCTTCTTATCGCAACTGCCTTTGCCACTGAGACCCACCCCACCTCTGCAGCCTTTTGAACCCAACGTACCTGCCATACTTTGTCCCACTTACAAAGGTCATCTGGGTGTAGAGTTAATGATCTGTAAAACCGTTTAAAGCTAGAGGGGAAAAGTCTTTCCCCTCTCTTGTTTGAAATTGAAGCACTCCACCAGATTGCCACCCTCATGTTGACTCTGCCTGGTCCCTATAAAATAGATTAAGGTGTAATAAAATGGTAGACACAGAGAATAAACTGTAAGGTACCTAATAATTCCCTGAGAGCCATACACGTCTCAGCTTCTAATCCAGGCAGAGAAAATATTTGACAGTTATACCACTGACACCACCTGTGTTGACTTAGGCACTCTCAAAAGACAGTGATGTTGGGTGGTGAGCCCCTGGGAATTAGCTAGATCTTTTTTGCTTAATTGCAGGATAACTGCTTTACAGTGTTATATTGGTATCTGCTGTACAAGGTGTGTGTTAGTAGCTCCGTCATGTCCAACTCTTTGCAACCCCATGGACTGTAGCCCACCAGGCTCCTTTGTCCGCTGGATTCTCCAGGCAAGAGTATTGGAGTGGGTTGCCATTCGCTTCTCTAGGGGCTCCTCCCGACTCAGGGATGGAACACAAGTCTCCTGGATTGGCAGGTTGATTCTTTACCATCTGAGCCACCAGGAAACAACATGAATCAGCCATAATTACATATATATGTATATTTATCTTCTCCCTCTTGTGCCTCCCTCCCACCCCACCTTCCATCTCCCCTTCTAGGTCATCACAGAGCTTAGCTAGATCTTTCATGTCAATTTTTAAAAATAATTTTAAGTTTTATTTTTTGGCTGCGCTGGGCCCTCATTGCTGTGAAGGATTTTCTCTAATTTGGGTGAGTAGGGACGATTTTCTACTTGTGGTACACAGGGCTTCTCATTGCGGTGGCCTCTCTTGTTGCTAAACACAGGCTCTAGACATGCAGGCTTCAGTGGTTGCAGCTCGAGGGCTTGATTGCTCTGCAGCAGGTGGAATCTTCCCAGACCAGGGATTGAACCCATGTTTCTTGCATTGGCAAGTGGATTTTTCACCACTGAACCACCAGGGAAGCCCTCATGTCAAATTTTTAATGAAAATGAATTTCTCCTGGAATGTGAAAACCTTTATGAATATTTCTTCAGTACTATTGATATTCCTATGTTAAGATGGGCAACTGAGATGCCAAGAGATTACTCATTCAAGGCTACATAGCTGGGATGTGCAAGAGTTGGATCTCACAGTAACCTGGAAATGTACATTACCATATGTAAAATAGATAGCCAGTGGGAATCCACTGTATGACTCGGGGAACTCAAACCCAGGCTCTGTAACAACCTAGAGGGGTGGAATGGGGAGGGAGGTGGGAGGGAGGTTCAAGAGGGAGGGGACATAGGAATACCTATGGCTGATTCATGTTGTTTGGCAGAAACCAACTCAATACCTTCAATTAAAAATAAATGAATTTTTTAAAAACATAGGGATAATAAAAGGTTCTTGTGAACTGAAAACAAAACAAACAAACAGAAAAGAGCTGGCTCTCAGACCCAGATTTGCTTCTTTCATGTTCTATTATTGCTATGATTCATTTATTGTCTCCTTGAGTGCTTTGCAGTGGTGGGGATGGGGGCACCAAAGATGAAAGCTCTCTGCCTAAGAGGGGTCTCCATCAGTGATGCCAGTTCCCTTCACACAGAATGGACTGCCATCATCCACCCAGCAGTGAAAATGACTTACAGCTGATTTTCTGGATGGAAAAATGCAGTGGGTTTGTTCTCAGTGGTGCATAAGAAAGCAACTCCTAGCCTTGCAAAATAAGCAACCAGTCAAGGTAGCTCTGCTGGGTTTGAGCAAGTGGCTGGATTTCCAGACCACAGTCTAGTCCTGATGCCTCTTCTGAACTCTACCTGCTGCAATTTCAAGTTGAACCAGAATTCATCACCAATTGCCCCCAACTGCTTCACCTTCTGGAATTTCTTGTTCTCCTAGTTACTCAGGACCAACACCTTCTCTCCCAATGCTCACCTCCAGTCAGTGCCCACACCTGTCCTCCTGAGACAGATATTTATCTCCTTTCCAGCATCTCATGACAAAAAATGCCAACTCAGCTCAGCCTCTCATCAGATTGTTAAATTAGGGATTGTTTTCGCTGTTGCTTAGTCACTCAGTCTGGTCTAACTCTTTTGTGACCCCATGGACTGTGGCCCACCAGGCTCCTCCCTCCATGAAGTTTCCCAGGCAAGAATACTGGAGTGGGTGGCCATTTCCTCCTCCAAAGGATCTTCCTGACCCAGGGATCAAACCCACGTCTCCTGCATTGGCAGGTAGATTCTTTACCCATGAGCCATCAAGGAAGCCGGAAGTTAGGGGTATATATCCTCAAAAGCCACAGAAAATGATGCTATATTTGTCTAAAATTTCATATTATGTCTCTTAAAGGTATGCAAGTTAAGAAACACTGGACATGAAACTCAGTACTGACAGGGATGATGTTCAGTCAGCTGATAAGCCAGAATTTCAGAAATCCTCAGTCAAGCACGGAGCCACTAAAAAGAGGTAAGTTAAGGATCTAGACAAGATTCATGGGGTAAAACAGAGCTGGACACAACTTTGCAACTGAACAACAACACACAGAATCCAGGGACGCTTCTCAACATCCCATAGCATTCAGGACAGCCCCCACCACAAAGAATGATCTGGCCCCAAATGGCAATAGTGCTGAGAAACCCTGGTCTAGGGGAAGACACACATTCGGTAAAGAAGTAAAACAGAGGGTAAGGAATTTTTCAATAGAAAATCTCTGGGAACTACAGGCCATAGTTTCTGTCCAAGGAGAACTCCCCTCCTTTAGGGGACATCTCATTGGAGAAGAAAACAGGCAGGAAAGAAAAAGAACTAGGTCACCTCCACCAGGACAGGGAATCTATTGGGTTAACCTAGTTCACTGTTCTAGCCTCTGTGCCTAAAACAGTGCTGTTAGACTTCCCTGGTGGCTCAGACAGAAAAGAATCCACCTGCAATGCAGGAGACCCAGGCTCAATCTGTGGGTCAGGAAGATCCCCTGGAGAAAGGAATAGCAACCCACTCCAGTGTTCTTGCCTGGAGAATCCCACAGATGGAGGAGCCTGGTGGGCTATAGTCCACGGGGTCTCAGAGCAGGACATGACTGAGTGAGTAAGCACACACACACAGACACCTCTGTGCCCAAAACAGTGCTGGGTCTAAGTCCCAACAGTCTGAGAGCCTTATGTTTATGTAGGTTAACTTATTTCATGCCCAAGGTCTCAAAGTGGGTCTTTTTTTAAAAAATAGATTTTTAAAGTTTTAAATGTATATAAAAATTGAGAAGAGAGTATAGAGTTCTCTTTGCTTATAGTTTCCACTATTATTAACATCTTACATTAGTATGCTACATTTTCTGAAATTAATGAACCAATATTGATACATTATTATTAACAGAATTTCAGACTTTTTTCAGATTTCCTTACTTTTTTCACTTAAGGTCTTTTTCTATCCCAGGGTCCCATCCAGGATCCCTTATTATCTTTAGTCATTATATCTCCTTAGGCCTTTTTCTCTTACTTTTTCTTGCTTTTGCTGTCTTTGATGGTTTTAAAGAGTACCAGTCAAGTATACAGGGCTTCCCAGGTGGATCAGTGATAAAGAATTTGCCTGCCAAAGCAGGAGACGCTGGTTTGAATCGGGAAGATCCCTTGGAGAAGGAAGGGGGAACCTACTCCAGTATTCTTGCCTGGAAAATCCCCTGGACACAGGGGGCTGGGTGGCTGCAGTCCATGGGGTCACAGAGAGTGGAACACAACTGAGCACACAAGTATATTGCACACATGCACGGTCAAGTATATTGCAGGATGCCCCTCTGGTGGAATCCGTCTGATGTTTTTCTCATGTTCTGGCTGGGGTTATGAGCTTGGGGAAGGAGATCACAGATACAGCGCCATTTTCATCACATTGTATTAAGAGTACAAACAAGCAACAAGACATGAATGCTGAAGTTGCCTTTGATCACCTGGATGAAGTAAAGTGGGGAAATTTCTCCGCTATAAAGTCACTCTTTATTCACCCCCTCTTCCATACTATACTCTTTGGAAGGAAGCCTCTATGTATTAATACCTACATGAATTATTTGGAACTCTTGTACATGGGAGATTTGTCTCTTTTCCATCATTTATTAATTTATTTTTATCTTTATGGACTCATGAATATTAATTTTATACTTTGGGTTATAATCCAATACTTTACCTTAGTGCTCAAATTATTCCAGCTTAAATCATTTTGAGCTCTTTCATTGGCTCCTGTGAAAGTATATTTTTTATTCTTATTTTATAGGTGAAAGAATATAAAGTTTCTTTAAACCAAGCTTCAAAGAATATAAAGTTCCCACTATCACTAAACTAACAAGAGAAGAGGTGCAATGAAAATCATTAGATTCTAAAGCACAGGGGTTTTTTTCCTTACTCATTCTTGCCTGGAGAATCCCAGGGACGGGAGCCTGGTGGGCAGCTGTCTCTGTGGTTGCACAGAGTCGGACACGACTGAAGCGACTTAGCAGCAGCAGCAGCAGCAGCACTGGCTACTGATCATAGCCAATCTTTGTTGACCAATGACTAATGTATCTTTCACCTGATGGAGTTACTTAACGCAATAAGTTTTGAGATACCAGTCTGTTATGTATATTACAGGGAAATTTCCTTATCTTCTGACTTTTTATATGTTGATGAATTTTCACAGAGTGAATCCACTCAGGCAGCCAGCTCCCACATCCAGACCCAGAGCTTCACTAGCTCACCAGAAATCTCCCTGGTGCCTTCCTCCAGTGACCCCCACCCCAGAAGCTACGATTATTCTGGCATCGAACAGCAGATCAGGTGTACCTGATTTTCACTTTAAGTAAATGGAGCCATCCATTATTCCTTTTGGAGGCTGGATTCTTTTGTTCATCCTCACTTGTTTTCATGTGGTTTGGTTAGTGGAATTTTTTAAAAAGAGGTTCTAACCACTTATTTCATAAGAAAGGCTACAAACAAAGTAACACTTGTAAAAACATGTTAAGCAACTCCATTAAAAGAAAATAGCAGACTACTATTCAAAAAGTAAATTTACTTAAGATTAACATTACACAAAGAAGGGGAAACTACCTGGAGATGTCACTAAATTGCCCCATTATACCGGGGTGGCTCACTTCCTCCTCCCTATCTTGATCTATAATTTCATCTACCACAGGCTCTCTTAATCACGTTTCTGTTAGTCTCTTTCACGGCAAAGGTGCTTCTTGACTGACAGGATGTCCTTCTTGCCAACACATAGCCAAAACCTTACTAGGTTGCTTCTTACATCTGATGGTGCAAGACGCTACCCGCCAAACTGGACTAAAATCCTGCCCAAAAGATCTGTGATCTACAGAATTTCCCTTTCTCTTTCGTTAGCCATCACTGCCAATGACCTAGTTCCTCCTGATAGGACCCACGTGGGGTCTCAATGGTAAGATGGCTCATTATGTCGACCTCGCAAACAAAGAATAAATCACAGAGATCTGTGAGGCCCACCCAATCGCCCAAATGGCATCCTGTTATCTCACTGCTGCTTGTCTTCTCAAAGCTGCAAGACCACCAGATTCCAGACCTCCGGCTACGTGACCATCCCTTCAGAGAGTTTTTCCTTGGTGGTGTATAAGACGGACTCCGTCAGAAAGGGAGAACGCTGGTTCTCCTCAAGAGCCAGTCACCCTGTCTTTTCCCTCTAATACATTTCCTTTTCTTGCCTGACTGCCCAGCTCGCTCTCTTTTTCTCTGCACTCGCCTTACACCTCCACAGAGGTGCAGAACTCTTGATGTCCCTGCCACCACCCCCTCTGATGCCACCATGGACCTCATTCAATCAAAGCACGCTCTCCCTCAGGACCCACTCCCCCACCACACGCTCCTAACCAACCAGAGACAGCACAAGCGAGGAAGGTATTTGCCATCCGCACTCACACACAAAGCATTGTGTTGTTTTCTAGTTGGATCCAGGCTTTCACCCCATTGTTTTCTAGCTGGAGTCAGGTTTCTAATTTCTACCGCATCCTTACCACCATATCTCTCACTGACTTACAAACCTCCTCTGGCTCCCTCTTGTCTGATAAGTGATGGATGAAGTATCCTGCTTGGGTTTCAGTCATCTCTTTAATTTGTTCACAACCAGCCAAGCCCAAGACCAGGCTCTACTTTGTATTCTAGTCAGGCTGGTTTCTTCAACATCCCATACGTGTCCTGCTTTTCCTATCCTGTGTGTTCCTGCCTATCCTTCTAATATGCATGCATTTGTTCATTCTTTCAATAGCTATTTTTTTTAACAGCTATCTGTTCAGTTCCGTTCAGTCACTCAGTCATGCCTGACTCTTTGTGACCCCATGGACTGCAGAACGCCAGGCTTCCCTATCCATCACCAACTCCGGCAGTTTACTCAAACTCGTGTCCATTGAGTCAGTGATGCCATCCAACCATCTCATCCTCTGTTGTCCCCTTCTCCTCCTGCCTTCCATCTTTCCCAGCACAAGGGTCTTTTCCAATGCGTCTGTTCTTCACATCAGGTGGCCAAAGTTTGGGTGCTTCAGCTTCAGCATCAGTCCTTCCAGTGAATATTCAGGACTGATTTCCTTTAGGATGGACTGATTGAATCTCCTTGCAGTCCAAGGGACTCACAAGAGTCTTCTCCAACACCACAGTTCAAAAGCATCAGTTCTTCGGTGCTCAGCTTTCTTCACAGTCCAACTCTCACATCCATACATGACCACTGGAAAAACCATAGATTTGACTAGACAGACCTTTGTTGGCAAAGTAATGTCTCTGCTTTTCAATGTGCTGTTTAGGTTTATCATAGCTCTTCTTCCAAGAAGCAAGTGTCTTTTAATTTAATGGCTGCAACCACCATCTGCAGTGATTTTGGAGCTCCCCAAAATAAAGTCTCTCACTGTTTCCATTGTTTCCCCATCTATTTGCCATGAAGTGATGGAACCAGATATCATGATCTTAATTTTCTGAATGTTGAGTTTTAAGCCAACTTTTTCACTCTCTTCTTTCACTTTCGTCACGAGGCTCTTTAGCTCTTCTTCACTTTCTGCCATAATGGTGGTGTCATCTGTGTATCTGAGGTTATTGATATTTCTCCAGAATCTTGACTGCTTGTGTTTCATCCAGCCCGGCATTTCGCATGAGGTACTTGCATATAAGTTAAATAAGCAGAGTGGTAGTATACAGCCTTGATGTACTCCTTTCCCAATTTGGAACCAATCTGTTTTTCCATGTCCAGTGCTAACTGTTGCTTCTTGACCTGCATACAGATTTCTCAGGAGGCAGGTAAGGCAATCTGATATTCCCTTCTCTTTAAGAATATTTATTAAGTATTTATTAAGTGCCTAGAAGGTGCTGTGCAGGCCTCCCAGGTGGCTCAGTGACAAAGAATCTCCCTGCAATGCAGGAGACTCGGGTTCAACCCCTGGGTCAGGAAGATCCCCCAGAGAAGGAAATGGCAACCCACTCCAGTATTCTTGCCTGGGAAATGCTGTGGACAGAGGAGCCTGGTGGGCTACTGTCAATGGGGTCACAAAAGAGTCAGACATGACTTGACAACCAAACAACAATGACAACTGTGTGCTACGCACTCTCCAGGAGGGAACAGCAGTACGTAAAGCCATCCAGGCCCCAGTCCCATGGGCCTTATGTTATGGAGATGGGATACATTCAATAAACACACAAAGAAATGCATATGGTATCAGGAGACAACGAGTGCTGGGACGAGACAGGAGGACGCCGGGTTCCATACGGAGGTCAGGGAAGGCACCTCTGAGCAGGAGCAGTTGAACAGTCTTCCCAGGGAAACCTGTACAGGCACAAGGAAGAGTGGGTGCGAAGGCTCTCGGGGACATAACTGTTAGAGGCAGAGCAGGGAGGCCGTTGTGTCCGCAGGGGAATGAGCGAGGAAGGGAGCAACAGGAGGTGAATCAGAGCAGTGGTTCAAGGCCAGCTCATGTGGGGCCATTAAGCCAACAGCTCTCAACTGGGGTGATTGGCCCCCGCTCCAGGGCACAGCTAACAATACCTGGAGACATTTTTGGTTGTCACGGTTGTGTGGTGCTACTGGCATCTCACTGGACGCCAGGGTCTAAATATGCTCTTTAATATCCTACAGTGCACAGGGTGGCACATCAAGGAAGTATCCAACCCCAGCGTCATGGTGCCAAGGGAGAGAAACCCTGCTTTATTTATTTGCCTGTGCCTGGTCTTCATTGGGGCATACGAATTCTGAGTTGCAGCATATGTGATCTAGTTCCCCGACCAGGATCAAACCTGGGCCCCCTGCATTGGAAGCACAGAGTCTCAGCCACTGGACTACCGAAACCTTGCTTTAAACCATGGCGATGACTTTGGCTTTTACTCTAAGTGGGATGAAATGGCATTACAGAGCTTTAAACAAAGGAAAGACATGAACTGACTTCGATTTTGAAAGGGTCACTTTAGATACTGTGTAGTAAATCATACCTTGAATAATGAGTGATATAAAAGGCTACCATTTATAAAGCCATTTAAAAGGCTACCAATTTGAGACACTGTACTACACTCCTTAAGCTAGGATATCTTGGTAACTTTCTTCATTGTTCCTACCACTACCTGACATTGTATGACATATTGGCATGTTAATGTTTAAATATTTGTCTCCCCCAATAAAATGCCAATTGAGAGAGGACAAGAACTTTACTATGTGACCTATTGAATCTCTAGCCCCTAGGGCAGTGTCTGGCATACCCTGGGAACTCTATTTGTTGAATGAACACATGGCTCTTGAGGTCAATCCATTTATCCCCATTTCACAGACAAAAGAATCAAGTTTCAGCATTTGTGGCCTGAACAACACTATGAGTACAACTCATTTGTGTTCTGTGGGCCATTTCCAGGGGGATCATCTCCGATTTTGGTGACAATTCCCAGAAAGAAAAGTTCCCAGGGGACACTATTCCAAGTGACTTGCCTAAGCTACTGAAGCTATTGCTACACCTTAATGATTTTTGACATCAGTATCTATTTAGTCATTCATTTGCCAAGATTGTACTGAGATCATACTGTGTGCCAGGCACTATGCTAGGCACTTGGGATATACTGCTGGGGAAGACCAATGTGATCCCTGTCTGACTGACATATATAAATTACTGATACTGTGTATAAAGTAGAGAACTTACTGTATAGTTCAGGGCATTCTACTCAGTGCTCTATCGTGACCTAAATGGGAAGGAAATCCAAAAAGAGGGGATATATGCATGCATAGAGCTGGTTCACTTTGCTGTACAGTAGAAACTAACAAAATATTGTAAAGCAACTATGCTCCAATAAAAATTATAAATTTTAAAAAAGAAAGGAAAGGAAAAGACAGATCAGTATTCATACAGGAATATCCAAGATGCATTGCTAATTTGCCTATGAGGAAGTATAGTGTGTTACTTTATTGTGAAAGAGCCCACGAGATAGGAAGGTATATACGCTTGTATGAGCACCAAGAAAGGCATGGAACCATAATGTCCAAGAAGAATATTAATTTGAAACAAGTGGGAATAAAAGAAATGAAAACAAATCTTTAAGTCAAAAAGAAAATGTGAACTCCACCTGTATTAGTCAGCTCAGGCTGCCATAACAAAATAGCATAGACTGGATGGTATTTCAACCATAGAAATCCATTCTCCCACAGTTCTGGAGGGCAGAAATCAGAGACCAGGGTGTAAACATGAGCAGCTTCTGGCGAAAGTGATCTTCCTGGCCCTCTGCAAGGAAGTGCACTGCAAACCTCTTCACTGTGTCCTCACAGAGAGAGGGAGAGAGCTCTCTGGCATCTCTTCTTATTTTTTTTTTTAAATATTTATTCATTTATTTGGCTCAGCTGGGTCTTAGCCGTGGCACACAGGGTCTTCCATCTTTGTTGCAGCATGCAGGACCTAGTTCCCTGGCCAGGGATTGAACCCAGGCCCCCTGAATTGAGAGTGCACAATATTAGCCACTAGACCACCTGGCAATCTCTTCTTATAAAGATACTGATCCCATCATGAGGGTCCCACCCTCATGAATTCATCTAAACCTAGTCACCTCCCAAAGGCTCCATCTCCAAACTCCATCACAGTGTGGGGGGCAGGGGGACTAGGGTTTCAACATATGAATTGAGGGAGAATATAATTCAGACTATACCACCATCCTCACAAAGTTTACAGTCCTGTGTGGGATATAAACATTATCTGTATGATATTAAAAAAAAATGATGCACTCTGGTAAGTGTTACAGAGGAACTAAATGAGTGCTGTGCGATGAATAACTGAGGCAGAAAGGAGGGGCCAGACTTAAGGAAGCAGGCTTCTTCAAGGAAGTAACATACAAACAAATCACCAAAAATGTGGTACAATGAAAAATACCTCATTAATAACTTTTACACAGATTACATATTGAAGTGATAACATTTTAAATATAATACGTTAAATTAAATATATGATTAACATTCATTTTACCTGTTTCTTTTTTCATTTCTTTTTAAATGTGACTACTAGAAAAATCTAAATTACTAATGTGGTATGCATGTGTGAATACTGTCATGTACAGCTCTTTGCAACCCCATGGACCCTGTGTAGCCTGCCAGGCTCCTCTGTCTATGGGATTTTCTTTCCCAGGCAGGAGTGGGTTACCATTTCCTCCTGCAAGGGATCGCCAGGGATCAAACCCCCATCTCCTGTGTCTCCTGCATTGTTAGGCAGATTCTTTACCAATGAGCTACCACAACGTACTTATGTGGCTTGCATGAAATTTCCACTGGACAGCACTGCCTTGTACTATTCCCTTCTACCTAAAAACACCAGTGGAAAAGAAGAGTGACACCCCAAAGAGACAGAGGTGGAGGTGATGAAAAGCAACATGTCAGGAGGTTGAGAGGTCGAGCTGGCAGAAACGACTAAGCAACATTTTCAGAAGAGAACAGTCTGCTAATGGTTCCAGCTTTCTTTTGGGGGTGATTGAAAATTGGGGATTAGATAGTAGTGACAGTTGGATGACCTTATGAGTATACTAAAATCCCCTGCATTGTACACTTGAAAGGGTAAATTGTATGGTATGTGAATTTATAGCTCAATAAAAAGTAAGATATAAGAAAGAGTAGAATAGGGCAATCTAATATCTACGATGTCTGCTATGACAAAAGACACCTGGATTTTTTGGAAAGCTTACTACGATTTGTGTACGGAAGGGTGTCGGTTTGAGAGTGAGTGATTAAGGAGACAGGGCTCTCACATGTTCTGGTGGAAAGCAGGGCGGAGAACAATATTGCGCCTTCACTTGGAGAAAGATGAACTTGAGGATTTGCAAACACACTCTGGAGGGCATGAATGGACCTACTATGAGGGATCACACAGGGACTTAAGCACATGATGTCTTGACATAATGGGGCAGGGTGACCTTCCCTGATATCTGAGTCCCTTCGGTTATCTGCTTGATTAAATTCAACCATGAACCTCTATAGATGGTTATACTTTCTAGGTTAGGACTTCCTTGCCTAGTGCCAAGGGGACGCCCCGCCCATGGGCAACTCTCCATGTCCATCTTTGTGTTGGTTCCCCAGCTGCAGCCAGAGATGAAGCTTATCCGCAGGGGACAATGACACACAAAGTGGAGTTTTCTGTGTGCCCAGTCTCGGAGCTGATTAACAACACCTTTAGAAGCTAGCCCCAGCCAAAGAGTCCACTCATGAGTTCACTTGGCTTCTCTCTGCTTCACACAGGACTGGACGCTGGGCGTAGAATGGTGACTGACATCAACCCAGTCCCTGCCCTCAAGGCACTTACAGTCTGGTGGGAAATTCCAAGTCCATGGCTAGCAGAATGGACTTTACCCATTCCTGATAAGTGTATCGTTGTTTGGCTATGCTGATATTTGTTGTCTTGGTTTGCGGTTCCTGTCATTGTTTTTAATTCAGGAGGATGGAAGATGGTGATGATTTCCATGAACCCTCTTCTCCCCTGTGGACTCTGCACAAGGGCTACCGGTAGTCTTAGCCTGTTTGCAACGTGTGCCCCTTCCAGACCTCCGCTGCTCTCCGTGCTTCACGGCTTGGCTGCTTTTCTCTGTGGTTCAAGTCATGACTCCCAGATCTGCAGGGGCTCTGTGAGTTCCCTGTGTTTCCACGCCTGCAGTGCAGACAAGTCCCGCGCTAGGAAAAATCTCTAGAAAGCACCTTGTTGCTGAGTTATTATTAATGAAGTTATTGTTAGACAAAAAAACATGGAGACCCAGCAGTCATGACCAAGAGATGTCATTTAGTAAAGTGTGTGTTTAATCAAATGATAATTGTAGAATGAGCATTTCTTAGAAGTATAGTGGACAGCTGTTGTATTTGCTGCTCTGTAAGGCAGGATATCTTGGGTAAAGAGATGGCAAATTGGGTGATTAGAAAGAAAGCCAGTAACGGACGTGAGAAGAGTCAAAAGGCAGTGAAATACCCCTGGGCACATAAAAGTCAGGCTCCCTACTTTAGGCCTAAGGGGCAAAGGAAGGGATCAGTTGCTGAAATCCAAAGAGAGTAAACTGTGACATTCCATCAGGGAGTTAGGCAACCCCTAGTTCCCTGGTGGCTCAGCAGTAAAGACTGCAGGAGACGCAGGTTTGATCCCTGGGTCAGGAAGATCCCCTTGAGAAAGAAATGGCAATCCACTCCCGTGTTCTTGAAGAGGAAAAGTTAAAATTTTACATAACCTCCTGCTCCTTCTGCCTCTGTAACTCAGCTTGCTCCTTGCAAAGTCTGGATCACATAGGTCACATAATCTCAGAAAGTGGGGACTCACAATACTAGTAACTGGAGCTTATCTCACTCTCTCTTGTCCTGCTTTTTGCAATAGCTGCTGCTGCTGAGCTGCTTCAGTCGTATCCGACTCTGTGCGACCCCATAGACAGCAGCCCACCAGGCTCCCCCATCCCTGGGATTCTCCAGGCAAGAACACTGGAGTGGGTTGCCACTTCCTTCTCCAATGCGTGAAAGTGAAGTTGTTCAGTCGTGTCTGACTCTTTAGCGACCCCATGAACTGCAGCCCACCAGGCTCCTCCGTCCATGGGATTTTCCAGGCAAGAGTACTGGAGTGGTTGCAATAGCTAAGTCCCTATAAACCTGCTTAATCATGCCTGTCCGTGTATAAAAATTCTGTAACCCCTTTGTTCAGGGCTCAGAGCTTAGAGTGTTACTCCTCTGGGCCACCAGCATGAAAAGCCTGAGTTCTCCCACTCTCCGAGTGTGGTGCTTGCTTTCTTGAGTACTGGTTTCCTCAACATTTCTGGAGGCCCCAGTGAGATTCCAATCATACTGGCCTGTTGAGCAGCCAGACCGGTGGCTCAGCCAGGCTGGAGCAAAGGAACCCTGAGAAACACAGAGGTGCACCCCCTGACAGTATTCCGGGTTTTCTTTCAGACCGGTGTTCCGATTCTCTGGACAGCCGAGCCCAGACTGGACTCATTGGAGGGGCGGACCAACTCACCAGGAATGGCCACAGGATCAAGTAAGGCCCCGGGGCCAGTCTCCAGTCAGGTCCTACCCCAACAGGTAGAAGACTAATAACCTCTCCTTGGGGCTCCCAGGAAGGGAGCAACAGTTACGGAAACCTGGGGACTCGGGAGAAGGGGGGCATTGTGATAGCCTCTGAATGATCGTGAGTGTGTGACTGCTGAGCCAATGAAGTGAGAGAAATTTTTCCTTTTGGAAACTATAAAACCAATTATTTTTGAATATACAATTAAAAACAACTAGCTGGTTAAAAGTCCTGCCCAGGAGAAAGATTGAAATTAACCCTTTCCATGTCCTTGAAATACACAACCAACTTTGCCTGAGACCTCAGCCTTTGTCAAATTAGAACTTCAAGCAAGGGAAATAAAACGGGGGGGGGGGCGGTCAAAGAGATATTTTAAACCTCAAACAGAAAACTGTAAGATCTCTGTCAGTCTGTCTGTCTGGATTTATGTATGTCTCAGTGTATGTCTTTTGTTTTCTTCTGATAATAGAGTTAAAGTTGTAAATGAGTTCTAATTTAATTGGCCTAAAGAAAAGCAAGCACTTATAAATCAAACAATTCTAAATTAAAAAAAAAAAACTTAACCTAAATAAATTTCAAATTCACATAAACAGTTCCTGGTTAGTATTCAATATTAAATATCAGACTAGAGGTCTCTTCAAGAAAATTAGAGATGCCAAGGTATACCATCTTTCATGCAAAGATGGGCTCGATAAAGGAAAGAAATGGGTATGGGCCTAACAGAAGCAGAAGATATTAAGAAGAGGTGGCAAGAATACACAGAAGAACTGTACAAAGAAGATCTTCACAACCCAAATAATCACGATGATATGATCACTCACCTAAAGCCAGACATCCTCGAATGTGAAGTCAAGTGGGCCTTAGAAAGCATCATTACGAACAAAGCTAGTGGAGGTGATGGAATTCCAGTGGTGCTATTTCAAATCCTGAAAGATGATGCTGTGAAAGTGCTGCACTCAATATGCCAGCAAATTTGGAAAACTCAGCAGTGGCCACACAAATGGAAAAGGTCAGTTTTCATTCCAATCCCAAAGAAAGGCAATGCCAAAGAATGCTCAAACTACTGCACAATTGCACTCATCTCACATGCTAGTAAAGTAAGGCTCAAAATTCTCCAAGCCAGGCTTCAGCAATACGTGAACCATGAACTTCCAGATGTTCAAGCTGGGTTTAGAAAAGGCAGAGGAACCAGAGACCAAATTGCCAACATCCACTGGATCGTCGAAAAAGCAAGAGAGTTCCAGAAAAACATCTATTTCTGCTTTATTGACTATGCCAAAGCCTTTGACTGTGTGGATCACAATAAACTGTGGAAAATTCTTCAAGAGATGGGAATACCAGACCACCTGACCTGCCTCTTGAGAAACCTATATGCAGGTCAGGAAGCAACAGTTAGAACTGGACATGGAACAACAGACTGGTTCCAAATAGGAAAAGGAGTACATCAAGGCTGTATATTGTCACCCTGCTTATTTAACTTCTATGCAGAGTACATCATGAGAAACACTGGCCTGGATGAAGCCCAAGCTGGAATCAAGATTGCTGGGAGAAATATCAATAACCTCAGATATGCAGATGACACCACCCTTCTGGCAGAAAGTGAAAAGGAACTAAAAAGCCTCTTGATGAAAGTGAAGTGGAGAATGAAAAAGTTGGCTTAAAGCTCAACATCAGAAAACAAAGATCATGGCATCTGGTCCCATCACTTCATGGGAAATAGATGGGGAAACAGTGGAAACAGTGTCAGACTTTATTTTGGGGGGCTCCAAAATCACTGCAGATGGTGATTGCAGCCATGAAATTAAAAGACGCTTACTCCTTGGAAGAATAGTTATGACCAACCTAGATAGCATATTCATAAGCAGAGACATTACTTTGCCAGCAAAAGCCCATCTAGTCAAGGCTATGGTTTTTCCAATGGTCATATGGATGTGAGAGTTGGACTGTGAAGAAAGCTGAGCGCCGAAGAATTGATGCTTTTGAACTGTGGTGTTGGGCAAGACTCTTGTGAGTCCCTTGGACTGCAAGGAGATCCAACCAGTCCGTTCTAAAGGAGATCAGTCTTGGGATTTCTTTGGAAGGACTGATGCTAAAGCTGAAACTCCAGTACTTTGGCCACCTCATGCAAAGAGTTGACTCATTGGAAAAGAATCTGATGCTGGGAGGGATTGGGGGCAGGAGGAGAAGGGGACAACAGAGGATGAGATGGCTGGATGGCGTCACTGACTGGATGGACATGAGGCTGAGGGAACCCCGGGAGTTGGTGATGGACAGGGAGGCCTGGCGTACTGTGATTCATGGGGTTGCAAAGAGTCGGACATGACTGAGTGACTGAACTGATCTGAACTGAATATTAAGTTCTAGTTTTGTTAATTAAGGTCTGTGCTTACTAAGACTCACTTCTGAGATAGTTTCTTGTTATGTTATATTGCTAACAGTTTTAATTGTTATTAAAAAGGACCCTCTAAGATTGTTTTTAAAGCTTATCTCAGTAACCAATCTTTGGATAAAGGTCAGATGCTCCAGGATTTACAACCAGGAGATTAACACTTGGCTATAATCATTTAACTGAGTCAGATGACCTGGGGTGTACCAGGCTATACCCAATGAAAGTTCTTGACTTAAATTCTTGCTGCTGACCTTACTAATAATGGCTAGCTATATTATTTTCTATGTAGCTTGTTTCAGAAGATTATTGCTTACATTACCAAATGTGTGACTTAACCTGTGGTAAAATGCTGATATGCAATTCCATATGAGATCAATAATTGTAATAATGTAACTCTAGATATGGAAAGAAGCAATAAGAAGAAATATTTTCCTGGACCAAGAGGCTAGTAAGACAGGTATGGTCCAGAGACTTTTGCTACATACAAGGCCTGGTCTAGTGGCAACACATTGAGTGGCCTGTCAATGGAATCTTTGTTAGACCTGGGAATGAGCCTTCCCAGCACCGTGGGACACAATGACCATGAAATGCCCCCAAAACATGGTCAAATATGTGGCTATGAAGGGGCCCTGCTGACTGAAAGTTGGCCCTTGCCAGCTGCCTCTACAAAGATTAAATCATGAGCACTGAAAGATGCTGACCTTCAACACCCTCTTGAAAGGAGTTCAGGGTGGAGACAAAAAATGAGGCACTCTGTGCCCTGGGAAAAACCTGGAAAAACAGGTCTTCAGATAGTCAGATGTTTTCAGGTAAAGATTTTTATGAGTCTGAATTCTTGTATCTTGTACCTAGAGAAACACTAATGTCACAAACCAACATTTGGACCTGATTCTCCTGGCTAGCTGCCAGGGTCCAGCCCCGGTGGATCCAGGGAATTTGAAGGTAGGGACGGCGTCGGCGTCTTTGGAAAAATACATATTTAATTACAGATATAGAGAGAGATTAGAAACGGATAGTGTAGTAGGAGATAGTGTAGTGGAGAAAAGGAGGCTGAATCCAGATGGGAATTCAGCCAGAGAAATGGGAGCAAGAAAGAAGCAACATGGGGGAATCAGTCTTTCCAGAAACTGATCCGATTTCTTTATTTGGGGGTTTGCTTATATACCTTTTGTTACACATAGGGATGAATACAGAGTCACGAGGGGGTCAGCAGTCCTGACCTTTATCAAAATCAGGTGCTTCACATAAATGTATAAAAAAAAGGTCTTAGGGATTTTATGATCCTTTCTTTCTGATAACCAAAAACTTATTTTTTCCAAGGGTGTTTTTTCTTAAACCAGGCACCACCCTCCAAATAAAGTTACATTCCTTTAGGGTGAGGGTGTAGTGAGTTACAATCAAGAAAGGAATTTATTTAACCCAAGGTTAACATGATTAATCTTAAAGGTTAATACTTATTTCCCCTATATGCTTAAAGGTTAATACTTATTTCTCCTATATGTTAGTTATATTCATTATAAGGACAGGGAATATGGAGATTTAGCAGCAAACATCAGCCCAACAAATGAAAATCCTTTCACCAATGCTCCCCTTAAGATCTATTTAGTCTTAAGATAGTGATAAAGTTACACTTTTACATAGCAAGGACACAGTGATTTATAACAAAGTACAGTGATCTATTACAAAAGAGAAAATTCATTAACTCAAAAAGTCTAGTATTGCTAACCTTAAAAACTACTATATTTCCTTTTCTATATTCCAGATACATTGATTAATATATTCCCAGGTGCCTAAGGATATGGAGGCCTGGCGGCAATCATTGACTCAACAATGAAAAAAGCCCTATGCTAATTAAGACTCTCAAAATACTCCAAAACTCTCTGTGCTGTTTATGGTTGAGAGGTAGTAAACAGTCATGTGCCTAGTGGCAGGAGTATGGATAATCCTGTCACACAAACTAGCCTGTCAGCAGAGAGGTCTGACCTGAAACACCCTTGTCACACCCAGGGTAGGGAATTAGCAGCAATTATTGGCACAACAAATGAAAAACCCTTCACCAATATAATTCCTAACCAACCCACTATACTAATAATTTCTAACTCCCCAAAAGAATTTGCCTTTAGTAAGTCTAAAACATCTCGTGCCTCTCAGGTTGAGAGGCTGTAAACAGTCACATGTGGCCTGACGAACCTATACAGGCGGGCTAGATAACCTTCAGAGGAGTCCGTAAGCTGAAACACTCTTGTCACGCCCAGGAATTTTTATTGCCTTGGAGCTGCAAGTTAACTCCTTCTCCGAGAGAAACGGTTATGGGGGAGAGCTCCCCGTAAAGTCAGAGGTGTAGGCGAGAGCATAAAACAGACTCTGGTTTTGGGGTAGATGCTCGGGAACAGGGGGATTCCTGAGGCTTGATCACGCCTTTGAGTATGCCAAGCCTCCTTCCTCATGACCTTTGCCATGGGCAGAGTTCCTCACTCTGGCCCCCGGCAGCTAGCCCCCCAGCAGCTTTCCTACTTCTATTAATCTTTGGGCCAAATATCTTTAACTTTCTTGTTACGTTTCCTTCTCCAAGTAGTAGTACAACAAGAATATCCCCTGGGCAACACCCAGACAATGCTGAAACAAGCTGCCTTATCATTCTGTGGACTCTCCTCTCCCTCTGTAAATGCACCCTGAGATGCTCAGGCTATTTTCCCTTTGAGATCTTATACGGGAGACCACCCCCCAGTGATAGAAAAGCTCAAGGGAGACCACCAACAACTAGCTGAACTGGAGATGTCCCAGCACCTCCAGGCCCTGGGAAAAGTCTTCTCCCATATTGCCTAAGAAACCTTAGAAAGAACAGCCATTCCCTTGAACAACTGGGTTCACCCCTATCAGCCAGGAGATGAGATATGGGTTAAAGACTGAAAACATGAGCCACTTCAGCCAGTTTGGACAGGCCCTCACACACTCGTCCTGGCAACCCGTATTGCTGTTAAAGTTACAGGTGTCATCCCTTGGATCCACCACACCAGAGTCAAGAAGGCAGCAGCTTCCTGTGATGAGGACGCCAGGAAAGCAGTTTGGGACCCCTAAAACCTCCTGAAGGTCCAGTTCCAAAGACAAAGGCCCTCATCCAGGAAAGACCCTGAGCCCTGCTCTAGTCACTCCGGAAGCTGACTAGACAACACATGGCGGAAGCTTGAGGATTCTTCAACCTTGCTCCAGCGACACTCCAGCAGCTGGCTGGTCAATGCACAGTGGAAGCTTGAGGATCCACCTATCAAAATATCAATGGATTTTCATTGTCAACCCTGGCTGAGATGGTTTTACAGAATAGGAGAGGGCTAGACCTACTGAAAACTAAAAAGGGAGGACTCTGCCTCTTCTTGAATGAAAAATACTGCTTTTATGTAAACCAATCAAGAATAGTCAGGGATATGGCCCAACAGCTAAGGGAATGAATCATGAAAAGGAGAGAGGAACTACCAAATTCCTGGGGTAATTGGAACAGTATCTGGAGCTGGGCATCGGGGCTTCTCCCTGTAACCAGTCCTCTCTTCATGTCCTTTGCACCACTCTTGTTTGGCCCTTGTATTCTCAATGCTATTACCCAATTCGTAACCTCTCAGGTTGAATCCATAAAGTTACAAATGGTAATAATTCAATATAGCCCCCTAAACAATGGGGAGCTCTGAATGTCCTACCAAAACATGAAATGATGCTTTCTACAATGAGTGATAGAAGCATCAAGAGGGGGGAATGAAGAGGAAAAGTTAAAATTTTACATAACCTCCTGCTCCTTCTGCCTCTGTAACTCAGCTTGCTCTTTGCAAAGTCTGGATCACATAGGTCACATGTAGTCTCAGGAAGTGGAGACTCATAATACAAGGAACTGGAGCTTATCTCACTCACCCTTGGCCTACTCTTTGCAATCACCAAGCCTCTACAAACTTGCTTAATCATGTCTGTCCATGTATAAAAATTCTGTAATCCCTTTGTTCAGGGCTCAGAGTTTACAGTGTTAACTCCTCCGGGCCTGCTGGCGCAATAAACCTGAGTTCTGCAACTCTCTGAGTGTGGTGCTTGGTTTCTCGAGTACTGTTTTCTGCAACATTCTTGCCTGGAGAATTCCATGGACAGAGATGCCTGGTGGGCTACTATCTATGGGGTTGCAAAGAGTTGGACCTAAACAACATCAGTGACCCTGCAGAAAGGGCATCAGGAGGAAAAAGCTGATTTCATGCTTCTCTCTTCCTACAACCTCTGACCTTTGCTCTCTGCTGATGGAGGTCAGTCTCTGGGATAGAAAGCAGAGTGGAGAAGACACGTGGAGAAGGGTGGGTCCATGTGGATTTGCCCATGGCTAGCACATCTGCTCAAACATCCATCCCCACTTCCTCTGATGGGACATTGCTTTTTTTGAGGGAATCTTATGAGTTGCCTCATGTCTCTCAAAAAGATATGTGAAAGTTCCAACCTCTAGGACCTCTAAATGTGACCTTTATTTGGGAACGGGCTTGTCGCAGGTGAAATTAGTTAAGATGAGGTCATACGCAGTAGAAAAGAAAGAGGAAAGTGAAGTCGCTCAGTCGTATCCGACTCTTTGCCACCCCGTGGACTGTAGCCTACCAGGCTCCTCTGTCCATGGGATTTCCCAGGCAAGAATACTGGAGTGGGTTGCTGTTTGCTTCTCCAGGGGATCTTCCTGACCCAGGGATCGAACCCAGGTCTCCCGCATTCCAGGCAGACCCTTTACCCTCTGAGCCACCAGGGAAACCATACATAGTAGGGGAGAGCACATATTCCAATATGCTGTTGCTGCTAAGTCTCTTCAGTTGTGTCCGACTCTGTATGACCCCAGAGACAGCAGCCCACCAGGCTCCCCCATCCCTGGGATTCTCCAGGCAAGAACACTGGAGTGGGTTGCCATTTCCTTCTCCAATGCATGAAAGTGAAAAGTGAAAGTGAAGTCGCTCAGTCATGTCTGACTCTTAGCAACCCCATGGACTGCAGCCCAGCAGGCTCCTCCGTCCATGGGATTTTCCAGGCAAAAGTACTGGAGTGGGGTGCCATTGCCTTCTCCGATTCCAATATGACTGGTGTCCTTATTAGAAAAGGAAAATTTAGACACACAGGTGGAAGACTGTCATGTGAAGATGGAGGCAGAGGTTAGAGTTACACTGCCACAAGCCAAGTATCACCTGGGGCCGCTGGAAGAGGCCTCCTTCTCTAGAGGCTTCGAAGGGAGTGAGGCCCTACTCACACCTTGATTGTGAATTTCTGGCATCAGAGCCATAAAACAGATTAAAAATGGAAGGAGAGGGAGGGATATATCAGGAGCCTGCAATGAACACACACATACACACACACACTATTATATAGAAGATAGATAACCAACAAGGATCTACTGTATAGCATAAGGAACTCTACTCAATATTCTGAGATAAGCTATATGAGAAAAGAATCTTTAAAAAGCATTTATATGTATGTATATAACTGAATCACTTTGTTGTACACCTGAAACTAACACAGCCTTGTAAATCAACTGTATTCCAATAAAAATAAAAACTCCAACTCTTCTGAAGTTTTAAGCCACCCAGAATACAGTCCCTTGTCACAGCATCTCTGGGACACCACAAAGGGGACTACCCCTTCCTCCCCACATGGCACCTCCTCAACCCTGCTGGAGTTAGGGAAAAGGGTATTTGCCCCCTGGGAAGTGGATTTTGAGCATGAAAACAGGGAGCTGGACAAGTCTTAAATTCAGATCCCTGCTTTGTCACTTGCTTGCCTGATGGGACTGGGATGAGCCAGTTCAAGGGAAATTCATACCCCTGGGGCTTGCCTCCTGGTTGGGATTTTTAAGCCGTTAGGAGACCTCAAAATGCTGCCTCCTGAGGGAGCTCATGCTATGAACAAGCAGAAACTCACTGACAGCTCTGCTCACAAAGACTGCTTGCTAGAACTATCTTGAAGACATAGACCTTCCCTTTTCTGGTGACTGAGGAGGAGGACATTACTGCCCACACTCAGCTCACTGGGTCTAAGACACAGTCAGAAAATATCATCATCAACTTCATTATTCACAAAGCCTGGAGGAGAAGGAGGAGCAGAGAAACAGGAAGACCAAGGCCTAGCTTTCCAGACTTCTGCATTAAGGTGGGAAGCCCACCTGAGTGTGAGCGCGCAACAGAGAGGGGCACAACCTTCCCAGGCCCATGGCCCAGCAAAGGGGGCACTCGGCATTGGCCATTTTCCTCCCAGCGACCAGCCCCATGGCGATCATCTCAGCAGACTGGCCACAGCGCTGTCGTTCAAACATGGACACAGTATGATTTGCGGTCACACTGCACACAGATTATTGTTGATATGCTTGGCACCAAATAAGGCCTTGAGGGTGCCATGTTGATTCCTGTCTTTGGCGATGGTGACCTCTGATAGAGACCTACTCCAGCAGCCAAGGGCAAGGGAAGGAAGGCCTGGGATCTGGGAGAGTTGACCCAACACTCAAGGACAGTCTGCCAATTTTGCAGATAAATTAAGGCTCTGTGGTGTTAATCACCCAGATGTGGGAGGTCAGAATTTGCTGGCTCCGAAGTTCATGCCCTTTCTGCTGTGACAGGTCTGCTCCCACTCACATGCCCAACAGTCCTGGCTTATTTGTGAGTTTAAACATTCATGCATGCATGCATGCACTTCTTCCATGCAGGTTCATTGAGTAGCTACTGTGCCCCAGCAGCTGTGTTAGATACGAGTAAAGCAGAACTGAGTGAGATAGTCAAGGTAATCTAGTGTGGAGAGGGGAGCACAGATACTTAATAGGTAAGTAAATGTGTATTTAATTTCTATGTGAGAAAAGTACTATATCAAAGTAAGATATGGAGATTGAGAATAACAGCTGGAGACTTAAAGTCCCAACACTAGGGAACGCTCACTCAATGAGATAATATTCAAGCCACTAGTGTTTCAACTGGTCAGTGATTTTGTTCCCACGGGACCTTGTCTGTAGACAATTTTGGTGATCACAGTAAGAAATGGCGGTAGGGTGCTATTAGCGTCTAGTGAGCAGAGGCCATGAAGGTTTCTAGACATCCTACAATGCACAGGACAGCCCCCAAAACAAAGAATTTTCTGGCCCAGAGTGTTAATGGCACAAGACTGAGGAACCCTGATTTAGACAAAGGTATGAAGGTGATCTTTGCCGACAAAGTAGTCAAAGCTATGGTTTTTCCAGTAGTCATATGCGGAGGTGAGAACCGGATCATGAAGAACGCTCAGCATCAAAGAACTGATGCTTTTGAACTTTAGTGCTGGAGAAGACTCTTGAGAGTCCCTCGGACTGCAAGGAGATCCAACCAGTCAATCCTAAAGGAAATCAACCCTGAATATTCACTGGAAGGACTGATGCTGAAGTTCCCATACTTTGGCCACCTGATGCAAAGAGCCAACTCACTGGAAAAGACCCTGATGATAGGAAAGATTGAAGGCAAAAGGAGAAGAGGGCGGTGGAGGATGAGATGGTTAGATAGCATCACCAACTTAAGGCACGTGCATTTGAGCAAATTCTGGGAGATGGTAAAGGACAGAGGATCCTGGCGTGCTGCAGTCCATAGGGTCACAAGGAGTCAGACATAAATTAGCAACTGAACAAAAACAGCATGAAGATGAAGAAGATGCTAGCCCTATTCACCTGCCCTAAGCATTCCAGATGAAAGGGAAAGCATGTGCAAAGCCTACAACATCAGGAAAAGCTTTGTGTCTCAAGCTAAGGAATAGGGGAGAAAGTTACAGAATGAGAGGGACCAGATTGTACAGGGCCCTTGGTCTTGGGCAAAAGTTTGATTTTTCATTCTTTGCCATGGAAAGCCTTTAAAGGGTCTTAAACTAGAGAGGGGCACTCTGGCTACTCTGCAGAGGAGTGGCAGTGAGGGAAGAGTAGAATTCCAGAGACTGGGAGCTGCCCAGGAAGAGATGACAGCCTTGACTAAGCCCAGGTGGTAAAGCAGAGAAATGGGGGTGTCAGTAACAGCTACACTGGCGATGAACTGGGTCTGGGAAGGAAGAGAGGAGAAACAGGGACTCTGGTCTCCAGGGTGCTGGGTCATGTGGACCTCCAGATGGGGAAGACTGAGCCAGGGCCGGGCCAGGAGGGGTCCCAGATCAAGAGCTCGCCTTCAGACACGGCAGGTGTGAGACACCCAGTGGACTTGGGTAGGTAAGGCGTTGGAAAGAGGAGTTACTCATAAGAGGCCTTGCAACTGTGCTTGCGGATCTGCCCCAGGCAGGGGACCTTCTCCGTGTTCATGGCAGCCCACAGCTGGCTGAGAAGCCTCACCTCTGTGTGTTACCAAAAGAACTCTCTTTCGTATCTATTTAAAATCCTGCCTCTGCTGCTGCTTCGGTGGTCGGCTGCATTCCATCTGTCAAAACAAAGAACGGTCAACGTCTGGGACGTTCTCCCACCACCTCCAGTTCCAGACCCTTTGTTCTAAGACTCTCTTGTTTACAGCAATGTCAGTCTCCTGCTGAAGCCTGAGGGCTTCTTCATCTCTTCCATCCCGTTGGGGGTAGAATATTTACAGTCTTCTTTCCGACCTCCTTTTTCCAAACAACTCCCAGCATCCTCTGCCACCATGTACTCAAAGCAGAGAAAAATACATTGAGACCAGGCCTGTCCTTCAAGCTCTAGTTCAATCCTCTATTTCCTTTTTTTCCCTGCCTTTTGACTGCCTTCACCCATTTCACCATTCCCCCACTCCCATCTCTGGTAACCACAAATTTGGCCTCTTTTTCTGAGTTTGTTTTTGAAGCATGAGTGATCTATAAGACTGTGTTATTTCTCTGCTACGCATCTTAGCCATTTGGTATCTTATGCATTTCAAAATGATCATCATGATAAGTCTGGTTATAATATGTCAACACACAAAGATATGACATAGTTATTGACAACATTCCCCACACAGGTACATTTTGTACCCATGACTGGAACTTTGTATCTCTTTAATCTCCCTCATCTATTTCTCTCCTTGCCTACCACCTGTTTGTTCTCTATATCTATAATCTTATATCTGTTTTATCATGTTTATTTGTCTTGTATTTTAGATGCCACATATAAGTGAAATCATATGCTGTTTGTCTTTCTCTGTCTAACTTATTTTACTTCATGATACCCTCATGATACCCTCCATCCGTGTTGTCACAGATGGCAAGATTTCATTCTTTCTTTATGGTTGAGTAATATTCCGGTGATTGCAGCCATGAAATTAAAAGATGCTTACTCCTTGGAAGTAAAGTTATGACCAACCTAGATAGCATATTCAAAAGCAAAGACATTACTTTGCCAACAAAGGTCCATCTAGTCAAGGCTATGGTTTTTCCAGTGGTCTTGTATGGATGTGAGAGTTGGACTGCGAAGAAAGTTGAGCACCGAAGAATTGATGCTTTTGAACTGTGGTGTTGGAGAAGACTCTTGAGAGTCCCTTGGACTGCAAGGAGATCCAACCAGTCCATTCTAAAGGAGATCAGACCTGGGTATTCATTGGAAAGACTGATGCTGAAGCTGAAACTCCAGTACTTTGGCCACCTCATGCGAAGAGTTGACTCATTGGAAAAGACTCTGATGCTGGGAGGGATTAGGGGCAGGAGGAGAAGGGGATGACAGAGGATGAGATGGCTGGATGGCATCATCGACTCGATGCACGTGAGTTTGAGTGAACTCCGGGAGTTGGAGATGGACAGGGAGGCCTGGCATACTGTGATTCATGGAGTCGCAAAGAGTCGGACACGACTGAGTGACTGAACTGAACTGAACTGAACTGAACTGAACTAAATGTTCCATAATGTGTATGCGTGCATGCGTGTGTGTGTTTATCTCCCATCCTCTTTATCCATTTCCTTTTATACCCTTTTATTATTATTGGACACCCATCGTTGACTTGCTCTGTACCTGGCACTTGGGGATACCATGATCAATGAGAGTGATATGGTCCTTGATAGGGCCCCTGATAGAAACCCAGGCTTGATTCCTGGGTTGAGAAGATCTCCTGGAGAAGGAAATGGCTACTCAACCCAGTATTCTTGCCTGGAGAATTCCATGGACAGGAGAGTCTGGCTATATATAGTCCATGGGGTTGCAAAGAGTTGGACATGACTGAGCAACTAACACTCACTTTCAATATGGAGCTCACAGCTTAGGGTGGGATGTCTCAATCTCAGCACTATTGGCATTTGACATCAAGTAATTCTTTGTTGTGGGGACCATCCTGTGTGTTGTCTGATGTTTAGCAGCTTCCCTGGCTTCTACCTATTAGATGCCAGTAGCTTCTTCCCATCCCTCAAGTTGTCACTACCCAAAATATCTTCAGTCATTGCTAAAACTTCTCCTGGGAAGCAAAATTTTCCCAGTCAAGAGATTTTGTTCTAGAAGGAAGAGGGCATTAAACAAACACTCATCAAGGTAGATATATGTGATGACAGAAGTATAAACAAGATATTCAATTTATCTTGGCAGGAATGGAGAGATAAGAGTCCAATGTGGAGACTACCTGTTCCAGCCCAGAAAAATAGCTGGTATTCCTTCCAACATGAGGCTTTCTCTGATCACTTAATTGTCTTCTGTCTTCCCTGGTTTCCTACAGTAGCATTCACCAATTCTGTAAGAGGCAGCCAGGTACAGTACTGAGCACTGGGCATGCCTTATATCCTTTTATCCTTGTAAGTACCCTATAAGCATAACTGGACCACAAACCACTAAAGATTCACCACATAAGTAAATTGAAATAGTAAATTGAATGAAAGCTGAGACAGTGACTGCTTCTACTTCTTGTTCATCCTCTGGCAACAGCTTCCCATTTCATCAGTTACTACAACCTTTTTGAACTGGCAATGTCTCCTGCCTTTTGAGCCTCCAAAACTACTCCCCCAAATTTTCCCATCACCCAAATTTCTTTGTTTGATCTTACTATTCCCTGGGCCTGATCTCCCATCTTGCTTCTTCCTTTTCCCACCAGTGTTCTCAAAACTTCAGAGTTGCCCAACATCTCCTTCATTGTCCTTACACTGGGGTGCCTTCTTGTACCCTTTACTGAAATCATTCTCATCAGTTTCCCCAAAGCATAGAATCCAGAGGTATCCTATCATCTCGTTCAATCTGTCCTCCATGTTTGATGTTATTTAAAACTCTCCTCCTTGGAACTTTCTTCTTCCTTGGTACCCTGCACCCTTCAGGTCTACCTTCTGCCTCCTATCCTATAGATTTGGGTAGCCTCCACTGTTCCTCCAAGTTCCCAGTTCCTTGTCCCGATCTCTATCTACGCTCATTGCTCAGGCATTGGTTTAGCTTTCAGAGCTATATTTAACCTACCTTTGTGGAACAGTAGCTTAACTCACTTTTGCAATCCATCTGGACACTCTACCTGAATACAACCTTGACACCTCAAATTGAAAGTGTCCCAAAGAAAAGGCTCTATCTTTTCTTCAAAGTCAGTTCTTTCCCTCAGCTTCTCAAAATCTGTTGTTTCTTTTAGTAGGAAGAATCATTCTTGGAGCTTCAGAACGAATTGTCTACATTTATTTTTGTTCATGAACCCATTCCTTGAACCTATTGTGGGCACCATGCTTTACAGACTGTCTGCTCTCATGGAACTCGCAGTCCATCTGGTAAGACAGATGGTCAAAAGAAAGTGCAGAGACCTTTGATGAGGGTTATAGTAGGAGACGGAGAAGGCAATGGCACCCCACTCCAGTACTCTAGCCTGGAAAATCCCATGGGCAAAGGAGCCTGGTGGGCTGCAGTCCATGGGGTCGCTAAGAGTCTGACACGACTGAGAGACTTCACTTTCACTTTTCACTTTCATTCACTGGAGAAGGAAATGGCAACCCACTCCAGTGTTCTTGCCTGGAGAATCCCGGGGATGGGGGAGCCTGGTGGGCTGCCGTCTATGGGGTCGCACAGAGTTGGACATGACTGAAGCAACTTAGCAGCAGCATAGTAGAAGTCTAATGGGTAGTGGGTCTCTCCTCTTCTTTACCATCTAGACCCAATGAGCTGGTAAGTGCTCTAGTTCTCCCATCATTGTGCCCCTCCAATCAGCTGCTTGCTCTCCAAACTCCTGGCCACTGCCTTGGCCTCCTAAGTGGTCTTATTTCCTCTTATTTCCTTTCACTTCTCTGAATTCTCACGTGTTATGTTGCCTTGTAACATCTTCCTTCTTATCGGTCCCCTCACAACACTATAAGTTTATTCAATATAACTCTGTGTGTGTGTGTGCATGCGCTCAGTTGTTCATCATGTCCAACTCTTTTGTGACCCCATGGACTGTAGTCCACCAGGTTCCTCTGTCCATGGAATTCTCCAGGTAAGAGTAGTGGAGTGGGTTACCATGCCCTTCTCCAGGGAATCTTTCCGATCCAGGGATCGATCCAGGGTCTCCCTCTCTCTGGCAGATTCTTTACCGTCTGAGTCACCTTGGAAGCCAAAGACAGAGAACATTGTGTTTAAATTCTAGCACTGCCACTTACTTCTTTTACCTTATATGACCTTAATTGTATCATCTCTTGAAAGCCTCAATTTCTACATTTTGAGTGGGGTTAATAATGGACTATCTATCAATGTCTCGATTATGATTTTAGAACATGGGTATTGGGCTTGTTGCATATATTCACTCACTTTTATATATTTAAAACGTCATATATTTAAAAATTATTTATAAGGTATTTGTGAAAATTAAATGAAATTAGGAAAGTGCTAATCACAGTGCCTGTCACAGTTCCTAATACATAGATAGCCTCCAGTACAAAGTGGTCCTCAGCAGTGAAGGAATAGTCACTCTTCATGCCACCAAATCCTCGCAGGGCTGCGATTATCTTCTCTCTTTATTGGTTTGTGCTGTGTTCTTCTCCACTGGAACTAAGCTTCATGAGGGCAGAGAGCCTGTTTGTGCCCCCCATTGCATGTCAAGTGTGTCCAGGAGGCAGCTGATGAGTGGTCATTGCAAACACGAACTGTGAAGACACACCATCATGGTTCCCTCATTCTACATAAAGATAATTAACCTCAGACAGGTGAAGCAGCTCGCTCAAGGGCCCAGAGCTAGTGAGTGGTCTTCTACCTTCTTTTCGATATTGTGCATCTTAAGAGTACATCTGTGTATATATGTTTATGTGTGTGTGATGGAATGGGTGTAGGGGATGGTTGTGGGAAAACAGCCCACCATTGGTCCTGTTAGAGTTTGTAGTCACACCTCCCTGGACCTCTCTCATACAAGCCACAGTTTGGATACAAGCATTCTCCAACCAGAGAGCTGGTTTTCTGAGCCTAATATTAGGAGGGGAACACTTCTCCCGCACGCACACGCTTCCTTCGGTATAGAAGGATATCTATTAGTGTGTCACTAGCCCTGCTCTGTCTCCCACTCCTTCCCCTTGGGAGGTGGAGCAAAGTATCTGGTTGGTGATTTTGACAGAAAGAACTTTGGAGGCTGTTTCAGTGGGTGCAAAGGTCTCTTCTCTCTCTAGCAGAAGACCCAAAAGGACAGTTCAAAGAAAATGATCAGGACTGAGAAGCAGAGGAGAAAAATCAAGAGGCCAGAGTGTCACATGGAAGCTCTCCTCTCTTTCTCGGCATCTCCCAGCATGCAAAACCCCTGTGTTATTGGGCTGTGATAGCCTAGCTGTCCAACCCAAGCCCTACCTTGTGGGCAAGGCTTGAGTCTTTTCAACCCTGCCTTGACTGGATGCACCATTTGTTGTTATCCAGTCACTAAGTCGTGTCCGACTCTTTGTGACACCATGAACTACAGCACTCTAGGCTTCCCTGTCCTTCACTATCTCCTGGAGTTTGCTCAAACTCATGTCCATTGAGTTGATAATGCCAGCCAACCATCTCATCCTCTGTCGCCCCCTTCTTCTCCTTCCCTCAATCTTTCCCAGCATCAGGGTCTTTTCCAATGCACCATTATTACTACACAACCAAGATACCTTCTTCTGGAGAAGGCGATGGCACCCCACTCCAGTACTCTTGCCTGGAAAATCCCATGGACTGAGGAGCCTGGTGGGCTGCAGTCCATGGGGTCGCTAAGAGTCGGACACGACTGAGAGACTTCACTTTCACTTTCCACTTTCATGCACTGGAGAAGGAAATGGCAACCCACTCCAGTGTTCTTGCCTGGAGAATCCCAGGGACAGGGGCCTGGTGGGCTGCCGTCTATGGGGTCGCACAGAGTCGGACACGACTGAAGCGACTTAGCAGCAGCAGCAGCAGCAAGATACTTTCTTCAAGGCTTATATCAGGAATAAAACTGACATCTTGATTTCCACTTGCCTATCTCTATGAGATCAGAACTCAGCTAGGAATATTAGGAAGGGACTTATGAATTGACCCCACCAAACAAAACAACAACATCCAAGGAAGAACTTTGAATGTATACTGATTTAATTTTATTTCATTAATTCCAGTTTGGTTTGTATTGCTAATACCAAGATGGCACATGATGTTAAATCTGAGTCAACATCTCGAAGGAATGTCAAGTAATTAGAAAGGGTCCAGAGGAAACTTAAGAGAATGGTGAGAGTTCTGGAAACCAGCCCGTGGTAGGGAAAGGTAAAACGAATCAGGAGATTTAGTTCAAAGCAGATTTGGCTATGATATGACACAGTCTTCACATTTTTCAAGGGCTACCATGCAAAAGAGTGGTTTAATCAGATTATGTGACTTCCAAGGGCAGAACTAAGTGCACTGATGGATGTTCCAAGGAGGCATATTTTGGCTCATTATAAAAATTATATTTGCAATGACTAGCATTGGATAGAAGTATAGTTACCACCTACAGATGGCCCCTTTATGTGTATTATCTCATTTCATCCTGGCAGCAGTCCCAGTGAGATCAGTATATGATTATCTCCATTTAACAGATAAAGAAACTGAGGTTCTGGCAGGTAGATTAATTTGCCCTAGGTCAAAAAACTAATAAGTGGCAAGTCAGGAGTTAGTAATCAGTTATTGCCCTAAGTATGTGGTCTTAACCACTACACGCTACTGTTCACCCTGAATAACAGTGACCAGACCTGCAGTTAGATGCACCTGTGTTGTTTCAAAAGAGGAACAGAGTTTTGGTTTTGTTTCTATTCTTCTTCTTAATGATGCCCAGGATTGGTTTGACTTTCTAGGCTACAGGACCTCAGTAAATGTGAGTGTTTATAGAAAATAGGATTCTGGCCTTCCATGGTGACTCAGGGGGGAAGAATCCACCTGGAAACACAGGAGACACAGGTTCAATCCCTGATCCAGGAAGAACCCACATGCTGTGGCTTAACTAAGTCCGTGCACCACAACTACTGAGTCTGTGCTCTAGAGCCCCGGAGCCACAACTCCTGAAAGCCTCATGCTGCGACTACTGAAGCCCAGGCGCCCCGGAGCCCGCGTCTGTGATGAGAGAAGCCACCAGAGTGAGAGCCCCCCGCACTGCGACAAGAGTAACCCCTGCTTGCTGCAGGCAGATAATAGCCCACGGGGCAATGACGGTCCAGAACAGCCAAAGATACAAATCGATAAGATTATTTCCTTCAAAACAGAAGACAACGAAACCCAGATCCTTTCCCAGTGTTTCAATTGCCCTATCAAAGCCTTTAACCCATAAGGATGAAACTGAGGTTTCACTCAACCTAAGACCCTGTTGGGCGCTGACTGTTTCAAATTAAGATCCATCCAGTGCAGTCCCTGGGCCTTGAGTCCTCTGCAAGACAAAGAACACTCCACACAGGTCCCTAGTAGCTTCTGGTTTTGAATTTTAGAATTGTTTTTCAGCGAACATGTATCCACTGAGGATACATAAGAGGAAGGAACTCATAAGGCATACCAGTGGGCAAAGGAGTGGAAGTAGGGGTCAGGGAGCACATGTTGTGCATGGTAAATCCTGTTAAAGAGGAGACACCCCTCTGTGACAAAGGTGGGTGGGATGGACGCAGGCGTCCCTGGATCATCCAAGCCAGACATGTTCCTCCATTCCACTCCATGTCTGCCCCAGACTCCCTCCTGCTCCCTGCTTACCTAGCCCTGTCTTATTCTTTTTGGCAGCTGGATTCACTGACTTGTCTTACCCCTAGGTGTCTGTTTTTCTCCATTTTGTTCAGTACGACAGAACTATCTGAACCATCTACCCGTTAACCTGATGACCCTGGCCTTGATTCAGAACCTCTGCCCACACGGTGTCCTAGCACATATTTGTTGACATCTTATGATCTCATGTAATCACCAACTCTGAGGGCCCAGCACTGGAGGGTAGGGGATGATGCAAAGGAACAGCGTCTGGAAAGGGTTCATCCTTAGAAGCATAAATAGGGGACACCGAAATGCGTGGGGTAATCAAGGTTCACAGACTGAAAAACAAATGGACAAGGCAGCTATGTCTATGAGGCAGCAAGCAAGGATGATCTTGGATTGATTTGTTTTTTTAATTTTTAATAGGAGTGTAATTAATTGCTTTACATTGTTGTGCTAGTTTCTGCCATACCACAACATGAAAAGTATGAAACTCTTCATGTATTTTTGTGTGTTATCCCTTGCCCCGGGGCCAAGCTAATCTGTGTCATTCCAATTTTAGTGTATGTGCTGCTGAAGCGAGCACTTCCATGGCTTTTTTGAGATGAACTTGTTTGGACCAGGAATCCTTCTGAAGAGGGCTAAGGTCAAAGGCCACCCAAGTGGGAGGGGGTAAGAAGAAGGACAGGGAGGAGTCCGAGGACAGAGAAGTTGGGGAGAAGCATGGACATGCAGTGTTCTGGAAGGCAAAGGAGGCTGTGTCAAGAAGGAAAACAGTCAGCAGTGCTGGCGTGGAAGCCATGCTCGGGGGACGAGGAGGGTACCGGTGACACAGGAGAGCAGCTTCAGCAGCTGCGGTACAAACCAGAGGGTGTTCTGTTCGTGCTGCATCCCGGGTGACCAGGAGCACCCTTCGAACAAAGTCATCACAAAGCCCTGTCCAGAGAAAGCCAAGAATGACATCTCTACAGAACAATGGGCCCGCCGCAGCTCGGCCATGTCACTCTGACCTTTCTACAAGCGTGACCTCAGCAAAAAGAACCAGCAGAGATAAGTCCTTAAGCAAGTGAGTCTATGGGGACAAACCCATTGTGTCCAACCAGTGACCATGACAAGGGGAGGACATTTCACCAGCTTGGTTCATTCACTAATGGCTCTCTCACTCATGAACACTGAGATGGCTCTAATGTGCTCAGAGACAGAGAAGGCACTTGGTCATAAAAGAGATCTGGTCTCTGCCATCAAACAGCTTACAACACATTTGGGAGAACTTCATTCCATGAGTATATCCGCCAACCTCAACACGCCATCTAGGATGCCTAATGAAGTCCCCATTCAAATTTTACAAAATTACCCAAGTTTTAGCAATACCTTTTTTTAATGTCTCTCTATAGAGGGCTACTGCTGCTGCTGCTGCTAAGTTGCTTCAGTCGTGTCTGACTCTGTGCAACCCAATAGATGGCAGCCCACAAGGCTCCACCGTCCCTGGGATTCTCCAGGCAAGGGTACTGGAGTGGGGTGCCATTGCCTTCTCTGGTAGAGGGCTAAGGTTAAGCTTAAAATGAATGATCAAAAAGGATATGTGTTCATTAAAAACAATCTGATAGACTGACTAAATTATAGACTCACTGAGGACTGTATTGATTCCTTACAATATATACCAATGACCTCTTCCCTTGAAGCACTAACCATGCTATGCTGCTTGTGTTTCTTTCTCCATCATCCTTCTCCAAACCTAATCAAGATCTAGGTCTGTATTTCCAACGGCCCCCTCACTGCCCTCAAACTCAAACCTGAAGTCAGATTCACCATATGGCCTCTCTCCATTATCACCCTTTTCAGGCATCCTCATTCCCATCTGTGGTGCCTTTCATTTTATCTTCTCTCATGAGCATATCCTGCATCTAGTCAATTACCAAGTTCTGTGTCAAGCAGGGTCTTGTGCCCATAAAGGATGTTCAACCCTTACTTTCCGATGAATGGACACATTTTATATTCTGGAAACATTTATAGCTGATGGTAACTGTAGCTATGGTGCTGGTAATGACAGCTGTTAAGAGCAAGGCTTTGGGTGGCAGATGGGGCTGAGCTGGGTTTAGTCTCATAAGATGCTTGCTCCTTAGAAGAAAAGTTATGACCAACCTAGACAACATATTAAAAAGCAGAGATATTACTTTGCAAACAAAGATCCATCTAGTCAAAGCTATAGTTTTTCCAGTAGTCATGTACGGAAGTGAGAGTTGGAGAAAGCTGAGTGCCAAAGAATTGATGCTTTTGAACTGTGGTGTTGGAGAAGACCCTTGAGAGTCCCTTGGACTGCAAGAAGATCCAACCAGTGCATCCTAAAGGAGATCAGTCCCAAATATTCATTGGAAGGACTGATGCTGAAGTTGAAACTCCAATACTTTGGCCACCTGATGTGAAGAACTGACTCATTTGAAAAGACCCTGATGCTGGGAAAGATTGAAGGTGGGAGGAGAAGGGGACGACAGAGGATGAGATGGTTGGATGGCATCACTGACTCAATGCACATGAGTTTGAGTAAACTCCGGGAGTTGGTGATGGACAGGGAGGCCTGGTGTGCTGCAGTCTATGGGGCCACAAAGAGTTGGACACGACTGAGTGACTGAACTGAACTGAACTGATGTTGCTTAGTATTCCAAGGACTTTGCACACATTATCTCCTCATTCATAAGATGTTAGTTACTAAGGTTGTGGGAATCAAATATAAAAAGTATGTAGAGCTCTGAGTGCAGAGATGTTATTTCCTTTAGTTTCTAGTCCACTGTAAGCCTAGAAAAGGAAATGGCAACTCACTCCAGTATTCTTTATTTTTTTAATTGAAGGATAATTGCTTTACAGAATTTTGTTGTTTCTGTCAAACCTCAACATGAATCAGCTATAGATATACATATATCCGCCCCCCTTTTGAACCTCCCTCCCATCTCCCTTCCCATCCTAACCCTCTAGGTTGATACACAGCCCCTGTTTGAGTTTTTTGAGACATACAGCAAATTCCTGTTGGCTGTCTATTTTACATAAGGTAATATAAGTTCCCATGTTACTCTTGCCTGGGAAATCCCACAGGCAGAAGAACCTGGTGTGCTACAGTCCATAAGGTCTCAAGAGTCAGAAGTAGCAACTAAACCACCACCACCTGCTGTCAATGCTTATCCATTTGAGCAGTCTAACATTAAAGAAATGGAGTAGCCATCATGGTCAACAAGAGAGTCCGAAATGCAGTACTTGGATGCAATCTCAAAAATGACAGAATGATCTCTGTTCATTTCCAAGGCAAACCATTCAATATCACAGTAATCCAAGTCTATGCCCCAACCAGTAACGCTGAAGAAGTTGAAGTTGAACGATTCTGTGAAGACCTACAAGACATTATAGAACTAACACCCCAAAAAAGATGTCCTTTTCATTAAGGGGACTGGAATGCAAAAGTAGGAAGCCAAGAAACACCTGGAGTAACAAGTAAATTTGGCCTTGGAATATGGAATGAAGCAGGGGAAAGGCTAATAGAGTTTTACCAAGAGAACGCACTAGTCATAGCAAACACACTCTTCCAACAACACAAGAGAAGACTCCACACATGGACATCACCAGATGGTCAACACCAAAATCAGATTGATTATATTCTTTGCAGCCAAAGATGGAGAAGCTCTATACAGTCAACAAAAACAAGACCAGGAGCTGACTGTGGCTCAGATCATGAACTCCTTATTGCCAAATTCAGACTGAAATTGAAGAAAGTAGGGAAAACCACTAGACCATTCAGGTATGACCTAAATCAAATCCCTTATGATTATACAGTGGAAGTGAGAAATAGATATAAGGGACTAGATCTGATAGATAGAGTGCCTGATGAACTATGGAATGAGGTTCGTGACATTGTACAGGAGACAGGGATCAAGACCATTCCCATGGAAAAGAAATGCAAAAAAAGCAAAATAGCTGTCTGGGGAGGCCTTACGAATAGCTGTGAAAAGAAGAGAAGCGAAAAGCAAAGGAGAAAAGGAAAGATATAAGCATCTGAATGCAGAGTTCCAAAGAATAGAAAGAAGAGATAAGAAAGCCTTCTTCAGCGATCAATGCAAAGAAATAGAGGGAAAGAACAGAATGGGAAAGACTAGAGATCTCTTCAAGAAAATTAGAGATACCAAGGGAACATTTCATGCAAAGATGGGCTCAATAAAGGACAGAAATAGTATGGACCTAATAGAAGCAGAAGATATTAAGAAGAGGTGGCAAAAATACACAGAAGAACTGTACAAAATAGATCTTCATGACCAAGATAATCACGATGGTGTGATCACTCATCTAGAGCCAGACATCCTGGAATGTGAAGTCAAGTGGGCCTTAGAAAGCATCACTACGAACAAAGCTAGTGAAGGTGATGGAATTCCAGGTGAGCTCTTTCAAATCCTGAAAGATGATGCTGTGAAAGTGCTGCACTCAATATGCCAGCAAATTTGGAAAACTCAGCAGTGGCCACAGGTCTAGAAAAGGTCAGTTTTTATTCCAATCCCAAAGAAAGGCAATGCCAAAGAATGCTCAAACTACTGCACCATTACACTCATCTCACAGGCTAGTAAAGTAATGCTCAAAATTCTCCAAGCCAGGCTTCAACAATACGTGAACCATGAACTTCCTGATGTTCAAGCTGGTTTTAGAAAAGGCAGAGGAACCAGAGATCAAATTGCCAACATCTGCTGAATAATGGAAAAAGCAAGAGAGTTCCAGAAAAACATCTATTTCTGCTTTATTGACTATGCCAAAGCTTTTGACTGTGTGGATCACAATAAACTGTGGAATATTCCTCAAGAGATGGGACTACCAGACCACCTGACCTGCCTCTTGAGAAACCTACATGCAAGTCAGGAAGCAACAGTTAGAACTGGACATGGAACAACAGACTGGTTCCAAATAGGAAAAGGAGTACATCAAGGCTGTATATTGTCACCCTGCTTATTTAACTTATATGCAGAGTACATCATGAGAAACGCTGGGCTGGAAGAAGCACAAGCTGGAATCAAGATTGCTGGGAGAAATATCAATAACCTCAGATACGCAGATGACACCACCCTTATGGCAGAAAGTGAAGAGGAACTCAAAAGCCTCTTGATGAAAGTGAAAGAGGAGAGTGAAAAAGTTGGCTTGAAGCTCAACATTCAGAAAACAAAGATCATGGCATCTGGTCCCATCACTTCATCGGAAATAGATGGGGAAACGGTGGAAAGAGTGTCAGACTATTTTGGGGGGCTCCAAATCACTGCAGATGTTGATTGCAGCCATGAAATTAAAAGACGCTTACTCCTTGGAAGGATAGTTATGACCAACCTAGATAGTATATTCAAAAGCAGAGACATTACTTTGCCAACAAAAGTCCATCTAGTCAAGGCTATGGTTTTTCCAGTAGTCATGTGAGAGTTGGACTGTGAAGAAAGCTGAGTGCCAAAGAATTGATGCTTTTGAACTGTGGTGTTGGAGAAGACTCTTGAGAGTCCCTTGGACTGCAAGGAGATCCAACCAGTCCATTCTGAAGGAGATCAGTCCTCCTTGTTCATTGGAAGGACTGATGCTAAAGCTGAAACTCCAGTACTTTAGCCACCTCATGTGAAGAGTTGACTCATTAGAAAAGAGTCTGATGCTGGGAGGGATTAGGGGCAGGAGGAGAAGGGGACGACAGAGGATGAGATGGCTGGATGGCATCACGGACTCGATGGACATGAGTTTGAGTGAACTCCGGGAGGTGGTGATGGACAGGGAGGTCTGGCATGCTGCGATTCATGGGGTCACAGAGTCGGACACAACTGAGCAACTGAACTGAACTGAACTGAATGTTAAGTTTAAAGAAGCCCAGAGAATTCCCTGGTGGTCCAGTGGTTAGGACCCCTGACCTTCACTGCTGAGGATGCAGGTTCAATTCCTGGACAGGGAGGTAAGATCCCCCACAAGCCACGTGTTATTTGCACCCCCACCCCCACCACAGCCATCAGAAGAAAAAATTCAAAGGAACCTAAATCCCAAGCTGAGGCCAACAGTATTCCATGTTAGAACACAAATTGGGCTGTTTAGTAAATCCTAGAAAGGGGTGACCATCGACTCGGACTCTGGGGCATAAAATAGACTTCCACATCAAACATATTCTTCTTCCCTCCCCTGATCTCTCTTCCATTGTACCTACTTTTGCAAATGCCAATTAAAAACTATGCAATTCAAAGATAAATATCCAACTCAACAAGTTTTAATGAGTGCTGGCTGTGTGTGTCATGGCTGATTAACCAGTTGCCTGGAAGACCTTATCTTCCTTGCAGAAAGTAACTTTTTCAAATCCTAATGAGCTCCCTCCCATACCCAACACTGGGCTTCTTGCCACTCTGGGAATCCTTCTGGAGGCACCCTCCATTTCTTTGTCAGCCATTGGTTTTCCTTTTGGTTCTCTTTTTATCCTACCTAACCTCACCTGTCACCACGTCAACAGACAAAATCACCTCTCTCCCTCCCTCCCCCTCCTCTTTCTCATCCACTAGCTCCATCTATAACTGTGAGTGTGAGTGTGAGTGTGTGTGTGTGTGTGTGTGTGTGTGTGTATCATTTCCAGTTTACAGAGGAGAAAACAGTTTAAAGCCTAAAACCAAGTACTTTGAAAGTAAGAGGTATCTAGCAGATATTAGGCTGCCCCAGGTCCTTGACGATTTTTAAAAATTGTTTTAATTGGAGTATAATTGCTTTACAGTATTATAAATTACAGTGTTAATTTCCAGGGGATCTATATGCATACATATATCCGGGGCTTCCCCGGTGGCGCTAATGGTAAAGAACACGCCTGCCAATGCAGGAGACGCGGGTTCAGTCTCTGGATGAGGAAGATCCCTTGGAGGAGGGCGTGGCCACCCACTCCAGTATTCTTGCCTGCAGAATTCCATGGACAGAGCAGCCTGGCAGACTACAGTCCGTAGGGGTCACCAAGACTCGGACACAACTGAAGCACTTAGCACACAAGCACACACATATACCCCCTCCCTCTTTGGCCTCTCTTCCACCTCACCTCAATCCCACCCCTCTATTTCCTTCCTCCAGGGGGTCTTCCCAACCCAGAGATCAAACCCAGGTCTCCCGCATTACAGTCAGAGTCTTCACCATTTGAGCCCCACCCCGGGAAGCCCCTTCTCACTCCTCTAGGTCATCACACAGCACTGAGCTGAGCCCCCCATGCTACACAGCAGCTTCCCCCCAGCCCTATTTTGCACTCGGGAGTGTATATGTGCCTTGACCATCTGGAGGGGCTCTCATCCACGGCGCACTTCACTCCTAGCGAGCAGAATCTGTGACCTTGTCCACCGGCTGCCCAGAATGCTGGGCTCCTTTTAGGCAGTGGCCATGGAAAGCCAGAGGGCTTCCTTGGTGGCTCAGACAGTAAAGAATCCAAGTGCAATGCAGGAGACCTGGGTTTAGTCCCTGAGTTGGGAAGATCCCCTTGGAGGCGGGCATGGCAACGCACACCAGTATTCTTGCCTGGAGAATCCCCATGGACAGAGGAGCCTGGCAGGCTCCAGTCCAAGGGGTCGCAGACACGACTGAGCGACTAAGCACACACACAGCAGGGAGAGCCAGCTGGAGTTTAAGCCACTCCTCCTCTTGCCAAAGGGGATGGGGGTGACAGCCCTTAACTAATGATTAACAGTATGAGGGAATCCCCTGGCCGGCAATGGGGACCGCTCTCGCCTGTGACACCCGGGCCTCCTGATCTGCCCCAGGCTATTGAGCTAATACAGGAGCCAAATGCACTTTCCTTGTTGCTGAATCGGGGCTTGGCCTCCTCCCCTTCCCTGTTCATCTTCCCTACTCCACGACCTATCACCCTTAACTTATAAACCTTTCCAATAAATTCCTTTCACACAAATCTTTGCCTCGATCCCTGCCCCTAGAGAACCTACCCTGAGGCAATGTGCATGCAAGTTTCCAACCCAAGCCTGTCAGACTTCAACCCTCTTTTGCCTCTATGGTGCTTGACATGCTGTTGCAGGGTGGCTGGGCTCTTCACTAATCTCACAGCCCTTTAAAAAAATTGACTGACTGCCATAAGCCTTTGGGGCCCTGAATGCCCTACGTGCTATAATTATATGTCTCAGAGACAAAAGCCCTTTATCTTAACAAAGTGAAATAGGGGACTCAAGGAGAAAGGTTTTTTGAACTTGTAATTGTCCTATACCTGGGTCCATAATTAAGTAGACACTACAGTGGACTTTATCCTTTTAATATGATCTCTTTGTTAAATGGTTTTGTTATGAGAAACGGAATATTTCCTGCTATATCCATAAAGAAGAATATCACAGTCCTCAAGGATTGCAACCCTTCAAAGTGAGGTGGGGAACCCTAAGGGCACTCAGGAAGGAAGAGAATATCTGTCACCTAGCAGCCATCAGACTGCAGCCCCTCCCTGCAGTGAGCCCTGCAGAAAGGAAGCTCAGGATGTGAAAACTCGGGATGCTGGCCCCAGGTAGCCAAGGCGCATGTGAAAGGACTGGTCTTAGTGAGCCCTCATCTTCCCATACAGAGAAAAGCCCCGAATTCCTTAACTTAGAATATTTGATCTTCTTTAATTAACAATAACCTTCTGATGTTCAGACTACCTGCCCTTTGTTCCAAAAGTTCTGGATAATCTTGGCCCCTCTCCTTGCCTCCTCCGAGCAATTTTCTCAGGGTTGCTTGAGATGCTGTCTCCAGTAACAGCTTGAGAGGCTTGGCTTGAGGCCCTAAAAATTTCCAGCAAATAAAACATGATTCTCAACTTTTAGATTATGAGTATTTTTAAAGTCCATGGTTATATAAGTAATATAACTACATTAGACAAATTCTGAGGGAAAAACAAATCTAAGTACTCTGATCCAACCATTCACATACTATTTCCTTCTAGTGCTTTTCATGTTCATGTGACATGGATATAGTCTTAGCCAAACACCAGGATCCCCTGGGTGCTTTCCCTTAGTTCAGTTTCCGTGTTAAATGGTTTTGTTATGAGAAATGGAATATTGTCAGGTCATTTTACATGAATTTTTCAAATTCTCGTTTTACATCAGGAGACGATACCATCATTTCTCACCATTTTGTTTTCTCTTTATTTTAATGACATTTGTTGCTTTCTGTCTAATTTTACAATGTGGTCACCATTTTGATTGCTTTTGATGTTTCACCATTTTAAATAACTATGTAAATGTACCAGTTTGGTTTGCATCTACACTTTTTCTCACATTTCAGATGATTTCTTTAAAAGAAATGTCCAAATCTTGAATGATCAGGTAAAAGAATAACATTTATGGTTTTGAGGTACACTGCCCATTTCTCTCTGTATCCCCCATCCCTAAATGTGTACTGATTTACAGTATAAGCCAACCTGAAGCCAAAGCTGTTCCAAGTCTTAGTGAGCCTTCATCTTCCCATACAGAGAAAAGCCCCGAAGATGACTTATTCTTTAAGGAGTTATGAGCTGGATTACTATGATGGTGCAGTCAGTCATCCACAGCCAGACATTCTGGAGAGTGAAGTCAAGTGGGCCTTAGGAAGCACTACTGTTAGTAAAGCTGGTGGATGTGACAGAATTCCAGTGAAACTATTCAAAACCCTAAAGGAGGATGCCATCAAGGTGTTGCAGTCAATATGTCTGCAAATCTGAAAGACCCAGCAGTGGCCACAGGACTGGAGAAGGTCAATTCTCATCCCAGTTCCTAAGAAGGGTACTTAGGAATGTTCTAACCATTGGACAATTGCATTCATCTCCCGTGAAATAAGGTCATGCTTAAATTCTTGCATACTAGGCTTCAGTGTTATGCAAACCAAGAACTTCAAGATGTCTAAGCTGGGTTTAGAAAAGGAAAAGGAACCAGAGATCAAATTGCCAACATTCTCTGGATCATAGAGAAAGCTAGGGAATTTCAGAAAAACATCTACCTCTGTTTCAAAGCCTTCGACAATGTGGATCATAATAAACTGTGGAAACTCTTAAAGAGATGGGAATACCAGACCATCTTACCTGTCTCCTGAGAAACCTGTATGTGGGTCAAGAAGAAACAGTTAGAACTCTGTATGGAACAACTGATTGGTTCAAGACTGAGAAAGGGATGTGGCAGGGCTATCTGCTGTCACCCTGATTGTTTAATCTATATGCTGAGCACATCAGGAGAAATGACGGGCTGGATGAGTTACAAGCCTGGAACCAACATCGGTGGGACAAATATCAACAACTTCATTTATGAGGATAATACCACTCTAATGGCAGAAAGCGCATTTAGAAGAAGTCCTAAATGTCAGTGGTGGTTGCACTGTGCTGGAGCAGCTGTGGGCAGATATCCCACGTCCAAGGTCAGAAAAACCCCAGCAAGATGGTAGGCACGCGAGCGGCTGTGAGGCCATATCCCACGTCCAAGGGCAAAGGAGAAGCCCCAGCAAGTCGGTAGGAGGGGCAAATTTGCGTGTAGAATCAAACCCCGTTCCCACCAGAGACGCTCAGAGGGCTCAAACAAACCTTGTGTGCATCACGCCCCAGGGGCCCCACAGAGACTGAGACAGAACTATGTTTGAGCATCCCCTGTGGAGGTATGGGTCAGCAGTGGTTTGCCAGAGGGACGGGAGCTCTTGGTGTGGGTGTGGCATAGCTCCTCTTGGAAGAGGTTGCCGTTAACCCCACTATAGAGCTGCCAGAACTTACACAAGACTGTGTCTGGCAGGGCACAACAGAACCTTGCACAGCAGGACTAAGGAGAAAGGAACAGTGATCCCACAGGAGACCCCGGGAGTTTCCGACGGAGGCGTGGGTCGGCGGTGGCCTGTGGCAGCGCTGGGGGCACTAAGTGTAGCGGTGCATGCCTGGGATCTTTCGAGGGAGGTCGCCGTTATCTTCATTACCTCGACCAAACTTTCAGTTCAGTTCAGATCAGTCGCTCAGTCATGTCCAACTCTTTGAGACCCCATGATTCACAGCACGCCAGGCCTCCCTGTCCATCACCAACTCCCCAAGTTCACTCAAACTCATGTCCATCGAGTCGGTGATGCCATCCAGCCATCTCATCCTCTGTCGTCCCCTTCTCCTCCTGCCCCCAATCCCTCCCAGGATCACGGTCTTTTCCAATGAACCAACCCTTTGCATGAGGTGGCCAATGTATTGGAGTCTCAGCCTCAGCATCAGTCCCTCCACTGAACACCCAGGACTGACCTCCTTTAGAATGGACTGGTTGGAGTTCAAAAGCATCAATTCTTCCACGCTCGGCTTTCTTCACAGTCCACCTCTCACATCCATACATGACCACTGGAAAAAACTAAACCTTGACCAGACGGACCTTTGTTGGCAAAGTAATGTCTCTGCTTTTGAATATGCTATCTAGGTTGGTCATAACTTTCCTTCCAAGGAGTAAGCATCTTTTAATTTCCTGGCTGCAACTACCATCTGCAGTGATTTTGGAGCCCCCCCAAAATAAAGTCTGACACTGTTTCCACTGTTTCCCCATCTATTTCCCATGAAGTGATGGGACCAGATGCCATGATCTTTGTTTTCTGAATGTTGAGCTTCAAGCCAACCTTTTCACTCTCCTCTTTCACTTTCATCAAGAAGCTTTTGAGTTCCTCTTCACTTTCTGCCATAAGGGTGATATCATCTGCATATCTGAGGTTATTGATATTTCTCCCGGCAATCTTGATTCCAGCTTGTGTTTCTTCCAGTCCAGCATTTCTCATGATGTACTCTGCATATAAGTTAAATAAGCAGGGTGACAATACACAGCCTTGACTATTCCTTTTCCTATTGATTGCTGAAGTGAAGTGAAGTGGCTCAGTCGTGTCCAACTCTTTGCGACACCATGGACTGTAGGCTACCTGGCTCCTCCGTCCATGGGATTTTCCAGTCAAGAATACTGGAGTGGGTTGCCATTTCCTTCTCCAGGGGAACTTCCTGACCCAGGGATCGAACCCCTGTCTCCTGCATTGTAGGCAAACACTTTACCGTCTAAACCACAAGGGAAGCCCCAGGTTAAGCCCACAAGTGTAAATTGATTACTGAGCCCCAGGTAAATAGCAGGGAGGGAACACACTTCCACCCATCAACAGAAAATTAGATTAAAGATTTACTGGGCATGGCCCTGCCCATCAGAACAAGACCCAGTGTCCCCCTCAGTCAGTCTGTCCCATCAGGAAGCTTTCATAAGCCTCTTTTCCTTCTCCATCAGAGGGCAGACCGACTGAAAACCACCATCACAGAAAACTAACCAATCTGATCACATGGACCACAGCCTCAATGAAACTATGAGCCATGCATGTAGGGCCACCCAAGATGGGTGGGTCATGGTGGAGAGTTCTGAGAAAATATGGCCCACTGGAGAAGGGAATGGCAAACCACTTCAGTATTCTTGCCTTGAGAACCCCATGAACAGTATGAAAAGGCAAAAAGATAGGACACTGAAAGAGGATCTCCCCAGGTCGGTAGGTGCCCAATATGCTACTGGAGATCAGTGGAGAAATAACTCCAGAAAGAATTAACAGATGGAGCCAAAACAAAAACAATACAGAAGCAAGGTCCGATGCTGGAAAGAGCAATATTGCATAGGAACCAGGAATGTTAGGTCCATGAATCAAGGCAAATTGCAAGTGATCAAACAGGAGATGATAAGAGTGAACGTCAACATTCTAGCAATCAGCGAACTAAAATGGACTGCAATGGGTGAATTTAACTCAAATGACCATTATATCTACTACTGTGGGAAGGAATCCCTTAGAAGAAATGGAGTAACCATCTTGGTCAACAAAAGAGTCTGAAATGCAGTACTTGGATGCAATCTCAAAAATGACAGAATGATCTCTGTTTGTTTCCAAGGCAAACCATTCAATATCACAGTAATCCAAGCCTATGCCCCAACCAGTAATGCTGAAGAAGCTGAAGTTGAACAGCTCTATCAAGACCTACAAGACCTTTTAGAACTAACACCCAAAGATGTCCTTTTCATTATAGGGGACTGGAATGCAAAAGTAGGAAGCCAAGAAACACCTGGAGTAACAGGCAAATTTGACCTTGGAATACTGAATGAAGCAGGGGAAAGGCTAACAGAGTTTTACCAAGAGAACGCACTGGTCATAGCAAACACACTCTTCCAACAACACAAGAGAAGACTCTACACATGGACATCACCAGATGGTCAACACCAAAGTCAGATTGATTATATTCTTTGCACCCAAAGATGGAGAAGCTCTATACAGTCAGCTAAAACAAGACTAGGAGCTGACTGTGGCTCAGATCGTGAACTCCTTATTGCCAAATTCAGACTGAAATTGAAGAAAGTAGGGAAAACCGCTAGACCATTCAGGTATGACCTAAATCAAATCCCTTATGATTATACAGTGGAAGTGAGAAATAGATTTAAAGGACTAGATCTGATAGATAGAGTGCCTGATGAACTGTGGACGGAGGCTCATGACATTGTAGAGGAGACAGAGATCAAGACCATCCCCCAAAACAGAAATGCAAAAAAGCAAATACCTGTCTGAGGAGGCCTTACAAATGGCTGTGAAAAGAAAAGAAGCCAAAAGTAAAGGTGAAAAGGAAAGATATACACATTTGAATACAGAGTTCCAAAGAATAGCAAGGAGAGATAAGAAAGCCTTCCTCAGTGATCAGTGCAAAGAAATAGAGGAAAACAATAGAATGGGAAAGACTAGAGATCTCTTCAAGAAAATCAGAGATACCAAGGGAACATTTCATGCAAAGATGGGCACAATAAAGGACAGAAATGGTATGGACCTAACAGAAGCAGAAGATATTAAGAAGAGGTGGCAAGAATACACAGAAGAACTATACAAAAAAGATCTTCACGACCCAGATGGTGTGATCACTCACCTAGAGCCAGACATCCTGGAATGTGAAGTCAAGTGGGCCTTAGAAAGCATCACTACGAACAAAGCTAGTGGAGGTGATGGAATTCCAGTGGAGCTCTTTCAAATCCTGAAACATGATGCTGTGGAAATGTTGCACTCAATATGCCAGCAAATTTGGAAAACTCAGCAGTGGCCACAGGACTGGAAAAGGTCAGTTTTCATTCCAATCCCAAGGAAAGGCAATGCCAAAGAATGCTCAAACTACCGCACTATTACACTCATCTCACACGCTAGTAAAGTAATGCTCAAAACTCTCCAAGCCAGGCTTCAAGAATACTTGAACCGGGAATGTTCAGATGTTCAAGCTGGTTTTAGAAAAGGCAGAGGAACCAGAGATCAAATTGCCAACATACGCTGGATCATGGAAAAAGCAAGAGAGTTCCAGAAAAACACCTATTTCTGCTTTATTGACTGTACCAAAGCCTTTGACTGTGTGGATCACAATAAATTGTGGAAAATTCTGAGAGAGATGGGAATACCAGACCACCTGACCTGCCTCTTGAGAAATCTGTATGCAGATCAGGAAGCAACAGTTAGAACTGGACATGGAATAACAGACTAGTTCTAAATCGGGAAAGGTGTATGTCAAGGCTGTATATTGTTATGCTGCTTATTTAACTCATATGCAGAGTACATCAAGAGAAATGCTGGGCTGGATGAAGCACAAGCTGGAATCAAGATTGCCGGAAGAAATATCAATAACCTCAGATATGTAGATGACACCACCCTTGTGGCAGAAAACGAGGAAGAACTAAAGAGCCTCTTGATGAAAGTGAAAGAGGAGAGTGAAAAAGTTGGCTTAAAACTCAACATTCAGAAAACGAAGGTCATGGCATCTGATCCCATCACCTCATGGCAAATAGATGGAGAAACAGTGGACACAGTGGCTGACTTTATTTTGGGGGGCTCCAAAATCACTGTGGGTGGTGACTACAGCCATGAAATTAAAAGACGCTTACTCTTTGGAGGAAAAGTTATGACCAACCCAGACAGCATATTACAAAGCAGAGACATTACTTTGCCAACTGAGGTCTGTCTAATCATGGCTCTGGTTTTTCCAGCGGTCATGTATGGATGTGAGAGTTGGACTGTGAAAAAAGCTGAGCACAGAAGAATTGATGCTTTTGAACTGTGGTGTTGGAGAAGACTCTTGAGAGTCCCTTGGACTGCAAGGAGATCCAACCAGTCCATCCTAAAGGAGATCAGTCCTGAATGTTCACTGAAGGACTGTTGTTGAAGCTGAAACTCCAGTACTTTGGCCACCTCATGTGAAGAGCTGACTCATTTGAAAAGACCCATAATCCTGGGAAAGTTCAAACGCAGGAGGAGAAGGAGACGACAGAGGATGAGATAGTTGGATGGCATCACTGACTCAATGGACATGAGTTTGAGTAAACTTCAGGAGCTGGTGATGGACAGGGAGGCCTGGTGTGCTGCAGTCCATAGGATTGCAAACAGTCAGAAACGACTGAGCTACTGAACTTAACTGAACTGAAGAGGAACTAAAGAACCTCTTAATGACGATGAAGGAGGAGAGTGAAAGAGCTAGCTTAAAACTAAATATTGAAAACCCTAAGATCATGGCATCTGGCCCCATTACTTCATGGCACTTTGAGGGTGAAAAGTTGGAAGTAGTGGCAGATTTCCTCTTCTTGGACTCTAAGATAACTGTGGATGGTGACTGCAGCTATGGAATCAGAAGACATTTACTGCTTGGCAGGAAAGCTATGACAAATCTAGACAGTATGTTGAAAAGCAGAGACATTACTCTGCCATTACTCAAGGCGATGGTCTTCCCAGTGGGTATGGTTGTGAGAGCTGGACCATAAAGAAGGCAGAGCACCAAAGAATCGATGCCTTTGAACTATCGTTCTGGAGAAGACTCCTGAGAATCTGTTGGACAGCAAGGAGATCAGACCCATCAATCTTAAGGGAAATCAACCCGGAATACTCATTGGAAGGACTGATGCTGAAGATGAAACTCCAGTATTTTGGCCATCTGATGCAAACAACTGACTCATTGGAAAAGTTCCTGATGCTGGGAAAGATTGAGGAAAGAAGGAGAAAAGGGCATCTGAGGATGAGATGGCTGGATGGCATCGCTGATGCAATGGACATGAACTTGGGCAAACTTTGGGAGATGGTGAGGGACAGGGAGGCCTGGTGTGCTGCAATCCATGGAGTTGTTAAGAATTGAACACGACCGGGCAACTGAACAACAAGAGTCTAACTAACTAAATTCATTTAAAATTTCCCTATTTGGTACAAAGGTCTTGAGAGCTTCTCTAGAATTATATGGATTCTATGGCGTTCCTCATGAAAGTGACTTGAAAGGCACAATTCAGTCAGCCTTAAGGTATGTCCTTCCTTTCTTAAGCCTAAGCCTTCTAATTGCTAAGCATTTCATTGAGGGATTAGTCACTGGGTTTGAGTTGCCTAATTGAATCAATCATTTTCCATGCCACTGAACACAAGTCAGGACATTTCAATGGCTGATGTGAGCTGAGCTGGGTGTGTATTTGGTGCGTTTCTGCATGCCTCTGTCTTCAAAACCATAGGATAAAGAACACTGACAAGACAAACAAGCAAAAGACAATTCCTGCTTTCGCAGTTACCTTGAAGTTTGCCTCTGTTTATCCTAAGCTTTGGTATTCTTATCTATTAGTCTTAGAAGTGCTGCTTCTTGAAATCCATTTCCCAGGAATATTTGGACCTCCGGGAAATCAGAGCCATTAGTGTCAACAACAGCATCATGATCATTTTTTTAAAAACATGCCTCATTGTTCTGTCTTCTTTCATGCAAGTGGAAAAGTACAAAAAATAAATTGGAACTGGTATTACTCTGAAGACTGTGGGGACTTGCTACTACAGACTGAACAGAAAAATTTATACTGTTCTTATAGCTTTTCACCCAGCCAGCCCTAGAACATTTGAGTGAAACAGTGGAAAACCCAGCCAAGTCCTCCAGATGCATGATTCCAGGTAACACCAGAGATTAGTGTAGATAAACATCCCATGGATCAACTGAATTTTTTACCTTTGAACTGTTTTGGTGATTTTTCTTTTTCATTGCAGAAGCTTGTTTTCTGCAGCACTTCAGAACTCCAACAAGTGCCTACTTGCGTCTCATTTTAAGAGAGAATTTCATGATTGAGTTAAAAGTCAAGAGCAAGAGAGACAAGTGGCTTTCTAGTCCCTTTCTCGGCAACTTGGGAAATCGGCTGATTTGGTTCCATTGACACTGCCTGTTTGCCTTCACTCCGCTCCATGGGTCACAACCTAGGGGTGGAGAGTGGGGTAATGACCTGCCTCCCAGCAAATGCTTCTGCAGCCGCTGTCCTCACCGTAGCTGGACTTGCTGGGTGAGGATAACACTAGGCAATCCTAATTAAAGTCCTAGCCAAGCTCAAACTTCACAACCAAACAAACCAGTTTTACAACACCTAGGAATTTAATTTGGCCTCACACTTGCAGCAGAGGGAAAAAGCAACACAGGAGAAGGAAAAAAAGCTAGCACCTCAGCCAACGAGCAACCAGCCTCCTTCTGGACACCTTGCCAAATTGATCCAAATAAGAAACATTAGCAATCCCAAGACAGATTTGAAAACAAAGGTTCGAATGAGACACAAGGTTCTTGACAGCAGTTGGGGAAAACCACAACTTTTTCCAGCCCAGGTGAGTCTCTTTGATATTTAAATAATGAAGCAAAGTACAAGGATAACCTTAATTTGACAGCTTTTTTGTGCATCTCAGGAATAAGAAGCAAAGTCTAAAACACAGCTAAACATTAATCTCAGAACGAAATTTGGTTTTAGCTTTAAAAAAAAAAGAAAGAAAGAAAGAAACCTATAGGGCTTTCCTGGCTATGATGAAATGAACCGCCTTGGCTTATTTGTACATATCCTGGGAAATTACCAAAATCGTGACTTAGATACACGCTCCCTTCCAAGTCCCTCTTACCACCAGCCTCATCAAAGTCAGCTTCTAAAGAAAGCAGATCAAATCGCTGTAGTGAAAGACACTGGGGATGTGCTTGCATTTACTCCATGCCAAATATTTTCTTTTTAAACCTAATCTGAAAAAAAGTCCTGCTAAGGCAAAGCGAGGGCCAGTTCCGGCACTGAGCAGGGCTGTCCACTTACCTGTTATCAGCACCGCCTTTTGATCCACAGGTAACAAGTCTTGGCCAGAAAAGTAAGTGTACATGACGAAATATGACAGGGAGAAGAGGACCAAGCCCCAGAAGAGGGACAGGCTGATCAGGCAAGCGCCTCCCCAGAGGCCCGCCAGGCAGACCACCTTTCTTCCCACCTGCCCTGGGCTCGTCTTGAGTCTGCAAAGAATTGTTCCTCCCAGCACTGCGGTGACAGTCAGGCAGAGCCACCCTGGCTCAGAGAAGAAAGTGCCCATTCTTGGCGACTCTGCACCTTTCCGTGCTCACGGCCAGTGAGTCAAGTGGGCAAAGGCAGTCTGGAGGCAGCCTGGGTTATATGAACGGGGAGGCAAGAAGGGAGGGGGAGAAAACAGCCCCAGCTCACTTTGAATGAGTATGAATTAAGCATACTCATACAGCCACATATTTCCTGGTGGGTAATTTAAATCAATCTGCAGTTTCATATAAATACTAGAGCACTGACTGTTTGATTATACCCCCCCACGCCCACTGCACACATGATACAGATGTGTACTCACCCACAACAAACACACACACCATTTTTTTTTAATCACCTCTGGAGAGATAACTAGTTGGGTAATAATTGACAGAATTCAAACTGTCTGTCTAAACAGTGAATAATGAAACCTCTAGCTTGCAGGAGATCTCTTCTCCTTTCAGTGCCTGTGATGTGTGAGTCAAGCCTCTTTTCTGCCCCAGGGGTGTGTGTGTGTGTGTGTGTGTGTGTGTGTGTGTGTGTGTAAATCCAGGCAACCACTCTGGAAGATCAACCCTGGAAGGGAAACAGTTCACTGATTTTGTCCACAGCTGCAGCATTCCTGCCATCTCCCACTGGAGCCAGGCTGAAGGGTTGGATGGAAAGAGAATGCAGAAGTAGAGGAAGAGAGTCTCGGCAGATGAGACGTGCTTTGGTCTCAGTGGAAGAAAGGCAAGCCAGGGAGACATAACGCTATAATAAAAATATGAGTAATGGCCGATAGATACCTATTTGTGCCAGGAGCCGTGTTCAGCTGAGACCCTATTTTCTGTGAAACTCTGCTCCAGGCAGTAGCGCTCAACAGTCAATATGCACAGTCTGTCTGAACACAGTATCTCTATGAAGTAACTTCTATCACTGCAGTGACTACAGGTGAGGACACTGAGGCACACAGAGCTTAAGCGACTTGCCCAAGATCACACAGAAGTGGAAACGAGCAGTCTTATTTCAGAGTTTTATGCTTTAACCACTCTCCTGTCCTAGGAGAAAAAAATTAAAGACAATTAGTATATTATGTACTAGCTCTTCTCTATTTTAGCCTCATTTGAAGCATGAAATAGTTCAAGGTGGATGTTACTATGCACATTTTACAGTGTAGAAAATTGAGGCTGGAAGAGGATAGGCTGCTTAAGAACAGTGGGTCAAGACCCACAGCCATGACTCAATTTTCTCAAAAGGCAGCACTTGGGAGCGTTGACAATGCTGATAGCCCCAAGAGGTCACCGCCCCACTTGGGTTTACAGCCTCACGTGCGCTGGGCACCTGTCTGGCAGGGACCCAGAATTCTGATAAAGCTGACTGTTGGCATCTCTGGAGAAACAAGAAATGTCCTCAGTCTGAGGTCAGATTGACTCTATTCAAATCCAATCTCAGCTCTGCAGCTTAATAGCTAGGTTGTCTTGGGTGGGTGATTCTTTTTCCCTAAACCCTCATCTCCTCAGCTGTAAAATCATAAAAACACTAAGGTAAAGTGCTAAGCACATCCTGCCTGGCACACCAGAAGGAGCCTCATCAGTGCTGGCAATTTGCATTTCTTCAACAGGAGAGAAAGAACCAGAGGAGAAAAACAGGGCGCCTAGTGGAGTGTAGATTTCTCACAAACCCTGGCTGAAGTTAGCATGTGCTGAGGGTGGGGAGGACGTGGGGGACTGTGTTGTTGTTGTTTAGTTGCTAAGTCGTGTCCGACTCTTTTGTGATCCCATGGACTGTAGCCAGCCAGGCTCCTCTGTGCATGGGATTCTCCAGGCAAGAGTACTGGAATGGGTTGCCATTTCCTCCTCCAGGGGATTTCCCAACCCAGGGACTGAAGCCACGTCTCCTGCGTTGGAGGTGGATTCTCTACCACTGAGCCACCAGGGAAGCCCGAGGTCAGGGGAGAGGACTCCAGTGATGAATGATGGGGCGGAGGCAAGACTTTGGAGGAAGTGTACCTAGCAGCCCATCAGGTAAGTAGAGCTTTGGATAGGAGTCAGGGATGTTGTCTTCTGGCCTCAGATGAGCCTGAGGTGAACCACTGGGCTCAGCCAGCTCAGCTGTAAAGGGAGATGAGGCCAAGCCACCTGGGCTTGGTGCTATCTCAAGACCCAAGGAGGGATAGTTCTTGGACTTCCCTGGTGGTCCAGTGGCTAATCACCTTCCGGACCATCACCTTCCAATGCAGCGGATGCAGGTTCGATCCTTGGTCAGGGAGGTAATATCCCATGTGCCTCGCAGCCAAAAAACCAAAATATAAAACAGAAGCAGTATTGTAACAAATTCAATAAACACTTTAAAAAAAAACGGTCTACATCAAAAAATCTTAAAACAAAAAAAAAAATGAGGGGAGACTGGGTGTGAAACTTATTGTGCTGTGGAACCATGAGGAGTGACAAGAAAGCCATTATGGGGGTCTCACTTGGGGCAATGGCCCTTCTTGTTTGCCCTCCCAGCCACAAGGACATCAGAAGTTGTCGGCTTCGGGTCAGGGAGCTGAGGGATAAGGATCTGCAATCCTGCTTGGTGAGCCCCGAGATCGCCCTCACTCCATACACCCCATTTCTTCTGTCCACTGACCACAAAGCCATCCCCGGAGCTGGTGCCTCATTGTCCTTGCGGCCTCCTCAGCCAGGAGGATTCAGTCAAGCTAGCTCTGATGCCAGATGGATTCTACGTGTGGATGCAGCTCTGGGCCAGGGCCCTCTGCGCTTTTTCTGGCGCCTCGGGCTGGGACCTGATCCCCCTGCGGGTCTTCTGACGGCATACGTCCACCAGAGACAGAGCGAATCTTCTCTGGCGGCGGCCCATGTAGCTTCCCAGCTGCTCGACACTGGGGCCCCCAAGGAGAAAGCAAAAGACGCTGGGATTAGTGTGCTATACTAATAATACGAGCTTTATTTTTTTATTTTTGTGGAATGTTGTCGATGTACAATGTTGTGTTACTTTCTGCTGCACAGCAAAGTGATCCATTTATACATACAGACACATACTTTTTTATCTTATTGTTAATTGTTTAGTAGTATTATTATTTTGGCTCTGCTCGGTCTTTGTTGCTGGGTGAGGGCTTTCTCTAGCTGTGGCAAGTGGAGGCTCCTCTTCGCTTTGGTGCGCAGGCTTCTCATTGCAGTGGCCTCTCTTGCTGCAGAGCATGGGCTGTACATGCATCAGCTCAGTAGTTGCGGCAGGCAGGCTTAGTTGCTATGTGCCACGTGGGATCATCCTAGACCAGGGATTCAACCCATGTCCCTAGCACTGGCAGGCGGAGTCTTAACCACTGGACCACCAGGGAAGTCCTATACACATTCTTATTTTAATTTTATTTTCCATTATGGCTTATCATAGGTTATTGAATACAGTTCTCTGTGCTCTACAGTAGGACCTTGTGGTTTATCCATCCTATAGATATTAGAAAGTGAAAGTGAAAATGTGAGTTGCTCAGTGGTGTCTGACTCTTTGCAACCCCATGGACTGTAGCCTACCAGGCTCCTCTGTCCATGGAACACTCCAGGCAAGAATACTGGCATGGGTAGCCATTCCCGACTCCAGGGGATCTTCCCGAACCAGGGATCAAACCCACGTCTCCTGCATTGCAGGCAGATTCTTTACCATCTAAGCCACCTGGGACACCCTTATACTGACTAACTCCACCATCCCACTCCAGCCCTCCCCTAACACTCTCCCCCTTGGCCACCACAAGTCTGCTCTCCTTGTCCTAAGTCTGTTTCCTGTTTCATAGATAGGTTCGTTAGTGTCGTGTTTCAGATTCACATATAAGTAGTATCCCATGATATTGGTCTTTCTCCTTCTGATTTACTTCAATGAGTACAATAATCTCTAGTAACATCCATGTTGCTGCAAATGGCATTATTTCAAAGAAAACGTGAGCTTTAAAGACTCACAGGACTGAGTTTGAACCGTGACTCTGCCAACTTACTAGCTGTGAGGCATTGGGCAATTACCTGCCCTTCCTGAGACTCAGTCCCCTCCTCTGAAGCAGGGTAGCTGGTGGTGGAAACGGAGGGTTTTTACCATTGGGAGAACAGACATGGGACTGCAGAGTTCCCGGTTGAAAACGAGTTCAGTCCCACCTGATCTTTGGATGTCCTCGTTCAGATTGAGGATTCCAGGGCCCTAGCCCATCTGAGGGGCTGCTCTGCCTCTGAGTGAGGACTTCTTCCATCTGACTGAGCCGAACTGGGTCTCCTGTTCATCCCCATTATTCTATCCCAGAGCTTTCCTTGAGACCATTTTTGCTTGACCAATGTCCCATTTCTGGCAAACTTGCACTGAGCTTTCCAGGGGGATGGTGCCAACTGGATCAAGTCCTTCCTGTTAATGGTGTCAATGAGCCAATTGTGTTGTGAGCAAAATGTGTTGCTTCCTTCTCGGAGCGGAGGTCCCTTTTTGACGGTGCCTTCTGGCCCAGATGGTAAAGAATCTGCCTGCAATGTGGAAGACCTGGGTTCGATCCCTGAGTTGGGAACATGGCAACCCACTCCAGTATTCTTGCCTGGAAAATCCCATGGACAGAGGAATCTGGTGGGCTATAGTCCATGCAGTCACAAAGAGTTGGACACAACTGAGTGACTAACACTCTGAAGACAAGGTATCTTACCCCATTTCTCAACCCAGGGAAGGGGGGAAATGCTGAGAATCTGGAATGTATATTTTCTTAGAATCGATGGCTCTTGAGTTTCAAAGGGAAATTTGAAGAAGTAAAACATGGATTCTCTCTGTAACACCCCCACCAAGTGGTCATCTTGTCTATTGCCACCATGCCTCGAATAACAGGCACTGAAACGCTTCTGTAGCTGCCTTTCCAGTTCAGAACACTCACAGCATTAGGAAGATCTCCGCTAGACTGAATCTTATCATGTCACTTGTCCGTCCTTTTTCACTAGGTGTCACACAAGCCAACTGAGTAGTCCCTATTTCATTCAGATATTTGAAGACTACTGTAATGTCTCACTTTCTCCACGTGGATGGTGCTCAGTTCTCTCAGTTGCCCCTTATGTATAGTAGAATATAATCTATCTGGTACTTAGTGCCTGAAGCAGCCATAACTTCAAGAGTTCAAACATTTAAAAAATCATGTTGTTGCAATAACTGGAGAAATGTTGTTATAATGAATGTAACAGCATGATGACAACATAATTCACCCAGTAGAGAACGACCTTGAGTTGATATCACCATGACCCAAATGTCGAGATATGGAGATGGCAGTACCATCATAATGGGTCATCCCATGGACATCAGGGTGGTCTCGGAGTAGCACAAGGGTTGTCATGTTTTTCAAGCTTTTGGGTGATAACTAACATTTTAAGTGTTTAGCTGTAATTGTGCAATTATATATCTGTAAAGCTGAAGCTCCAGTCTTTTGGCCACCTCATGCAAAGAGTTGACTCATTGGAAAAGACTCTGATGCTGGGAGAGATTGGGAGCAGGAGGAAAAGGGGACGACCCAGGATGAGATGGCTGGATGGCATCACAGACTCGATGGGCGTGAGTCTGAGTGAACTCCGGGAGATGGTGATGGACAGGAAGGCCTGGCGTGCTGCAATTCATGGGGTCGTAAAGAGTCGGACACAACTGAGCGACTGAAATGAACTGAACTGAACTGAACTGAGTTCACATTTGGGAGGAGGGAAAAGACAAGCTGATGGTGGTGCTGGATGGAGCCTTTTTTTATTCCACTGAACTATTGTGGGGGTGAAAATGTTGAAATCATTCATTTTAAATAGATCAGATCTAAATTTATTGTATATGGTTTCAAGGATCCTTAGCAGCCTGGCCTTTCCTAGAATGAAGCTCAAGTACTTACTTCTCCTCAAAGGTTAGGCCCAGAAGAAGTCACCATATTTTCAGTACAGTGCAAACAGCACAGAATAGAGCAAGATGATCACCTCCCCTATCCCTGAAGTGATATCTTTAGTTATATGTCCAAAGACTCATTTGCTCTTCTGGCAGTAGTGTACTGTGGCTTACTCCCATTGTGTTTGCTATCAAGTAAAATTCCAATTTTTGCAGCTTTTTTGTCTTTTTAAAATTATTTTGGTGTCCAAAATATAAATGTAAGTAAATATCCATGAGTCCATGCTGATACAAATAAATGATTAAATCAGTATAAATAAATGGAGAAAAGACAAATCTCTTATGCAGAAAATTTCCAATTAATTTACATAGATACCCCCACTCAAGGAGGTGGAACAGAACTCACACTAAGAAGTGTGGGCTGCACATAGTGACTTCCTTCCAAAATGCACAGCCTGGAAACTAAGACAGGAGCCTGCCATGGAGAAACATGAAGAAACTCCATCTCAGCCAGGTGATTGACATCAACTGACTGGGGATAAGTCACGTAATGAAAAGGGCACAATCATCCTTGCAGAACATTCTGAAAAACACCTGGCCAACACGCTTCAAAGCCATCAAAGACATCAAAAACAAGAAACTGCTGAGAAACGGTCACAGCTTACAGGAGCCTAAGGAGACATGACAAGTAAATGTAACGTGGGATCTCGGATGGGGTCCTGGAACAGAAACAGGACAAGGATGTCAGGTAAAAAGTACAGACTTTAGTCAATAATAATGTATCAGTATTGGCTCATGACACCACCCTTATGGCAGAAAGTGAAGAGGAGCTAAAAAGCCTCTTGATGAAAGTGAAATAGGAGAGCGAAAAATTTGGCTTAAAGCTCAACATTCAGAAAATGAAGATCATGACATCCGGTCCCATCACTTCATGGGAAATAGACGGGGAAACAGTGGAAATAGTGTCAGACTTTATATTTTGGGGCTCCAAAATCACTGCAGATGGTGACTGCAGCCATGAAATTAAAAGACGCTTACTCCTTGGAAGAAAAGTTATGACCAACCTAGATAGCATATTCAGAAGCAGAGGCATTACTTTGCCAACAAAGGTCCATCTAGTCAAGGCTATGGTTTTTCCTGTGGTCATGTATGGATGTGAGAGTTGGACTGTGAAGAAGGCTGAGTGCCGAAGAATTGATGCTTTTGAACTGTGGTGTTGGAGAAGACTCTTGAGAGTCCCTTGGACTACAAGGAGATCCAACCAGTCCATTCTCAAGGAGATCAACCCTGGGATTTCTTTGGAAGGAATGATGCTAAAGCTGAAACTCCAGTACTTTGGCCACCTCATGCGAAGAGTTGACTCACTGGAAAAGACTCTGATGCTGGGAGGGTTTGGGGGCAGGAGGAGAAGGGGATGACAGAGGATGAGATGGCCGGATGGCATCACCGACTCGATGGACATGAGTCTGAGTGAACTCCGGGAGTTGGTGATGAACAGGGAGGCCTGGTGTGCTGCGATTCATGGGGTCGCAGAGTCGGACACGACTGAGCAACTGAGCTGAACTGAACTGATTGGCTCATTAAGCTGTAACAGTTGCCCCGCGGTAATGGAAGATACAGGGAAGAATGGGTGGAAGTACAGAACTCCATAATAATCTTTGTCTCTTAATCAAACAGTTTACTTCATTTTGTTAAATGTGAGTGTTGATATATTTAGTTTAAACCCATTATTTTACTGTTTACCTTCTATTGGTCCCTTCTATTCTATATTACTTTTCTTCTATTTTTTGACTTCTTTTGAATTAATTACTTTTCAGCCCATCTTCCACCCTCCCCCCCACCCCATTACATTCACAGTTATATACTTTCAAAAAATAGATTTATTTATTTGGCCACACCAGGTCTTAGTTGCATTATCCAACTTGATACAGCATGCAAACCCTTAGCTGTGGCATGTGGGATCTAGTTCACTGACCAGGGACTGAACTCATGCCTCCTGCATTGAGAGCATGAAGTCTTAGCCACTGGACCAAAGTCCTTGACGGTTACACACTTTTTATGATTCTTTTAATAGCTGCTTATGACACTTACCAAAGTCAACATGACTTGGCATTTTGGCTCCCTATCTACACAATGCAGGACCTTTGAGCACCATAACACCATTCCACCCTTCCTGACTTGAATGCTAATGTTGTCATTAATTTTTATTACCTAGATACGTCAAATCACATATGATACTACTATATTTGTCTTGTAAGTCAAATGTTCAGCTAATTTTCCCACAAAGTTGTTACCTTTTGTGACTTCTCATTGTTTCTCATATCTTCACGCTTAATCCTAAGGTAATTTTTCTTTGGTATTTCCTTTAGTGTGGAGGCCAGTGAAGAAATCTCTCAATTTTTGTTTTTCTAAAAATGTCTTCATTTTTTGAAAAATATTTTCACTGGGTATAGAATTTCTTGTTGGCAGTTGTTTTCTTTCAGCATTTTTATGCCTTTGGGGAGATATGTTTTCTGTTTTATCTAGGTCTATTGGATAAGTTCTCAGCAAAAGCGCTGATCTTAATTACCTTGTCTGCTGTTCCTGAAAGCAAAGTTCCTGATTCTCTTTTTATACTATGTGGTAAGACTCACCTCTCCCTGTCCTTGTATGATATGTTATTTATATAAAAGTAGAAATCCTGTTAAAAACAGGTCCACTGTGCTAGCCTCCCAGCAACATGTCATGGGGAACATGTCTACATGAATCTTCCATAGCTTTATCTAACTGGTAAAGTAAGACATTTAATAAAACATTAACTCATTCATCACATAGGTATAGAGTTCATACTATGTGCTGGATGCTGTTCTAGGTACTGCAAATACAACAGTGGGGAAAATGACTTGGTTCACGTTCTCATAGAGTTTAAAGTCTAGTCAGGGAAACAGACCATTAATTAGCTAATTACAACATAGCTATGAGAGATCTACCACTGGAAATCATTTTCGCAGGTTGATATTAATCATCTGCAATGTCTTTATCTTGCCAACAGTGCTATCAAAAGTGACCTTGTCAAATCCTTTGCTGAAATCCAAAGTCAACATGTTTATTCATTCCGCCAGTCAGCAGAGTACTTTTAATCTGACATATTTATTTACTGGTCAACCATGTTAATTCCTGGGAACTGTGGATTCCTCTTCTCAGATTACCCAAATCATTTTTTAATAAGACCCATGATGAGAATCTAATTCCTGGCTCTGGTTTCAGAAGGCATTTTCTTTCCCTTTTTAGAAAAAACAAAAACTGGGAATGCAGGGCTTTCAGAACCCCAAAGCATTTCTCAGAGTAATTAATTAATACACAAAACAAAAAGATGTTATATGCTATGTCTGAAACAGTAAACATGCGGGGGAAGTGGTAAAAAGGCAAGGTTGTTGAAATGTATTTAAATTTAGGAGATCAGAAACTTTAAAAATATAAATATATACACACATATGTGTGTTTGCATACATATATATACACACACATACATACCTCACAGTAACCACAAACCAAAATTTTATGATACATACGCACACAGAAAAAAGAAAGGACTCCAAATATAATACTAAAAATAGTCATAGTAACAAGGGAAGAGAACCAAAGAAGAAAGGAACAAAAAAGAACTACAAAAAAAACCACAAACAAACAAACAAAAAAGAACTACAAAAACAACCCAAAAACAACAAGATGGCAATAAATACATAACTATCAACAGTGATTTTAAACGTAAATGAACTAAATACTTCAATTAAAAGACACAGAGTGGCTGAATGGATACAAAAACAAGAGTCATGTGTGTGCTGCCTATAAGAGACTCACTTCAAATCCAAAGACACATACGAACTGAAAATGAGGGACTGGAAAAAGATATTTCATGTAAATGGAAATGAAAAGAAAGCTGGAGTAGCAATACTTATATCAGATAAAAGAACTCTAAAAACTGCAACAAGAGACAAAAAAAGCCATTGCATAATAATTAAGGGATCGATCCAAGAAGAAGATTTAACATTTATAAATATATATACATAGCTTCCCCAGTGGCTCAGTGGTAAAGAATCTGCCTGCAATGCATGAGACCCAGGAGATGCAGGTTTGATCCTTGGGTCAGGAAGATCCTCCAGAGAAGGAAACGGCAACCTACTCCAGGATTCTTCCCAGGAAAATCCCATAAAGAGAGGAGTCTGGCAGGCTGCAGCTCGTAGGATCACAAAGAGTTGGACAAGACTGAGTGACTGAGCATACACATAGACAGCAATGTTCACTGCAGAATTATCTACAATTGCCAAATCTATGGGGTCGCACAGGGTCGGACACAACTGAAGCAATGCAGCAGCAGCAGCAGCAGCAACAGCAAGGTATGGAATCAATGCAAGTGCCCATAAATTAGTGGCTAAAGAAGACAATATACATAAGCACACATATATACACATACCCACACACACATGCACACACACATAAACACAATGGAATATGACTTGGCTATAAAGAAAAAGAACAAAACCTTTCTATTTGCAGCAACATGGATAGACCTAGGTAGTACTATGCTTACTGAAATGTCAGAGAAGGACAAATACTACAAGATTTCACTTATATGTGGAATGTAAAAAAAATAAATAAAAACCTAAGCAAATGAATACACCTAACAAAACAGAAACAGAGTCACAGATATACAGACAAAATAGGCATTTGCCAGAGGGGAAGGGTGGGAGGGGAGGAAAGAAATAGGTGGAGGAGATTAAGTACAAACTTTTAGTTGCAAAATAAATGAATCACAGGTGTGAAATGTACACTTTGAGTCAATAACTCTGTGATTCTTTGTGTGGTGACATATTGTAACTAGACTTATTGTGGTGATCTTTTTGAAATGTATAGAAATACCAAATCAAGAAGTTTTGCAATAGGAGCTAACGTAATGTTATGGGTCAATTCTACTTCAAAGACAAACAAAGAAACTTACAGAAGAAGAGATCAGATTTGGGTATGGGTGGGGAGGACAAATTGAAGGAAGGCAGTCAAAAGGTAAAAACTCTCAGTTATAAGATAAATTAGTACTAGGAGAAGGCAATGGCAACCCACTCCAGTACTCTTGCCTGGAAAATCTCATGGACGGAGGAGCCTGGTAGGCCGCAGTCCATGGGGTCGCAAAGAGTCGAATACGACTAACGCGACTTAGCAGCAGCAGCAACAGTACAACATGCTAGATATATCAAAAATTAACACTACTGTATGTTATATATGAAGATTTTTAAGGGAGTAAGTCCTAAGAGTTTTCATCACACATAAAAAAAAGTTTTATTTCTATTTCTTTAATTTTGATCTATACAAGATGACAGACATCCACTGAACTTACCATGATGATCATTTCATGATGTATGTAAGTCAGATCATTATTTTTTAACTGAAGTATAGTTGATTTACAGTATTGTATTAATTTCTGCTATACAGCACAGTGATTCAGTTATACATATACATATATATTCTTTTTCTATTCTTTTCTATTATGGTTTATCATGGAATATTGGATATAGTTCTCTGTGCTATACAGGAGGACCCTGTTGTTTATCCAGTCCATAGAGAACAGCTTCCATCTGCAAACCTTAGCTTCCCATCCATCCTTCCTTCACCCCTCCACCTTGGCAGCCACAAGTCTGTCCGCTCTGTCACGAGTCTGTTTCTGTTTCACAGATAGGTTCATTTGCGTCATATTTTATATTCAGACGTAAGTGATCTGGTGGCTCAGATGGTAAAGAATCCGCTTGCAGTACAGGAGATCCGGGTTCAATCCTTCAGTCAGGAAGATCCCCTGGAGGAGGGAATGGCTACCCACTCCAGTATTCTTGCCTGGAGAGTCCCATGAACAGTCCATGGGGTCGCAAAGAGTCAGACACGACTTAGCAACTGAACAACAACAACAGAATGCCCATTGCATCAAGGTTGCTTGTAGGTAAAATCCAAATCTGGGTCTTAGCTTCATAGAGGAAGGTATCCTATCTTTAGGTTTAGTAATACTTTATATTTTTAGTTTCTAGGCTGCTGTGTAATTCTCTTAGAAAATCTTCACTGTGATTCTGGCTGATAATTTTCCTGGAACTATAACTAAATAATTGGACTGCAACTTAATAATAAAATTGCCTAAATTACTAGTTTCCAAATTTTTTGCTTCATAGACCAGTAAACTATTTTTTAAGATGCAAGAGATACACATGGGGTTACCAATAGTTAGTTTGGCCAAGTGAAAATGCATTAAGAAATCAACTGCCAACAGTCTACACAAGAAAAGATATTTTAACACAGAAAAATTGGGCATAGTCTCAAAATAAATTGTGGTCTCATACTGATTGATTTTAACTTTTAAAGAAACTTTCTATCTTGTCCTCCTCTTTCAGGTGTCACCCCCCGCCAAAAAAATGAAAAAGTTGTCACCAACTGGCAGTGGTGAATGGCCACTTGGGAACCAAAATGTGAAGTGTAAGAATGGAAAAGGTCTTGCTCTTGAGACAATAGAATTTCATGCTTAAGAGACATAGGGAATAAGTTATGGGTTCTGTGGGTAGGAAATAGCATCCCAATTGTTAAAAATTTTGGCTGCGCCGGGTCTTCATTGCAGTTCCCAGGCTCGGTAGTTGTGGTAATTGGGATTTTCTAGTTGAGGCCCATGGGTTTACTTGCTCCACAGCATATGGGATCTTGGTTCCCCAAACAGGGATTGAACCGCATCCCCTGCATTGGAAGGTGGATCCTTAACCTCTGGACCACAAGGGAAGTCACAATCCCAATGTATTTATCTCTGTTTTTGTTTGGGGGCCCATCCCCTTCTTGACTCTTAGTACTGACCACAGCAAGGGGCAATAAAACAAGCATCAAAAAATGGAAAGGCCAGATACACACACACGCACACACACACACACACACGCCCTCTAAGTTACATAAATATGTTTAAGCAGATCACGAGGTAGTTCTCCTCCTGCCAAGTGGGTTTGTAATCTCAGTTAGAAAAAGATTTCAATATTCCTCTGCCACCTGATGGTAATTTTGGCTTTATGTTCACACAGATATATAACTCGGATATTTCCAAGTCTGGCTTTCTGAGACCTTCTTTCTCTTTCGTAAGGGTGGAGTCCTAATGCGTCATCAGAACTCAACATTATTCCTGAGGATTTGGGAGGAGTTCCATTTCTCATAAAGCATTTCTCGCCACCAGTAGGTTCAGGGAGGTCTGGCTCCCATAGGCAATTGGGTTCCCTTGGACCCCAGAGATTCCCTTCAGGCTACTGCATGGGAGCTCAGAGCCTTCCCTTCACATGACAGGAAGATGGCCCCGATTGTGGTCAGCAGGCTGCACTGTTCAGCACTCTGTCCCACAGTCGCCTGTAGCCACAGGAAGGCAAGGCTCCCGCCTAGGACAGACCTCGGCTGTAAGCTGCAGGGTGGGAGGTGGCCACTAGGAGGCGGCGCAAGGCCCACAGAGCATCAGCGGCTTCCACCCCTACTCGGTGAAACCCCTTGACCCTGCCTGGTCTGCAGCATTTTCTCAGGCTGATCCTCTCCCCAGGACTCGACTTTGCTTGCTTTCGGTACTTTTGTGCTAATAAAATAATTGAGTGGAACAGAAACCAGTGAAACGAACTCAAGTTTAGCCGTCCTGGTTGAAGCCCAGGTGAGGCACGGGCAGCCTTCCTGCTGGGCTTTTCCATCACCCCTGAAGCAGCCCCAAGGCAGGACCCGAGGGCTCCTGGACCTGTGACCAGATGATCATTGATTTAATCTAAACTTGCTGTGAGGAACCCGAGGAACAGAGAGGGGATAACATTTTTTGCTAGAATCATACAGATAAGGGGCGCTTCCCAGGTGGTGCAGTTGGTAAAGAATCTGCCTGCTACTGCAGGAAATGCAAGAGACCTGGGTTTGATCCCTGGATAGGGAAGATCTCCTAGGGAAGATCCCCTGGAGGAGGAAATGGCAACCCACTCCAGTATTCTTGCCTGGAAAATTCCATGAACAGAGGAGCCTGGAGGGCAACAGTCCATGGGGTCACAAAGAGTCAGACATGACTGAACAATTGAGAACACACACACATGCATACACACACATACAGTGAGCGTCAGAATTTGGTATATGACCAGGGTTCTTGCTGTGTGTGTGTGGGGGGGGGTGTATATATGTGTATGTGCGTATATGTATATGTACGTAGGTGTGAACGTATATGACTCTGTGTATGTGTATGGGTGTGTGGGTATCTGTGAGAGTGTATATGTGTACGGGTGGGGGTGGGCGTGTCTCTGTGTGTGTGTGCCTGCTTTGTGTGTGTGGAAGGCTGGTGTGAGTTCCATTACAGCTCTCAAGCCCAGCTGCTAAGCATCTCCTTGAGCTCTGCAGACTGTAAACTGGAGATAATAGTAATAATATCTCCTTCATTGTGTTCTTAGGGGGATTGTATGAGCTCAGTGCTTTAAGAAGGCTTTCTTATCTCTCCTTGCTGTTCTCTGGAACTCTGCATTCATTTGGGTATATCTTTCCCTTTCTTCTTTGCCTTTTGCTTCTCTTCTTTTCTCAGCTATGTGTAAAGCCTCCTTAGACAACCATTTTACCTTTTTGCATTTCCTTTTCTCTGAGATGGTTTTGGTCACCACCTCCTGTACAATGTCACGTACAGGTTAAGTGTTTTGTACAGTGTCAGATCCAAAGTGCTCATTCAACAATGGCTAACTTCAATGGTTGACTTCAGGAATCTCAACCTTATTCCTGAGTAAGAAGATCGTCCTGACCTTCATTTTCTTTACCTTTTCAATGACATTTCTATCCATGGAAACTATAGCCAACTCTGCCTTTAGGAACCACGTATGACTGTAAATTGAAGAGAGAAGCAATGAGGGTGTATGGGGTGGAGTGAGGTACTAAAGTCAGATAATAACAGGTTGATGTAATAATTGGTGTTTGTCTATTTCATGGTTCATCAATTATTTACTAAGTGTCCATTTAGCACTAATAATCAGAAATACAGACTTCTCCTTGTCCCTGAGGGACTCAGTGTGAGTAAAGGAGTAAGGTGTACTCATGAATCCATTGTCCTTTCCTCCCATACATTGTGTATCAGAACAATAATATTAGTAAAGGGACAGCTTGAAAGATCCATAAATCCATTTGGATTTATCTACTTGGAGACTGACAAGGGTTCTTCATCTACATAGCTCCGCTTCTGATGAATACATTAAGGAATCAACTCCAAAATTTTCCTGTTTCCAAACACTCCTCTCTCTTCTTAATCTACCCTTAAATGTCTTGATATCAGTCTCCATCTCCTGTCTCCACTTCCCTTCCTCATTCTTAGAAAGGACTGGAGTGTGAGAATTCTACCCTGAATAGAGGGGGTAATGACATGAATGCCCCACTCTCACCAGGCTGAATGTTTTCCCGGCTCCTTCCCACAAGCAGTCTTCCCTGTTGGCTCAGACGGTAAAGTGTCTGCCTACAATGTGGGAGACCTGGGTTCAATTCCTGGGTCAGGAAGATTCTCTGGAGAAGGAAATGGCAAGCCACTCCAGTCTTCTTGCTTGGAAAATCCCATGGATGGAGGAGTGTGGTAGACTAGAGTCCATGGGGTCGAAAAGAGTCAGACACGGCTGAGCGACGTCACTTTCACTTTCACTCTCTCACAACAGAAAAGAGGCCATGCACCCCTTCGGTGTTGGTTAGCCCGGCCAGAGAAACATCCCCATCAAGCAGCGATGCAACAGGCCTCTCGAAGCAACTCTTGAGCATAGTCTGGAGATAGCAACTGCTTTTCACTGATCCATGACGAGATATGCTCATCAGCAAGGACAATGTACTGAACTTTCTTAAGACTGAATATTTCATTTAAAGGATTATCAGTGGAGAGTATACCCTTCCTCTCTTTTTGTCATTAAAATATCTATTCGTGTATGAAACAGTGGTGATAGGATATCACAGTTTGGTTGTTTTTTAAAAATATATTTTTTATCTCCTTTCTTTTAAAAAAGCTTTTGTATTTTTGGCTGTGCTGGGTCTTAGTTGCAGCATGCAAAATCTTAGTATGTGGGATCTAGTTCTCTGACCAGGGATTGAACCTGGGCCCCCTGCCGTGGGAGCATGGAGTCTTAGCCACTGGACCACCAGAGAAGCCCCTTGGTCATTGTTTCTGTTTTGATTTCCTTGGCAAAATTCAGTTCAGTTCAGTCGCTCGGTCGTGTCTGACTCTTTGCGACCCCATGAATCGCAGCACGCCAGGCCTCCCTGTCCATCACCAACTCCCGGAGTTCACTCAGACTCACGTCCATCGAGTCAGTGATGCCATCCAGCCATCTCATCCTCTGTCATCCCCTTCTCCTCCTACCCCCAATCCCTCCCAGCATCAGTCTTTTCCAATGAGTCAACTCTTTGCATGAGGTGGCCAAAGTACTGGTTTGAGCTTTAGCATCATTCCTTCCAAAGAAATCCCACGGCTGATCTCCTTCAGAATGGACTGGTTGGATCTCCTTGCAGTCCAAGGGACTCTCAAGAGTCTTCTCCAACACCACAGAAGCATCAAATCTTCGGCACTCAGCCTTCTTCACAGTCCAACTCTCACATCCATACATGACTACTGGAAAAAAACTATAGCCTTGACTAGACAGACCTTAGTCAGCAAAACAATGTCTCTGCTTTTGAATATGCTATCTAGGTTAGTCATAACTTTTCTTTCAAGGAGTAAGTGTCTCTTAATTTCATGGCTGCAATCACCATCTGCAGTGATTTGGAACCCCAAAAAATAAAGTCTGACACTCTTTCCACTGTTTCCCCATATATTTCCCATGAAGTGATGGGACCAGCTGCCATGATCTTCATTTTCTGAATGTTGAGTTTTAAGCCAACTTTTTCACTCTCCACTTTCACTTTCATCAAGAGGCTTTTGAGTTCCTCTTCACTTTCTGCCAGAAGGGTGGTGTCATCTGCATATCTGAGGTTATTGATATTTCTTCCAGCAATCTTGATTCCAGCTTGTGTTTCTTCCAGTCCAGCGTTTCTCATGATGTACTCTGCATAGAAGTTAAATAAGCAGGGTGACAATATACAGCCTTGATGTACTCCTTTTCCTATTTGGAACCAGTCTGTTGTTCCATGTCTAGTTCTAACTGCTGCTTCCTGACCTGCGTACAGATTTCTTAAGAGGCAAGTCAGGTGGTCTGGTATTCCCATCTCTTGAGGAATTTTCCACAATTTATTGTGATCCACACAGTCAAAGGCTTTGGCATAGTCAATAAAGCAGAAATAGTTATTTTTCTGGAACTCTCTTGCTTTTTCCATGATCCAGCGGATGTTGGCAATTTGGTCTCTGGTTCCTCTGCCTTTTCTAAAACCAGCTTGAACATCTGGAAGTTCATGGTTCATGTATTGCTAAAGCCTGGCTTGGAGAATTTTGAGCCTTACTTTACTAGCATGTGAGATGAGTGCAATTGTGCGGTAGGTTGAGCATTCTTTGGCATTGCCTTTCTTTGGGATTGGAATGAAAACTGACCTTTTCCAGTTGTGTGGCCACTGCTGAGTTTTCCAAATTTGCTGGCATATTGAGTGCAGCACTTTCACAGCATCATCTTTCAGGATTTGAAATAGCTCACCTGGAATTCCATCACCTCCGCTCGCTTTGTTTGTAGTGATGCTTTCTAAGGCCCACTTGACTTCACATTCCAGGATGTCTGGCTCTAGATGAGTGATCACACCATCATGATTATCTGGGTTGTGAAGATCTTTTTTGTACAGTTCTTCTGTGTATTCTTGCCACCTCTTCTTAATATCTTCTGCTTCTGTTAGGTCCATACCATTTCTGTCCTTTATCGAGCCCATCTCTGCATGAAATGTTCCCTTGGCATCTCTAATTTTCTTGAAGAGATCTCTGGTCTTTCCCATTCTGTTGTTTTCCTCTATTTCTTTGCATTGATCGCTGAGGAAGGCTTTCTTATCTCTTCTTGCTATTCTTTGGAACTCTGCATTCAGATGCTTATATCTTTCATTTTCTCCTTTGCTTTTCGCTTTTCTTCTTTTCACAACTATTTGTAAGGCCTCCCCAGACAGTCATTTTGCTATTTTGCATTTCTTTTCCATGGGGATGGTCTTGATCCCTGTCTCCTGTACAATGTCATGAACCTCATTCCATAGTTCATCAGGCACTCTATCTATCAGATCTAGTCCCTTAAATCTATTTCTCACTTCCACTGTATAATCATAAGGGATTTGATTTAGGTCATACCTGAATGGTCTAGTGGTTTTCCCTACTTTCTTCAATTTAAGTCTGAATTTGGTAATATTAAAAGTTGGCAAACTGACATGTCTCCCCAGATTTTGACCTGATATTTTACCAGGGTTCAAAATTCAAAAATGTGACAGTCCCACTCACACACCACATGATGGATCTGAGTAAGACAAGCCTGACGTATAAATCCAACTCTGTTACTTCCTTGATTGCGTGAACTGCCCTGTCTTATCTGAGCCACAGGCTGCTCACCAATTGTTCAGTTGCTCAGTCATGTCCGACTCTTTTTGACCCCATGGACTTCAGCATGCCAGGCCTCCCTGTCCATCACCAATTCCCAGAGTTTGCTCAAACTCATGTCCATTGAGTTCGTGATGCCATCCGACCATATCCTCCTCTGTCATCCCCTTCTCCTCCCACCTTCAGTCTTTCCCAGCATCAGAGTCTTTTCCAATGAGTTGGCTCTTCACATCAGGTGGCCAAAGTATTGGAGTTTCAGCTTTAGCATCAGTCCTTCCAGTGAATATTCATGGGTGATTTCCTTTAGGATGGACTGGTTGGATCTCCTTGCAATCCAAGGGACTCTGAAGAATCTGATGCCTTCGAACAGTGGTGCTCATCAATAGTGGGATAATAATTTGTACCTCATATTGGTTATAATCTATGTATAAATGACCTGGCATATTAGAGACTTTTATGGCAGCCATTATACAAAAATCTTTTTGCTTCAGCAAAAATTCTTGCAATAGAATTTTTTCACTTCCTGTCCCTTCTTGGAATTTACAAATTGAAAAATAGGAGCCACAGGCAACCAATGTACCACTTGGTGTGGGCTCTTTCCTACGGTCATGGCTCCCAGACTGAAGGTTCACAGAAGGAGACACGCTGACATCTGTATCTCCAGAAGGGAGATTAAATCTCGGATGAGTCTGTTAGAAAGAAGACATTTCAAAATTTGAGAGCATAGCTGAATGCCAAAAGTAAATTATACCATAAGCCAGATGTTCCAGGAACTTCTTTTCCTTTTTTTTGCCTGAAGGAAAAGTTTTAGTCCATAAAGAAAACAATGAGCAGAAATTGTTATCGCAGAAGTGTTCATGGTTATTTAAAATGAGACCATTTGAAAATAATCAAAGAGGTGCACAATGATTTACAGAGAAAGTTGTTCATTTCAGTGTTATTTATCATGTGTTAAATGCAGAAACATTCTAAATGGCTTTCCATAAAGGATATGTTATATAAATTAAGGCACTTTCATTTGATGGACTGCTATACAGCCATTAAAATTGTGTTGTTGGAGAATATTTAATGTCTTGAGGAAAGCTTTGCAACATTTTTGAGCACAGAGAGCAGATTACAAAGTAAAATATATAATATGATCATATTTTATGCCCTTATCATCCAGATATCAGTTGGAACTTCTTAAACTTTGGGATCCAGATAAGACTGGCTCAAATTCCCAGTCCCACAGCCTGGGGAAGTCAAAGCCTCACCAAGATTTCTCCAAGATCCTAAGGACCTACCTTCTCACTGTTCCTTCTGCTTCTTCTAAGTCATTGCTTCTCTCTACCATTTTGAATTCAATATGAAATCCAACCTCTCTTTTCTATTTGCAAAACAAAACTGAAAGCAGTAAAGTCAACTGTATTGAACTTCCTTCTACCTTCAGTGGCTTTGGAGTTCAGGTAGGAGAGATGGACAGGATGGAGGGAAAATTCTACCACTGTAGTGGAGTGAATCGTTAGCATATGTTCAAGTCCTAAATCCACGAACCCATGAAGGTGACATTACTGGAGGGGAGAGGGTCTTTGCATGTGCAATTAACATAAGGATCTCTAGATAAGATCATTCGGGATTAAGATGGCCCCTAATTCCCATGACAGGCATCCATGTAAGACACGGAACAGAGACCGAGGGAGATGGGTTGAATACCCTGGGAAGATGGAGGCAGAACCTGGAGTTATGGTGCCACAGCCAAGGAATACCTGGAGCCACCAGAAGCTGGGAGAGACAAGGAAGTTCCTCCCCTAGAGCCTTCAGAGGGCTCACAGCTCTGCCTATACCTTGAATTGGGGCTTCTAGTCTTCTGAACTGTAACAGACCGAATGTCTGTTGTTTAAGCCACCAACTGAAACAACAGAGAGTGAAAAAGCTGGCTTAAAACTCAACATTCAAAAAACTAAGATCATGGCATCTGGTCCCATCACTTCATAGCAAATAGATGGGGAAAAAATGGAAACAGTGACAGACTTTTATTTTTGTGGGGCTCCAGAATCACTGCAGATGGTGATTGCAACCATGAAATTAAAAGATGCTTGCTCCTTGGAAGAACAGCTATGACCAACCTAGACAGCAGATTGAAAAGCAGGGACATTACTTTGCCAGCAAAGGTCCATACAGTCAAAGCTATGGTTTTTCAGGGAGTCATGTGTGGATGGGAGAGTTGGACCATAAAGAAGGTTGGATGGCATCATCAACTCAACGGACATGAATTTGAGCAAACTCTGGGAGATAGTGAAGGATGGGAAAGCCTGGCGTGCCGCAGTTCATGGGGTCACAAAGGGTCACCAATGACTGAATGACAACAGCAACAACAAAGCCACCTAGTTTCTGGTCATTTATTATGGAAGACCCAAGAAACTAACACAATCACCTAAGTGTGTGCAACGGTGAAGGGAACTGTACCTACTAACAGGGGCCTAGGCATCCTCCCACCATCAGCTCAGTTAGTGTCACCGACCTCATGGATGCTCCTTTGAGTTCTCTCATGCTGTGTAACCCCCCTCCTCCTCCTCCTTCCCTTCCTGTCCCATAGACTCGCATGTCTCCTCCTTCCATCCTGCAGAATTCTCTGCTCACAGCTCACTCTAATGCCCCAATTTACATGTCCCAAACTTGCTTAACCACATCCTTCCCCATCTCAGTGAGGGCAAGGCCGCCCTTCCAGTGGCACAGCGCTCAACTCCCCTTCACTCTGATCTCTGACTCAGTCAGTTCAGTTGCTCAGTCGTGTCCGACTCTTTGCGACCCCATGGACTGCAGCACACCAGGCTTCCTTGTCCATCACCAACTCCTGGAGCTTGCTCAAACTCATGTCCATTGAGCAGGTGATGCCATCCAACCATCTCATCCTCTGTCGTCCCCTGCTCCTCCCGCCTTTGATCTTTCCCAGCATCAGGGTCTTTTCCAATGAGTCAGTTCTTTGCATCAGGTGGCCAAAGTATTGGAGTTTTAGCTTCAGCATCAGTCCTTCCAATGAATATTCAGAACTGATTTCCTTTAGGATTGACTGGATTCCTGCAGTCCAAGGGACTCTCAAGAGTCTTCTCCAACCCCACAGTTCAAAAGCATCAGTTCTTCAGTGCTCAACTTTCCTTATAGTTCAACTCTCACATCCATACATGACTACCGGAAAAACCATAGCTTTGACTAGATGGACATTTGTCAGCAAAGTAATGCTTTTCAATATACTATCTAGGTTGGTCATAACTTTTCTTCCAAGGAGCAAGTGTCTTTTAATTGCATGGCTGCAATCACCATCTGCAGTGATTTTGGAGCCTCCAAAAATAAAGTCTGACACTGTTTCCACTGTTTCCCCATCTATTTCCCATGAAGTGATGGGACCAGCTGCCATGATCTTCGTTTTCTGAATGTTGAGTTTTAAGCCACTTTTTCACTCTCCTCTTTCACTTTCATCAAGAGGCTCTTTAGTTCTTCTTCACTCTCTGCCATAAGGGTGGTGTTATCTGCATATCTGAGATTATGGACATTTCTCCCAGCAATCTTGATTCCACCTTGTGCTTCATCCAGCCCAGCATTTTTTATGATGTACTCTGCATATAAGTTAAATAAGCAGAGTGACAATATTCAGCCTTGACATATTCCTTTCCTGATTTGGAGCCAGTCTGTTGTTTCATGTCCAGTTCTAACTGCTGCTTCTTGGCCTGCATACAGGTTTCTCAAGAGGCAGGTAATGTAGTCTGGTATTCCCAAATCTTTAAGAATTCTCTACAGTCTGTTGTGATCCACACAGTCAAAGGCTTTGGTGTAGTCAATAAAGCAGAAATAGATGTTTTGCTGGCACTCTATTGCTTTTTCAATGACCCAGCGAATGTTGGCAATTTGATCTCTGGTTCCTCTGCCTTTTCTAAATCCAGCTTGAACATCTGGAAGTTCACAGTTCATGTACTGTTGAAGCCTGTCTTGGAGAATTTTGAGCATTACTTTGCTAGCATGTGAGATGAGTGCAATTGTGTGGTAGTTTGAACATTCTTTGGCATTGCCTTCTTTGGGATTGGAATGAAAATTGACCTTTTCCAATTCTGTAGTCACTGCTGAGTTTTCCAAATTTGCTGGTATATTGAGTGCAGCACTTTCACAGCATCGTCTTTTAGGATTTGAAATAGCTCAACTGGAATTCCATCACCTCTATTAGCTTTGTTCGTAGTGATGCTTCCTGACTCAACCCACAACCCACCCATCAACAATCTTGTGGGATATGCCTTTAAAATTTACCCACTACCTGACAACTCTGCTGCTACTCACCTGGTCCAAGCGACCATCACCTCCTGCCTGGATGTCTGGTCCCACCCTTGTCTCCCTATAGTCTGTTCTCAACCAAGCACTGCAGAAACCCTTTCATAACCTTAGTGCTATCACATCACTCATCTGCTGAAAACCTGGGTAAAAACCAGAATCTCTAAGTGGCTCCAGGCTAAATGGCCCGCCTCTTGTTGTTTTTGATCTCTGACTTCTGTTCCCTTATTAATTCCATTCTAGTCACAAGGGCCCCCTTGCCAACTCCTCAAACACACAGGCTGGACCTTGCCTTGGAGCCTTACTTCGGCTCTTCCCTCTGCCAGGAATACTCTTGTCCATTTGCTTATTTCCCTCTCCTGCTATGATTCCTTCTTCAAAGTCTCTTGCTCAGTGGACCCTGCTCCCACCTCCCTCCCCCTCAATATGCTGTAAATTTTCTCGTGAAAGCCTAAGTAATAAACTCATGGCAATAACAAGGGCTACAATCTGTCCACTCTTTCTGTCTACCAAAAATGAAACAGTTGTCATGAGAATGTTGTTATGTTTATTCAAACTGAAATACAAACTCATTTTTTCCCTAACAGATGATCATTAAATGTAATTTGGGGCATATAACTCAGAAAAAATTCAAATACTTTGATCTGCCTGATTGATTTCATAATGTGGAATGCTTGTGATACGTTGAATATTTTCCATAAGTTAAATGAGGTAAATCTTCACTTACAGAGTTGTTTTAAGAGAGAGTTAAGACACATGATAAGACTGTGTTCACAAGATTGCATTTGTGTTGAAATGAACACTGTTTTGATTTACCCAATTCTGAGAACACTCAGTTAAGTAAGACGCTCCTGAATGAATGAATGACAGGCCATTCCACAGGGTGATCTCGTGGATAGGCAGGAAGCCTTTCTCCTGGTATATTCTCTGAATCTTCCAGATTCTCAACACCCTATGGTCCACGTTGTGCCTTTGGTCCCCAACATCTTCCCCTGTATTGCTCCATTTCGTGTCCTTCTCTCTTATCGAAGGCTCTCTCCCAGCTTCATCTCGTTTCACAGGACTTAGGGGAGAGATGCAGGGGCCAGGTGTCTTTGGATCCTGGGAGTGAAGGAAGGGAGAAAGCAGGCAGCTTCAGAATGGAGTGATCAGCTCTTGCAGACCACCAAGGTTGGCTTGCTGACCCGCTGGAGTGTTCCTCTGCTTAGGAAGCCATCAGGCAAACAGTGAACACAGAAGAAATCGAAAGAGAGAATGAGGCCAAGAGACTTTGCAAGGCAAAATTAAACTCAAATGAAAATGAAGGGGGAAAAAACGAAGTGTGAGAGTGGTACGGCCAATGTCAGGTGTTGTTGGAGGTGAGGGGTTCACTTCTGGATATCAGGTTAAGATAAATGGACCATTCCCATAAATACATCCCAGTGCCTGTTCATATATATTTGGGAAACAGCTCAAGGTTCAGAATCAAAACCAAGAGAAATGAAGTGTTCTTTGAAGTGAAGGATGTAGGCATGAAAGAATAAAAAGACTCAAGATTCAGTCTTAGGTTTTAACCCAGTTAGGAGGTGGGAAGAAAACACAAAGTTTCTGAAGAAAGAAAATGGAGAGGAAAGGATGGATGGGGGTGAGAAGACAGAGAAGAACATAAATAGATTGTTAAGGAGAAGGGATTCTGTATGAAAATTTTAGGGTAAGCAATTCTGTCTGTGACAGAGTAATTCAAAAGCATGACAACAAGAGTGCGAAGCTTGTTTACAAAAAGAAAAATCTAAACAAATGGTAAATTTTGATTTGTCTTGTGTAACTGAATCCCTAATGAAACATCTGTGTGAGAATTGCATTTAATATCATGTAATGAACTCACAGCATTCACAACACTTGCCTTTGGTTTTATAGATGCATCTGAATAGCATACATGTTGCTTTTCAAGAAACGCCACCTGAATGTTCCTTACAAACAAAGATGGAGAAATAAAAGGAACTTAATCTCGGTCCTGTGCACCACCTATTCATATTACATCGTGCTGCTGCAGTCTCTGAGGGAAGAGAACATTTGGGTGTGCTGCGGGTTAGGTAAATACCCACTAAATATTGATGCAAGCATAATTAGAACAACTGAAATAATCCTGGCACAAAATTACCCTCACAGTTAGAAGAGAGACAAAATGAAGTAATTTGATCATGAAAATTAATACAAGTCAACTCTCAGTTTTCAATGCAGCTAACTGAAAACCTCTTATTATTCAAACCTCTTTCCCTCCAGGTTTGTACTTTTTTCTCCTTGCCCTGAGAAAGAAGGCAGGGAGAGGAGTGCCCTGGGGAAAAACTCTATCAAGATGGTGGAGGAAGGGAAGAGAATCATTTTTATTTTTCTAAGGCAGTGGCTCCTAAACCTTTCCCTGTATTGATGTTGCCACCTATAGCACATTTTTGTGGGCATGCCCAGGGTGAAAGGACATCTGGTCCTCTTTCACTCAATGTTGAAATGATGAAATGGCATTTATTGTAGTTGAACAACAGTTGTATTGAAATATAATTCACAGATTATACAACTCACCCATTCAAAGTACACACATCAGTGGTTTTCAGTGTTCACAGAAGTTGCAACTGTTACCATATTTTATCACCACCACCCCCTCAAAATGCCTACTGGTAGTTCCTGGGATCACTTTCCAAATGAACTACTTGCACTTGAATTCTTGCCTCAAGATCTGCTTCTGCGGAAACTCAAGCTAGAACATGGTGGTTCTCCCACAATCCAGTCACTGGAATTCCTAGCGAAGTCTATTCTGAGGTATGTCACCCGCTCCTAAGAGGACTCCCTACATGGAATAAGGAAATATTGATGGGATTTGTGCTTTATTTCCTAAAGGGAATTCAAAAGAAGCAGGTCTAGGACTTCTCTGGTGGTGCCATGGATAAGAATCTGCCTCCCAAAGTAGGGGACACAGGTTTCATTCCTGGTCCAGGAAGATTCCACACGCCAGGAACAACTAAGCCCAAGCTCCATAACTACTGAAGCCCACACGCTCTAGGACCCATGAACTGCAACTACTGAAGCCCCTGAGTCTAGAGCCCGTCCTTCTGGAGGGGAGGGGTATGCATCTGTCTTTCCAAGTTGATATTGCCATAATAATCCTTTTTCTGGGGCCCTAAGAAGCAAGTCAACAATGCTGGTTTGCACAGGTTGGGCATCTCATTCATAGTTCTTATTGTTGTTCAGTCGTTAAGTCACATCTGACTCTTTGCAACCCCATGGACTGCAGCACACTAGGATTCCCTGTCCGTCACCAACTCCCAGAGCTTGCTCAAACTCATGTCCATTGAGTCTGTGGTACCATCCAACCATCTCATCTTCTATTGTTCTCTTCTCCTCCTTCCTTCAATCTTTCCCAGCATCAGGGTTTTTTTCAATGACTCAGTTCTTCACATCAGGTGACCAAAATATTGGAGCTTCAGCTTTAGCTTCAGCATCAGTCCTTCCAATGAATATTCAGGACTGATTTCCTTTAGGGTTGACTGGTTTGATGCCCCTATAGTCCAAGGGGCTCTCAAGAGTCTTCTCCAACATCACAGTTCAAAAGGACCAATTCTGTGGTTCTCAGCCTTCTTTATGGTCCAACTCTCACATCTGTACATGACTACTGGAAAAACCATAGCTTTGACTATATGGACTTTTGTCACCAAAGTGATGTCTCTGCTTTTTAACATGCTGTCTTGGTTTGTCATAGCTTTCCTTCCAAGGAGCAAGTGTCTTTTAATTTCATGGTTGCCATCACTGTCCACAGTGATTTTGGAGCCCAAGAAAAGAAAATCTGTCACCACTTCCACTTTTCCCCTTCTGTTTGCCATGAAGTGGTGGGACCAGATGCCATAATCTTAATTTTTAAACGTTGAGTTTTAAGCCAGCTTTCTCACTCTCCTCTTTCACCTTCATCAAGAGGCTCTTTAGTTCCTCTTCAATTTGCCATAAGGGTGGTATCATCTGCTTATATGAGGTTGCTGATATTTCTCCTGGCAATCTTGATTCTAACTTGTAACTCATCCAGCCTGGCATTTAGCATGATGTACTCTTCATGTAAGTTAAATAAGCCACAGGAAGAGAACTGGTCAAATGGGAGCAAGGGGAGCTGAGAGACGGGGAGATGGAACTCTGATGATGTTTAAGACTCTGAAGCTAGATCCAACTTTTGAGCTTCCAACTACAGCAGCCAATCATTTATACCTTTGATTTACCCATGCTAGGATAGATTTCTATCATTTGCAACCTGATTAACATGGTTGGTATCTACATTCTTCAATTTCTGAAAACAGTAAAGAACAAAAGTGGCAAAGGCAAGCTTCACTATCTCTGGGGGTCTTTTGTGTTCTAATAAGAAAACTTCAAATGTCTGGGCCCTGAGCAGAGAGCCCTTGGCCAAGATACTCAAAATAACATGTAGTTTTAATCAGTGCTATGTAAACAACTTAATCCAAGAACGAAAAAGAAAAACCATTGACCCAAATAGGATATTGGTAATTCTGAATAAGTGCTACAAATGCTTATAAAAGAATGTTAAGATGCCTAATTGCTGAATAAATGAAATATAAACATCCATTTTGTTACTTGGAGAGTTCTTTAATATGTAATGGGGAAAACGGTGTATTGAATGCACTGTAAGCAATAAATGCCTGTTTCTTTTTCTAAAACAAATCAATTCTTGAAACCACTAACCAGCATTTAAATGTAACTCTATTTTTTTTCCCATTTATTTCTCCCTTTTGAATCTTTCTCATTAGTGGAAGGAAATAGGTTTATCCAGGAGATAGAGCGGCATGGTGGAATAAGCATGGAGTGGAGTGGGATTTGGAGCCTGAAGCCTTGCCTTTTAACCCCAGCTCTGCCAATTACTAGTTCTGTGACCTTGGGTAAGTCACTAAATCTTACCTGGGTTCCAGGGGTAGCAAGAGACTACCGTCAGGAATCTCTTACCCACATCAGAGAGTCATAGTGATAAAAACCTTTTAGGGCAGCATCTCTCACTCTTTATTGTAAATAGGAATTCCCTGGGGACTTCCAAATTTCTCAAGACCTCTGCAGATTCTTGTTGTGTTTGGAGTGGGGTCCAAGATCTGCATTTTGAATAAGCTCCCAAGTGATGCTGATGTGGCTGCCTTCACACTTTGGGTAACAAGGTAGAGGGTAACTTCCAGGCTCACAGTGATTTTCCTCTTCTAGAAACTGCCCTGGATTTTAGTGGTGGGCTATTAATCGTTTCTCTTATACCCGCTTGCCATAGCTGTATCCCCATAGCTTGTACCCCCTTGCCACCTCTACTACATTAGAGGTGATTTCTGACCCAATCAGGGTCAAAAGAAGGTCTCATCCAGAAATCTGGTTTTGAACAGACAACCAGGGTTGGGACATTCACTCACTTGCTCATTCATTCAGCAGTTCTTTTCAAGTTCTCTCTATGCCAGATACTCTAACGAGCAGTAGAGATATAGTAGTTCGATAAAGCAGGTCTCTGGCCTCACAGAGCATTCATGATAGTACTGTACAAGATAATTTCAGATAAGCTAAGTGCTTTGAAGTGATTGGAGAATTTCAAGGGTTGCAGGGGACCTACTTTAAACAGAGGTGCTGGGGAAAGCCAAGCTCTTGCTTCCCTTTCTACAATGACCTTGGTGGACACATGTTGAATACAAATGAAAAAACATAACCAATGAAAGAAGGCTGGGTCCCTGGTGATTGTGTGCAGGAGAGCCACTCTCCCCTGCAGACTAACTGAACTATAATGAGAATGAAAAAGAAACTTTTATTGCATTAAACCACTGAGATTTCAGGATTTATCTATTATAGAAGCTAGCACTCCTTATCATACATACATAAATTATTGAACTCTTTCTGAGATTCTAAAAGTTGCCATTTTTTTCACTTATATTTGCTAGAGCTATTCTCTACTGCGCTTCCCTGGTGGCTCAGTGGTAAAGATCTGCCTGCCAGGGCAGGAGATGCAGGCAACGTGGGTTTGATCCCTGGGTCAGGAAGATCCCCTAGAGGAGGAAATGGCGACCTGCTCCAGTATTCTTGCCTGCAGAATACCAAGGACAGAGGAACCTGGCAGGCTACAGTCCATGGGTCACAAAAGAGTCGGACACGACTTAGTTACTAAACAATGACACCAAAATTCTCTACTACTTGAAAGAATCTTAATGGATACAATTTCTGTGAATCTGATGAGCTAATAGTATAAATTGTTGCACATCTGTGAAGAATGATAACTTGAAACTGGTTTTTCTGAAATGTATCCACTTTCCAGATATATTATTAGGGAAAAAAAATTTTTTTAAGGGATTGACATGTAAATTAATACTGAGGTCAATTTTTTTTTTCCTGGTCATTTCTATCTTAAAATTCGTGTTCAGACCTTTATAAAATCAACTCACTAAATTGCAGTGGGTAGAAACTAAGAAAGCAATTGTAAAGTTTATGATTTTCCCTTAAAACATAAGTGCTTAGATTTTAAAAGAGTCCTTGGTGGCACGATGATATTAGCATTTAAATTTGCCACATTTCTTCTTACGGGCTATCAACCGGCAGTAAACCTGGGCATCTCTTAGAGATGAATTTCCCCAAAGGATGTCCGTCTTACATACTGCATCCTCAGAGGGATATTTTCTTCCTTGGCTACTGGTCCCAAGAACATATTGCTGGTCATCTCACTAGCCTTCCTCTTCTACTCCTCTAATCTTTATGCATGCTAGGAAGGCAGAGAAAAGCTGTTCTTAAGACTACTTGCTACAACCATATCTCAGTCTCCTAAGACTTATGGCTGGATCACACTTGAGGACAAGACAGATAGGATCAGAGAGGAACGCTGGGACTCAGTTTTCTTCCTATGGCTTTCATTAATGTTTATATCCCCGGGCTTGAGGTTTTCTTTGTGACTTTGTGTTCTCAGTGAAAATTTAGCAGTAAATGACTTACGTCATATGAACTTATTGGAGTCTGCATGTGGCAACAGCAGTGGATGAAATCAAAACTCCTATCCTCGGAGCCATCAAAATGAAGTCTTCTCCAGCCAGGGGTCAAGTCATGTGTGTCTGTGTGTGTGTGTTTGCACACAGAGGCTGCAGGTTTCCATGGAACCAGACTTGTGATGAGGAGAAAAAGATGGGCCTCCCCAGGACACCTTTGAATAAGGATGTCAACGTTCCTTTCTATATGGCTTTAAAGTCTTTGGTTACTTCAGCAACAAAAGTTCAGTTCAGTTCAGTCACTCAGTCATGTCCAACTCTTTGTAATCCCATGGACTGCAGCATGAAAGACCTCCCTGTCCATCACCAACTCCTTGACCTTGCTCAAACTTAAGTCCATTGAGTCAATAATGTCATCCAACCATCTCATCCTCTGTCGTCCCCTTCTCTTCCTGCCTTCAGTCTTTTCCAGCATCAGGGTCTTTTCCAAGGAATCAGTTCTTTGCATCAGGTGGCCAAAATATTGGAGTTTCAGCTTCAGCATCAGTCCTTCCAATGAACATTCAGGACTGATTTCCTTTAGGATTGACTGGTTGGATCTCCTTGCAGTCCAAGGGACTCTCAAGAGTCTTCTCCAACACCACAGTTCAAAAGCATCGACTCTTCAACACTCAGCTTTCTTTACAGTTCAACTCTAACATCCATACATGACTACTGGAAAAATCATAGCTTTGACAAGACAGACTTTTTCAGCAAAGTAATGTTTCTGCTTTTTAATGTGTTGTCTAAGTTGGTCATAGCTTTTCTTCCAAGGAGAAATTCTTTTAATTTCATGGCTGCAGTCACCACTGCAGTGATTCTGGAGCCCAAGAAAATAAAGTCTGTCACTGTTTCCATTGTTTCCCCATCTATTTGCCATGAAGTGATGGGACTGGATGCCATGAATTTAGTTTTTTGAATGTTGAGTTTCAGGCCAACTTTTTCACTCTCCTCTTTCACTTTCAAGAGGCTCTTCACCAGGACAGATCACATCCTGGGCCATAAATCTAGCCTTGGTGAATTCAAAAAAATTGAAATCATTCCAAGCATCTTTTCTGACCACAATGCAGTAAGATTAGATCTCAATTACAGGAGAAAAACTATTAAAAATGCCAACATATGGAGGCTGAACAACACGCTGCTGAATAATCAACAAGTCACAGAAGAAATCAAAAAAGAAATCAAAATATGCATAGAAACGAATGGAAATGAAAACACAACAACCCAAAACCTGTGGGACACCGTAAAAGCAGTGCTAAGGAGAAAGTTCATAGCAATACAGGCATACCTCAAGAAACAAGAAAAAAGTCAAATAAATAACCTAACTCTACACCTAAAGCAACTAGAAAAGGAAGAAATGAAGAACCCCAGGGTTAGTAGAAGGAAAGAAATCTTAAAAATTAGGGCAGAAATAAATGCAAAAGAAACAAAAGAGACCATAGCAAAAATCAACAAAGCCAAAAGCTGGTTCTTTGAAAAGATGAATAAAATTGACAAAGCATTAGCCAGACTCATCAAGAAACAAAGGGAGAAAAATCAAATCAATAAAATTAGAAATGAAAATGGAGAGATCACAACAGACAACACAGAAATACAAAGGATCATAAGAGACTACTATCAGCAATTATATGCCAATAAAATGGACAACGTGGAAGAAATGGACAAATTCTTAGAAAAGTACAACTTTCCAAAACTAAACCAGGAAGAAATAGAAAATCTTAACAGACCCAAGCACAGAAATTGAAACTGTAATCAGGAATCTTCCAGTAAACAAAAGCCCAGGTCCAGACGGCTTCACAGCTGAATTCTACCAAAAATTTAGAGAAGAGCTAACACCTATCCTACTCAAACTCTTCCAGAAAATTGCAGAGGAAGGTAAACTTCCAAACTCATTCTATGAGGCCACCATCACCCTAATACCAAAACCTGACAAAGATGCCACAAGGAAAGAAAACTACAGGCCAATATCACTGATGAACATAGATGCAAAAATCCTTAACAAAATTCTAGCAATCAGAATCCAACAACACATTAAAAAAATCATACACCATGACCAAGTGGGCTTTATCCCAGGGATGCAAGTATTCTTCAATATCTGCAAATCAATCAATGTAATACACCACATTAACAAATTGAAAAATAAAAGTCATATGATTATCTCAATAGATGCAGAGAAAGCCTTTGACAAAATTCGACATCCATTTATGATAAAAACTCTCCAGAAAGCAGGACTAGAAGGAACATACCTCAACATAATAAAAGCTATATATGACAAACCCACAGCAAACATTATCCTCAATGGTGAAAAATTGAAAGCATTTCCCCTAAAGTCAGGAACAAGACAAGGGTGCCCACTTTCACCACTGCTATTCAGCATAGTTTTGGAAGTTTTGGCGACAGCAATCAGAGCAGAAAAAGAAATTAAAGGAATCCAAATTGGAAAAGAAGAAGTAAAATTCTCACTGTTTGCAGATGACATGATCCTCTACATAGAAAACCCTAAAGACTCCACCAGAAAATTACTAGAGCTAATCAAGGAATATAGTAAAGTTGCAGGATATAAAATCAACACACAGAAATCCCTTGCATTCCTATATACTAATAATGAGAAAATAGAGAAATTAAGGAAACAATTCCATTCACCATTGCAATGAAAAGAATAAAATACTTAGGAATTTATCTACCTAAAGAAACTAAAGACCTATATAGAGAAAACTACAAAACACTGGTGAAAGAAATCAAAGAGGACACTAATAGATGGAGAAATATATCATGTTCATGGATCAGAAGAATCAATATAGTGAAAATGAGTATACTACCCCCAAAGCAATCTATAGATTCAATGCAATCCCTATCAAGCTACCAGCGGTATTGTTCACAAAACTAGAACAAATAATTTCACAATTTGTATGGATATACAAAAAACCTCGAATAGCCAAAGCAATCTTGAGAAAGAAGAATGGAACTGGAGGAATCAACCTGCCTGACTTCAGGCTCTACTACAAAGCCACAGTCATCAAGACAGTATGGTACTGGCACAAAGACAGAAATATAGATCAATGGAACAAAATAGAAAGCCCAGAGATAAATCCAAGCACCTATGGACACCTTATCTTTGACAAAGGAGGCAAGAATATACAATGGATTAAAGACAATCTCTTTAACAAGTGGTGCTGGGAAAACTGGTCAATCACTTGCAAAAGAATGAAACTAGAACACTTTCTAACACCATACACAAAAATAAACTCAAAAATGGATTAAAGATCTAAACGTAAGACCAGAAACTATAAAACTCCTAGAGGAGAACATAGGCAAAACACTCTCCGACATAAACCACAGCAGGATCCTCTATGACCCACCTCCCAGAATACTGGAAATAAAAGCAAAAATAAACAAATGGGACCTAATTAAACTTAAAAGCTTCTGCACAACAAAGGAAACTATAAGCAAGGTGAAAAGACAGCCTTCAGAATGGCAGAAAATAATAGCAAATGAAGCAACTGACAAACAACTAATCTCATAAATATACAAGCAACTCCTGCAGCTCAATTCCAGAAAAATAAATGACCCAATCAAAAAATGGGCCAAAGAACTAAATAGACATTTTTCCAAAGAAGACATACAGATGGCTAACAAACACATGAAAAGATGCTCAACATCACTCATTATCAGAGAAATGCAAATCAAAACTGCAATGAGGTGCCATTTCATGCCTGTCAGAATGGCTGCTATCCAAAAGTCTACAAGCAATAAATGCTGGAGAGGGTGTGGAGAAAAGGGAACCCTCTTACACTGTTGGTGGGAATGCAAACTAGTACAGCCGCTATGGAGAACAGTGTGGAGATTCCTTAAAAAACTGGAAATAGAACTGCCTTATGACCCAGCAATCCCACTGCTGGGCATACTCACCGAGGAAACCAGAATTGAAAGGGACACATGTACCCCAATGTTCATCGCAGCACTGTTTATAATAGCCAGGACATGGAAGCAACCTAGATGTCCATCAGCAGATGAATGGATAAGAAAGCTGTGGTACATATACACAATGGAGTATTACTCAGCCATTAAAAAGAATACATTTGAATCAGTTCTAATGAGGTGGATAAAACTGGAGCCAATTATACAGAGTGAAGTAAGCCAGAAAGAAAAACACCAATACAGTATACTAATGCATATATATGGAATTTAGAAAGATGGTAATTATAACCCTGTATGCAAGACAGCAAAAGAGACACAGATGTATAGAACAGTCTTTTGGACTCTGTGGGAAAGGGAGAGGGTGGGATGATTTGGGAGAATGGCATTGAAACATGTATAATATCATATATGAAATGAATCACTAGTCCAGGTTCGATGCATGATACAGGATGCTTGGGGCTGGTGCACGGGGATGACCCAGAGGGATGGTACAGGGAGGGAGGAGGGAGGGAGGTTCAGGATGGGGAACACATGTACACCCGTGGCAGATTCACGTTGATGTATGACAAAACCGATACAATATTGTAAAGTAATTAACATCCAATTAAAATAAATAAATTTATATTAAAAAAGCGGCTCTTCAGTTCCTCTTCACTTTGTGCCATAAGGGTGGTGTCATCTGAGTATCTGAGGTTTTTGATACTTCTTCCAGCAATCTTAATTCCAGCTTGTGCTTCAAGTGCAAAGTCAAGTGGGCCTTAGGAAGCATCACTAGGAACAAAGCTAGTGGAAGTGATGGAATTCCAGTTGAGCTGTTTCAAATCCTAAAAGATGATACTGTTAAAGTGCTGCACTCAATATGCCAGCAACAAAGGTTAGTCTTCACATCTTTGCTCACTCATTGATCAGAAGTGGAACTGTAAAAATAGGGAAAACTGGGGACACAGGAAAATATACATAAATATGGAAACTCAGAGACAGATTTTAAAAGATACATGGCAAGTGAATACTCAGGAGCCTAGAAAGCCTCATCCATCCATCACCCACCCATCTACCCGTCCACCTGTCCATCTATCCATCCACACACCTACACATCCATTCATCCATCGAAGCAATAACTGAGCTGTTCAGTTCAGTTCAGTCGCTCAGTCGTGTCTGACTCTTTGTGATCCCATGAATCGCAGCAGGCCAGGCCTCCCTGTCCATCACCAACTCCCGGAGTTCACTCAGACTCACGTCCATCGAGTCGGTGATGCCATCCAGCCATCTCATCCTCTGTCATCCCCTTCTTCTCCTGCCCCCAATCCCTCCCAGCATCAGAGTCTTTTCCAATGACTCAACTCTTCGCATGAGGTGGCCAAAGTACTGGAGTTTCAGCTTTAGCATCATTCCTTCCAAAAAAATCCCAAGGCTGATCTCCTTCAGAATGGACTGGTTGGATCTCCTTGCAGTCCAAGGGACTCTCAAGAGCCTTCTCCAACACCACAAAAGCATCAGTTCTTTGGCGCTCAGCCTTCTTCACAGTCCAACTCTCACATCCATACATGACCACAGGAAAAAAACCATAGCCTTGACTAGACAGACCTTAGTCGGCAAAGTAATGTCTCTGCTTTTGAGCTGAGCTGAGCACCTCCTATTTATCAAGCACTGCCTATGCTCAACATTGTGTGTGCGTTAGTCACTCAGTCATGTCCAACTCCTTGCGACCCCACGGACTGTAGCCCGCCAGTCTTCTCTGTCCATGGAATTCTCCAGGCAAGAGTACTGGAGTGGATTCCCATTCCCTGCTCCATAGGAACCTCCCAACCCAGGAATCGAATCCCGGCCTCCTGCATCGCAGGCAGATTCTTTACCGTTTGAGCTACAGGGAAGTTTGAGGTACACAAAGACGGAAACGGAAGTCTAAATTGGAGATGGTTATAGCCGATGTGCCCTGAAAGGGCTCCCGCGAAGCTGAAACACACGGTTTGGGCACGTCGGGGAGATGCGTGAAGTCGCACAGGTGATGGTGGGAGAAACCTGCACACCATAGAGATGCCGAGACCTCCGAGCATCCTAGAGAGGCCGGAAGTGGCTCCAGGAGGCTGGTCCGACGGCTCAGGCGCGGAGCGTGGGTGGCGGTGGGGAGAGGGAGGGGCCTGAGTCGCCCTGCCTCGCGCAATCCCGGCGTCGCTGTGGTCTTCTGCCTCTGTGAGTGGGCCCGGGTAGGGAGGGTCGCCCCTCCGCCGGGACCCAAGCGCGGGGCCTAGACTGAGTCCTAGACTTGGTTCTCCCATCAATTCCCTGTGTGACCCTGGCGGGGGCGCCTGGGCTCGCACGCGCGTCGGGGTCCTGCGGAGGGCGACCTTGTCGGCCGCTACCTAGGTGTCGTGGCGGCCCAGGTGGGACGAGCCCCGTGGCCGCTGGTACGGGGCGCGGTCGTGAGTAGTGGCCGACCTGAGTTCACCCCACTTCCCCTCGGATTCCAAGCAGCGGGGCTCAGCGTCGCTTTGTAGGATCGTTGCAAAGGTCTCAAAGCACCGGCTAGCTTCTGGTTTTCGTCTTCTTTTTGAAAAAGATGGCAGGCCCCAAGCTCAGAACTTTCAACAGGCATCTGTGTCAAGCTAGACTCCATTCACATTTTTAAATTATAATCGCACTTTGTGGGGGAAGATTACTTTCTCTTGATGACAGATGATTCTGGTTTTCCATTTAAGTGGCCGTGTAAGGTTCCCATTTATAATGAAGGTATTTATTGCTAAAAGATAAGTTTTAAATAAAACAGTAAGTACTAGTACCAGAGACAGGGCTTCTCTGGTGGCTCAGTGGTAAAGAATCTGCCTGTAATGCAAAAGACACGAGTTCGATCCCTGGGTCAGAAAGAGCCCCCAGAGTAGGAAATGGCAACCCACACCAGTAATCTTGTCTGGAAAATCCCATGGACAGAGGAGCCTGGCGGGCTACAGTCCACGGGGTCGCAAAGAGCCACACACCATTTAGCGACTAAGCAGCAACAAAGTAGTAGAGATACCAGGTGTGACAGAAATTATGAAGGTGGTAAGTGAATGACACTGCGTTGTTCCCAACCCAGCTGGGTCTTCCTACTCTGATCTGTTTTCAGGTCCTTGCTGCAACTCAGCCTTTGTCACCTGCATAATTTGTGGGCCAGTTTTTTGTTTTGTTTTAGATGTTTTTCCTTTCAACTTGACTAGGGTAAAAATGATGTGTAGCGTTGTGTGATTTTAAGATGCACGGCTTGATGACCTGATACGCATATATATTATGAAATGATAAGCACAGGGAGGTCAGTTAACATCTCCATCACCTCAGAGAATTATGATAGTTTTCTTTGTGTGTGGTCAACACTTGAAAGATATGCTCTTGCCTGGTGCGCGGGAAGATGGTGGCGTCCAGGTGGCGGTGTTGAGATCAGATCTGCATGGAGTTGGCATCTGGGCCAGCAAGGCGGAGCCTGGCTCACCCTGGGCGGTGCGGCCTTGGGAGCTGCGGGGTCCCAAAGGGCGGCGGTGGCGGGGGCGGGGGGGTGGGGTGGTGCGGAGATCTACTCTCTTAGCAGCTTTCAAGCCTGTAATACGGTAATGTTACATATGGCCCCCCATGCTGTGTATTTGATCCCCAGAACTCAATTATGTCTTGTAACTAGAAGCTTATACCCTTTGACCAGCATCTCCTCATTTCCCACATCCCCCACCCCCTGGCAACCGCCGTCCTACTCTTGTTTCTATGAGATCAGCTCTTTTATAGTCTCTGTGTAATCGGGATCACCCCAGTATTTGTGACTTATTTCACTTAGCATAATCCCCTCAAGGTCAATTGGTACTGTCACTAATGGTAGGATTTCCTTCCCTTTTTGAGTAGCTGAATAGTATTCCACTGTGTGTGTGTTTGTGTGTGTATACATCACATTTTCCTTATCCATTCATCCTTTAATGGGCACTTAGGTTGTTTCCATGACTCAGCAGTTTTGAATAATGCTGCAGTGAATATGGGGGCGCAGATACCTTTTCAAGATAGTGATTTCCTTTACTTTGGATATATATATATGGGTAGGCAAGGTTCTTGACCTCTGCGTCTTTTTCTCATATCAGAAAAGCTGAGGATAATAAGAAGATTGTTCTGAGGCTTCAGTGGTAAACCTTAAGCCCCTCACCCATAATAAATAGTAAATGCCGCCATAGTTGCTATTTTCATTTTAGGAAGGAGGAAACAGGATCCGAGAGGTTCAGTGACTTTCCCAGGGTAACACAGGGAATTGATGGGAGAACCAAGTCTAGGACTCAGATTTTCTGATTTATAACCTAAAAAGCTTAACCCTGCCTCCCCAACTACCTCTGCCTCTTGGGAGGGGATGGGGCACCTCCTGCCTGCCCTTCTGGAAACTGGAAGGTCTCTTTTCACATTGCAGAATGTGTTAGCTGTGAAAGCCCCTATGGGACTCAGGTCACCATAGACTTGGCTGCTTCAGATCATGGACTCTGCACAGCCCTGAGTGCTTGATGTGGGTGAGGTGTAAGCTGTAGAGTCAGATGCATCTGGGTTCTAGTAGATACAACAGCCCCCACTGCTGTCCCAACTACTGACCTGGCCATAGTAAATGGCGTTTACCAATTAGTACTTGCCTCAGAGGGTTGTTAGTAGCATCAAGGGAAATGATTTGTGGAGAAGGTCTAGTGGGGTGCGCAGCACACAGTAAGTGATTAATGAATGACAGATGACAGTACTTTCATATGTTTTAAGTGGCAGGCATGCAGACCTAGAGGGGAGGAAGTACAACTGTAGTGCTTGCAGCTACAACAGCAAAGGGCATTTGAAAGGTTGCAGAGTACAAACTGTGTTTGGATTTACCAGGTCTCAATTCAGTTCAATTCAGTTCAGTCGCTCAGTCGTGTCTGACTCTTTGCGACCCCATGAATTGCAACACGCCAGGCCTCCCTGTCCATCACCAACTCCCGGAGTTCACTCAAACTCACATCCATCGAGTTGGTGATGCCATCCAGCCATCTCATCCTCTGTCGTCCCCTTCTCCTCCTGCCCCCAATCTCTCCCAGCATCAGAGTCTTTTCTGATGAGTCAGCTCTTCACGTGAGGTGGCCAAAGCACTGGAGTTTCAGCTTTAGCATCATTCCTTCCAAAGAACACCCAAGACTGATCTCCTGGAGAATGGACTGGTTGGATCTCCTTGCAGTCCAAGGGACTCTCAAGAGTCTTCTCCAACACCAGAGTTCAAAAGCATCAATTCTTCGGTGTTTAGCCTTCTTCACAGTCCAACTCTCACATCCATACATGACTACTGGAAAAACCATAACCTTGACTAGATGGACCTTAGTCAGCAAAGTAATATCTCTGCTTTTCAATATGCTATCTAGGTTGGTCATAACTTTACTTCCAAGGAGTAAGCATCTTTTAATTTCATGGCTGCAATCACCATCTGCAGTGATTTTGGAGCCCCCAAAAATAAAGTCTGACACTGTTTCCACTGTTTCCCCATCTATTTCCCATGGAGTGATGGGACCAGCTGCCATGATCTTCATTTTCTGAATGTTGAGCTTTAAGCCAACTTTTTCATTCTCCACTTTCACTTTCATCAAGAGGCTTTTTAGTTCCTCTTCACTTACTGCCATAAGGGTGGTGTCATCTGCATATCTGAGGTGATTGATATTTCTCCCGGCAATCTTGATTCCAGCTTGTGTTTCTTCCAGTCCAGCGTTTCTCATGATGTACTGTGCATATAAGTTAAGCAGAGTGACAATATACAGCCTTGATGTACTCCTTTTCCTATTTGGAACCAGTCTGTTGTCCCATGTCCAGTTCTAACTGTTGCTTCCTGACCTGCATACAGATTTCTCAAGAGGCAGGTCAGATGGTCTGGTAGTCCCATCTCTTGAGGAATTTTCCATAGTTTATTGTGATCCACACAGTCAAAGGCTTTGGCATAGTCAATAAAGCAGAAATAGTTGTTTTTCTGGAACTCTCTTGCTTTTTTGATGCTCCAACACATGTTGGCAATTTGATCTCTGGTTCCTCTGCCTTTTCTAAAACCAGCTTGAACATCAGGGAGTTCACGGTTCACGTATTGCTGAAGCCTGGCTTGGAGAATTTTGAGCATTACTTTACTAGCATGTGAGATGAGTGCAATTGTGCAGTAGTTAGAGCATTCTTTGGCATTGCCTTTCTTTGGGACTGGAATGAAAACTGACCTTTTCCAGTCGTATGGCCACTGCTGAGTTTTCGAAATTTGCTGGCATATTGAGTGCAGCACTTTCACAGCATCATCTTTTAGGATTTGAAAGAGCTCACCTGGAATTCCATCACCTCCACTAGCTTTGTTCGTAATGATGCTTTCTAAGGCCCACTTGACTTCACATTCCAGGATGTCTGGCTCTAGATGAGTGATCACACCATCGTGATTATCTTGGTTGTGAAGATCTTTTTTATACAGTTCTTCTGTGTATTCTTGCCACCTCTTCTTAATATCTTCTGCTTCTGTTAGGTCCATACCATATCTGTCCTTTATTGAGCCCATCTTTTCACGAGATGTTCCCTTGATATCTCTGATTTTCTTGAAGAGATCTCTGGTCTTTCCCATTCTGTTCTTTTCCTCTATTTCTTTGCATTTCTCCTCAATGCAAAGAAAGCCTGAGGAAGGCTTTCTTATCCCTTCTTGCTATTCTTTGGAACTCTGCATTCAGATGCTTATATCTTTCCTTTTCTCCTTTGCTTTTCACCTCTCTTCTTTTCACAGCTATTTGTAAGGCCTCCCCAGACAGCCATTTTGCTTTTTTGCATTTCTTTTCCACGGGGATGGTCTTGATCCCTGTCTCCTGTACAATGTCACGAACCTCTGTCCATAATTCATCAGGCACTCTATCTATCAGATCTAGTCCCTTAAATCTATTTCTCACTTCCACTGTATAATCTTTAGGGGTTTGATTTAGGTCATACCTGAATGGTCTAGTGGTTTTCCCTACTTTCTTCAATGTAAGTCTGAATTTGGCAATAAGGAGTTCATGATCTGAGCCACAGTCAGCTCCTGGTCTTGTTTTAGCTGACTGTATAGAGCTTCTCCATCTTTGGCTGCAAAGAATATAATCAATCTGATTTTGGTGTTGACCATCTGGTGATGTCCATGTGTAGAGTCTTCTCTTGTGTTGTTGGAAGAGGGTGTTTGCTATGACCAGTGCGTTCTTTTGGCAAAACTCTGTGAGCCTTTGCCCTACTTCATTCCGTACTCCAAGGCCAAATTTGCCTGATACTCCAGATGTTTCTTGACTTCCTACTTCATTCCAGTCCCCTATAATGAAAAGGACATCTTTTTTGAGTGTTAGTTCTAAAAGGTCTTGTAGGTCTTCACAGAATCGTTCAACTTCAACTTCTTCAGCGTTACTGGTTGGGGCATAGACTTGGATTACTGTGATATTGAATGGTTTGCCTTGGAAACGAACAGAGATCATTTTGTCAGTTTTGAGATTGCATCCAAGTACTGCATTTCTGACTCTTGTTGACTATGATGGCTACTCCATTTCTTCTAAGGGATTCCTGCCCAGAGTAATAGATATAATGGACCAGGTCTACGATCTGTCAAATACTCCTTGTTCCTGCTGACATTCTTAGAGAAATGGCTTAGGTTTGCATGCGGTTAATATGATAGTTTGGGAAGCAGTTGGAAAATACCAATTATAAAACTTTGTGATTAACTTTTATCATAAACATCAGGAATAACTGTAAGAATGCAAGGATCTTTTGTGCAACAAATATCTAGGCAAAAGGAGTTTGAGTGGGTAGCTGGACAAGAAGATCAGGTGATAGAATTAACTTCCCTGCCACTGCCCGTAAAACTCAAAGCTGTGTGCAAATACCCCTGTTTGTCATGATTGCGTCAACTTTCCTCTTAATGCTGTGCTGTTTTCTTCGCAGATGTGTTTGGTGTTTTAGGTTTTACACCTCACATCCCTTTTACCTGTATCAGGGTGACTCTCCTTATTGTCTGTAACTACTTGTTCATCATTATGGCTCTGACTGCTTTGTATTAAACACAGATAACTTTCAGATCATGTGTGGAGTTTGAGCAGCACTGTTTCTAAACCTTCGAGTCTCAATACAGTTTCCTGGTCTCAGTACTGTAAGAACACAGTTAACTTTTGCCTCCGTTCAGTACCTGGGCAGTAATTTAAAACATGCCATCAAAGGGTTAAACGACCTGGATATATTTTTATCTTCCTTTAAAGTAAATACAGTAATTTCTTATCTTTATGAAAGCTGTCTTCAGTTCTGCTCGCAGTACTCCAATAGTTGCCTAGATTTGTATGTTGCATTTTAATACCAGAAGGTCAGTAGCATCATCCTCTTGAACCCTGGGGATGAAGGAACTGTATGCATAAGCTGAGGTTCTTATTACTAATCCTTCGCATTTAATTAGGTCTTTGTAAATCTGAAGTACTCCTAGTCATTTTTATGAGTTTCTTCTCTTGACTTCCCTGTGAGATGTCAACTTTATTACCCTCGTTCTGTCTTGGTATTATCAAGGGGTCAGGCGGACTTTAAATTTCATTTTTTCTTGTTTATAATTAAGATTCCTTTTTTTTTTTTTTTTTGGATTGTGTACTTAACCATAACCTGTATCTGCTAAAATGACGCCTCAGATTAAATATGACCCTCCCCCCAACCCAAAAGAAAGCAATTACTGAACAAAGCCACATTTTGGAAGAGCCTTAAAGCAACTGAGATTATAAACAGTGGTCTGAGTGCCCAGCCCTGGAAAGAATCAGATGGAAACTAGTAAAGCAGCCACCATGAAATATAAAAAATCAGGCAGCCGTTTGAAGGAAGACCACGCAGACCCTCTTTTCTCCCTTGTGGCTTAGTGTTCATGGGAATTTCTTTTGGTTTCCTGCGAAATGTGTTTGTTGCAGTTTTTCTGTGCTCGCTGATGCAGGCAGCTGGAAAGGAGGAGGTGGCTTCTGGGTGGCGGCACTAATGGCTGTTCACCTATGAAGGTTTCACCAGCCGAGCGGATAGGCTTCTTTCATTGCCATTTGTCTTGCTAACTTTTTTTTTTAATTTATTTTTTATATTACTTTACAATTCTGTATTGGTTTTGCCATACATTGACATGAATCCACCACGGGTGTACATGCGTTCCCAAACATGAACCCCCCTCCCACCCTCCTCCCCACAACATCTCTCTGGGTCATCCCCGCGTACAAGCCCCAAGCGTGCCATATCCTGCATCGGACATAGACTGGCAATTAGATTCTTACATGATATTATACATGTTTCAATGCCCTTCTCCCAAATCATCTCACCCTCTCCCTCTCCCACTGAGTCCAAAAGTCCGTTATACACATCTGTGTCTTTTTTGCTGTCCTGCATACAGGGTCATCATTGCCATCTTTCTAAATTCCATATATATGTGTTAGTATACTGTATTGGTGTTTTTCTTTCTGGCTTACTTCACTCTGTATAATCGGCTCCAGTTTCATCCATCTCATTAGAACTGATTCAAATATATTCTTTTTAACGGCTGAGTAATATTCCATCGTGTATATGTACCACAGCTTTCTTATCCATTCATCTGCTGATGGACATCTAGGTTGTTTCCATGTCCTGGCTATTATAAACCGTGCTGCGATGAACATTGGGGTACATGTGTCTCTTTCAATTCTGGTTTCCTCAGTGTGTATGCCCAGCAGTGGGATTGCTGGGTCATAAGGCAGTTCTATTTGCAAATTTTTAAGGAATCTCCACACTGTTCTCCATAGTGGCTGTACTAGTTTGCATTCCCACCAACAGTGTAAGAGGGTTCCCTTCTCTCCACACCCTCTCCAGCATTTATTGCTTGCAGATTTTTGGATCGCAGACATTCTGACTGGTGTGAAGTGGAACCTCTTTGTGGTTTTGATTTGCATTTCTCTAATAATGAGTGATGTTGAGCATCTTTTCATGTGTTTGTTAGCCATCCGTATGTCTTCTTTGGAGAAATGTCTATTTAGTTCTTTGGCCCATTTTTTGATTGGGTCGTTTATTTTTCTGGAATTGAGCTGCAGGAGTTGCCTGTATATTTTTGAGATTAGTTGTTTGTCAGTTGCTTCATTTGCTATTATTTTCTCCCATTCGGAAGGCTGTCTTTTCACTTTGCTTATATTTGCCTTTGTTGTGCAGAAACTTTTTAATTTTAATTAGGTCCCATTTGTTTATTTTTGCTTTTATTTCCAGAATTCTGGGAGGTGGATCATAGAGAATCCTGCTGTGGTTTATGTCGGAGAGTGTTTTGCCTATGTTCTCCTCTAGGAGTTTTATAGTTTCTGGTCTTACATTTAGATCTTTAATCCATTTTGAGTTTATCTTTGTGTGCGGTGTTAGAAAGTGATCTAGTTTCATTCTTTTACAAGTGGTTGACCAGTTTTCCCAGCACCACTTGTTAAAGAGATTGTCTTTACTCCATTGTATATTCTTGCCTCCTTTGTCAAAGATAAGGTGTCCATATGTGTGTGGATTTATCTCTGGGCTATTTTGTTCCATTGATCTATATTTCTGTCTTTGTGCCAATACCATACTGTCTTGACGACTGTGGCTTTGTAGTAGAGCCTGAAGTCAGGCAAGTTGATTCCTCCAGTTCCATTCTTCTTTCTCAAGATTGCTTTGGCTATGCTTGCTAACTTATTAATCTTTCCTTACTCGTTAACACTCCTCTGACCCTCCAGTTCAAGTCAGTTACACAGGTTCTTGCCCTTAGATAATTCTGGAATTAGTTGGAAGGTAATGAGGAATAGCGTGAATAGGCCTGACAGGTACTTGAAAGCATTAATAGTTTGAGTTTGTACATTCCTGGTGTGATTAGTGTGCACTTGAGCCAGGAGTGGCCTGTGGTCTTAGGACTGGATGGGAACGTGCAATTTTAAAAACAAAGGACATTGATACACACTGCTGTGCTTAAAGTGGATAACCAACAAGCACCTACCGTGTAGCACAGAGAACTCTGCTCAGTATTATGTGGCAGCCTGGATGGGAGGGGAGTTTGGAGAAGAACATGTACATGTCTGTGGATGGCTGAGTGACTTTGCTGTGCACTTGAAACTGTCACAGCATCGTTAACTGGCTATACTCCAACAGAAAATAAAAACTTTTTTAAAAAAGGACAATGAGAGATTTGGAAGAATTTCTTTTTTCTTTTTCCTTTCCTAAAAAATATTTATTTATTCACTTACTTTCACTGCACGATCTTTAGTTGCAGCATGAGAACTCTTAGTTGCAGCGTATGGGATCTAGTTCCCTGATCAGGGATCGAACCCAGGCCATCTGCAGTGGGAGCACAGAGTCTGAACCACTGAACCACCAGGGAAGTCCCTGCGAAGAATTTCTGTTGCCAAATTCTTACTTGGGCTCTTTGAAGCCTTGTCCATTTTCTGATTTCCTTATCAGGGAATTCATGTGGAGACAGAAAAATATCTTAACCTTTTTTTTTCCCCCCCTCTGGCATCCTCTTAATGAAAACCCTGTAACCAAACAGAACAGTTCTAAAACCTGTAAGTGCAGTTTTGCTTAAGGGCATCAGCGTCCTTAGACTTCACTTGCTGCCCCTGCCTCCTGGTGATCTCAGCTGAGCACACTGGCCCTGCCCCTTCATCACCCGTCACCTAGACTCCTGCCAACCTCCAGTCTCTCCCTCCTCCAGGTAAAGCTTAATCTTTGACAAGGACTGAAGTGAGCCCGCCGTCCTGGACACCTGCAGAGACTCTGTTGTCTACAGAATAGAGTGCAGGCTCCCCCGAAGGAATCTTGGTTTCTCCGTTTTGCCTTCTACTTTAATTTGCAGAAGCCTGCCTCTTCTAGCATACGCTCCGGAACGCAGGAATTCTATCACATTTTGCTTTATGTCATTTTCATGCCAGAACTTTTCTTTTTAGGAACTAAGTTAAATGAAAATGGCAGCACTGATTGGCATACACGACGACGACTCTTGGACACGGCCAGGCCCTGCATAATTTGTGCCCATCATCATTTTACTAAATTGGATGTATTTCACCATGTTCCAAATCATCCATAAATTCTGCAAATACTTGATGGGCATCCACTGCATCCGAGGTTCTCTGGCGGGAACATGCCAGTGAGAAAGGCTGAAGGTTTTGGTTCTCATGGCACCCACATTCTGCTGGAAGGAGATCAGTAGTCAGAAAGGAAACAGATACATTTAGGCAATGTGCCACAAAGAAAACAAAGCAGCGTTCAGATAAGGGAGAGCTCTTCGGAAACTACCCTCTGCGTCGAGCACTTGAGCAGACCTAAATATTGAGAAAGACGCACGCAGCCTGGCAGGGATCTGGCTCGTTGGCGGTTCACACAGAGGCGAAGCAACAGGTGAAGTCTAAGGACAGTGAAGCAACAGGTGAACTCTTAAGGACGGTGACGCCCTTAAGCAAAAAGGGCACGTAGGCCTCAGGGCACAGATGAGCTTGGCATCAAGAGAAGGGAGAAGTTCAGGGGGGTGGAGCGTAGACTAGAGTCGCAACGAAAGAGTGAGAGGAAGTCAGAGAAGGAGACTGCCACCAGGTCATGGTGGTGACGGTAAGAAGTCTGGGCTAAAGTGTCAGTGACTGACACCCTTCTTTGTCTGGAAGCAGCATCAGTGATAACAAAGTCATGTGATCATGTTAAGCGACAGAATGGACCAAAGCAAGTTTTATGGCTGGCTAGTCCAAATCCGAATGGGAGCGTCCTACACTCAGAAAATAATAGAAACATAAGGTCGCATATTAAAAGGATGCCGGGCATTCATTCATGATGGATTTTCTTGTAAGCACAACAAATGGCAACTGCTTAGTCAGACCTTGGGACTCCAGCCATCCTTCACATCATTTTGCTCAGTTTTCCTAATATTCTCACCCTCAAGCCATGGACACAGTCACTTGCTGAATCTTGTCTTCAGCTGTCACACCAACTGATTTCTGAATGATCTGATTAGCTTTACTGGCGATCAAAGCTTCTTAGTAGTTATCCAGAAGAATCTGACAAGCTTAGTGTAATCCTGTACTTCTGAGAGACCTTATCATGGTGTGTGGGAATGTAAGAGAAAAATTGAATCCCTAGACTCTGTAACTCGAAGAAAAGGAAATTCAAGAAGTGACATCCATGGAGCACCTACACTACATCAGGCAATTTTTATACATGTTCCCGTTCGGTCTCTAGAATCCTGTGAGCTTGTTTTTAGCTCCGATGTTTAATGCACCAACAGCTCTGAGGGATGAACCTGTCCAAATGGTAGCACCTTATGATCCATTTCTTCTTAAGTGGAAAGAGTTGAGTGGCCCACTTTTTGCTTGTTTTGTCTTGTTTTTGAAAGAAAGATGTCTTGGAGCCTTGAGAAAATAATAATTAGAATATAATTTTAGCATAGATGCAGAAGGAGGGAGAAGCAAGGTTCCCATAGGCATTGAGCACACACAGTACTTAGAAGATTTCCTGGGTGGGTGAATATGGTTTGCTACATAAAGGACCTTTTTGTCCTTCCCTGTTGTTGTTTTTTGTTTTGTTTTTTTTTTTTTACATAAAAGCCACTATTAAACTATGCTGCAGTGTGCTATCTTAAACAAAAGATGTTGGAAATTTGCTTCAGAGTTCTGTCCTTGATTTTTTGGTGGGGGCAGGGGTGCGGAAAATGACCCTCCCTACCAAATTCGAGCAACTTCTTTTCAAAAAGCCTCTAGTGTTTTCCACAGATTAAGAATAATGCTTTCTATTTGGAGAGTGCTTTGTGGTTTTTCAAAGCTCTCCCAGCTACATTATCTTATTTAACCTTCACACTGACCTTGCCAGGCAGTCAGAGCAGATTATTACTGTTCCTGCTGACACATTGGAAGAAATGTTGTGCAGCCCAAGAAGTGAGAGTAGAGGGGTGAGCAGGAGTCAGCTAATGTCCCAAAGCCATGACGGGAACCCAGGTCTGAGCTTTTCTTTCTGCTGGAGCACACTGCCTTTTTGTGTCTATTAACCCCAAGTAGGGGACCATCGCCTCTGCCGTCGGATTAGTAATACTGGTGCATCCTACTTTCTTCATAGGTCCAGTTATCTTTGACTGCCACATATGGATTCCCACAAATCTCCGAAGGAAACGGTCCTCATTACAGGAGGAGGTGGCTATTTTGGTTTCCGGTCAGTACATCTGTAAAATATGTCCATGGAAGTATTTTACCGGTAGTTGCTGGGAAAAGTATAGTTTTCAACCTGCATTAATGCAGTGTAGACTTTTACTTGTTGGTACAGTGTAGACCAGGAATGAACCATGCTGCCCACTGTTCAGATTAGGATATTGAGAGCTATAGATACATTCCACCTGAAGAAAAATTCTTTATAAAGCCATTGAATCAGGGTGGGGAGATAGTCATATCACACACACAAAAAATTAAAATAATAGCTATTCTTTCACAGTTACATTATCATTCATAAATATTCTGAAGAATAGATGGTGAGTGCTAGAACGGGGGGAGGAGGAGCTTTCTGGTGGCTCAGTGGTAAAGAATCCACCTGCAGTACAGGTAGCTGCAGGAGATGCAGGTTCGATCCCTGGGTCGGGAAGATTCCTTGGAGGAGGGCATGGCAGCCCGCTCCAATATGCTTGCCTGGAGAATCCCATGGACAGAGGAGCCTGGTGGGCTACATTCCATGGGGTCACAAAGAGTTAGGCACAACCGAAGTGAGCTAGCATGCATGCATGCCTGGAACGGGGGGCTGGGTGAATGTAATATGTGGACACCACCATCTTTGAAGATAAAGCCTCTCTCATTGTAATTTAAAAAAATGTGAAGATGCTCGTTTTTTAATATTTGCGTAAGCAAGACTTGTACCAATGAACATGTAAAGTGAAGAACTCACAGGATAAGCCAAGGAGATTGGGAAAATTATATACTTTTCCAAAGAAAGAAAGAAAGTGAAGTCGCTCAGTCATGTCCGACTCTTTGTGAACCCATGGACTGTAGCCTACCAGGCTCCTCAGTCCATGGAATTTTCCAGGCAAGAGTACTGGAGTGGGTTGCCATTTCCTGCTCCAGGGGATCTTCCCAACCCAGGGAACGAACCCGGGTATCCCACACTGCAGACAGATGCTTCACCGTCTGAGCCGTACTTTTCCAAGGCATAGCTTAATAGTGATTTGATCTAACTTTTACTCTTTTTTTCTTGCAGGCTTGGCTGTGCTCTGAACCAGAAGGGAGTCCATGTGATTCTGTTTGACATCAGCCGCCCTGCTCAGACCATTCCAGAAGGCATCCAGTTTATACTAGGAGACATCCGCCATCTTTCTGACATAGAGAGCGCCTTCCAGGGTGTCGACGTGGCTTGTGTGTTCCATATCGCATCTTACGGTATGTCCGGGCGCGAGCAACTGAATCGAAGCCTGATTGAAGCAGTCAACGTGGGGGGCACAGACAACATCCTCCAGGCATGCAGGAGGAGAGGGGTGCCAAGGTTAGTGTACACGAGCACTTTCAACGTCATCTTTGGAGGGCAGGTCATCAGAAATGGAGACGAGTCTCTGCCTTACCTGCCCCTTCACCTCCATCCTGATCACTACTCTCGAACCAAATCTATCGCCGAGAAGAAGGTGCTGTCAGCCAATGGTACGGCCCTGGAGAGGGGCGGTGGGGTCTTGAGCACCTGTGCCCTGAGGCCGGCTGGCATCTACGGGCCTGGAGAACAGAGGCACCTCCCCAGGATAGTGAGCTACATAGAGAAGGGCCTGTTCAGGTTTGTGTATGGAGACCCCAAGAGTCTGGTGGAATTTGTCCACGTGGACAACTTGGTGCAGGCTCACATCCTGGCCTCAGAGGCCCTGAAAGCCAACAAGGGCCACATTGCCGCCGGGCAGCCCTACTTCATCTCAGACGGCAGGCCCGTGAACAACTTTGAGTTCCTACGGCCTCTGGTTGAGGGCCTGGGCTACAAGTTCCCGTCCATCCGCCTGCCCCTGACCCTCATCTATTGCTTCGCTTTCCTGACAGAGATGACCCACTTCATCTTGGGGCGACTCTACAACTTCCAGCCCTTCCTCACCCGCACTGAAGTTTACAAAACTGGCGTCACACATTACTTTAGCCTGGAGAAAGCCAGGAAGGAGCTGGGGTATGAGGCTCAGCCGTTTGACCTCCAGGAGGCAGTCGAGTGGTTTAAAGCCCACGGTCACGGCAGACGTCCTGGGAGTCATGACTCCAAGTGTCTTGTTTGGGATGGGCTGGTGATCTTACTCCTGGTTACAGTGGTTCTCACGTGGTTGCTGCCTTCCGTGATCCTGTCGGTGTGAAGGAGGAGCTGTACTGAGGTGTTACAGTACACCACTGAGATGGTTATATATACTGAGGTGGTTTTCAGGAAACACACGTTTTATAAATAGAGAATAGATACCTGATGTCAACATTTGGATCTTCAAGTCGCTACTTAAGAATAGACTCTGAGTTTTCAGTGCAGGAGGTATGGGTTCGATCTCTGGTTGGAGAATTAAGATCCCATGTGCTACACGGCACAGCCAAAAAAAAAAAAATTGATTCTTGGATTAAGTCTTCATTTCCTGCCTCCTTGCACAAATCCTGAAGGGAGAAAACAGAAACCAGGATAAGTTTGAGATTCAGATCCTTGGGTCCTCCTCCTTCAGACATGGACAGTAGACATCATTTCGAAACCCACAGAGCTAAACTCCCTCAGATGGGAAATGTCTTACTTGAATTTCTCAGAAGCCAAAAATGTACTTATCTTCATTCCATACGTTCTGCATTGACTTCACAGAGGTTGAAACACTGATATGGGAATGGCAAAATGCTAACAGGCTTGCACTTGTGTGAAAAACACCAAGTTGAGCTAATTCCCGACAGCCCAAGCCTCTGAGGAGATGGTCACTTTTGCCGGGGAGACGGTTGCTAGTCACATGTATGTTCTAGGAATGAGTTTTTGCCCTTCATGACATAAAGGTGTTATACCTGTGTGACCACATGGTAATGGTTGATATTGAAATGAATAGACCTTTATCTTACCTCCCAGGATTCTTTGGAGGGTTAAATTGGACCAGGTATATAAAGTGCCACTCACCACACTTACAAGCCATTATTTTTATTAATATTGTTATTACACATTCCTTATGAGGGTTTTCTTCCTCAGGGTATTCTGTTTAGAGAGTGCTGTTGCTACTGACCTTTCTGGAATACCTTTGTGACATGCCCTCAGAGTCTATAACAAGTGTGCTTAAATATATTCAGTGTTGATAAAGTTGTGGTCTCCAAGGAGAGATTGAAATCTGGGAAACAGCTAAAAATCTGATGATTGATGAGAATATTCAAGTTAATGATACCATTTGCAATTAAAAAATAAAGCATAACTCTCAACTAATAGACTGGTTTTCTTCCTGGGGAGAATTTCTGTTCTCTGAAGGCCTCTTCCAGTGAAGAATGTTCTGAACAATGGTGGCATTGTCCGGGCGCCCACGGGGATTGCTGTGGCAGACATTCAAGTTGTACTGTCACATGGGAACCAAAGTGCAAAGAAGACAACATCTTCACCCATTCTCTGATTCCATCTACAGAAAGGACAGCATTCCTATGCTGTAAGGACAGATGGCTGTGGAAAGTCATGTTAAATTTGGTCTGAGAATATTTGTAGGAGGAGGGTGCTGGATGAAGAGGCCCTGGTGCATCTTGCCTGGACATTTTGGAAAAAGTGCTCAACCTGATACCAGAGGATCTGCAACCATGAATATCTTGTGTGGTCTTTTAACTAAGTAACTGCAGCCTCTGTAGGGCCTCAATTGCCTGCTTTGGGAAATAAGAATGTATTTGCCCTTTTTATTAACCCACCTTTGGGCTTTTCAAGTGGCACAATGGTAAAGAATCTGCCTGCCAATACAGGGGACACAAGAGACAGAGGTTCAATCCCTGGGTTGGAAAGATCCCTTGGAGTAGGAAATGGCAACTCACTCCAATATTCTTGCCTGGAGAATCCCATGGACAGAGTAGCCTGGCAGGCTACAGTCCATGGGGTTGCAAACAGACATGACTGAGTGACTGAGTATCCAGCTCATTAACCCACTTACCCACCTCACAGGGTTTGTTCTGAGCATAACGTAAGATGTAGTGAGTACTTTTAATATATAATTTAATATATAAATTGCAACATTAATATAAGATGGTGGTGGGATTGTTTTTAGTAAAATATGAGTCCTTTATTTTGCATTTCATGAAGTTAACTTAGTCTGAAGTTAACTTGTCTGACCAAGGCTTCCCTGGTGGGTCATATGGTAAAGAATCTGCCTGCAATGTGGGACACCTGGGTTTGATCCCTGGGTCGGGAAGATCCCCTGAAGAAGGGGATGGCAACTGACTTCAGTATTCTTGCCTGGAGAATTCCATGGACAAAGGAGTCTGGCAGGCTACAGTCCATGGGGTCACAATGAGTCAGACATGACTAAGTGACTAATACTTCGACTTTTCAACTTGTCTGAGTATCTGCAGCATATCTAACACTCCAGGTGCTAAAGGACAGGTGTATCTGCCCTTTACAGAGTTGCAGTCCAGCAGTGACATGGTGTATTCATATGGGAAGGTGGCTGAGAGACCAAGTAAGTGCAGTAAATCATTTTTATTTTATTTGTTATCACTGAGAGGCCTCACAGACTTTCAGAACATTTTTAATGAAGTTCTTCAAAAGAATGGCAGATAGTTCTAAGTTTTCTTATACCAACTATACTGAACACAGTGGATTTTTCTTGTTTATGTTTTCTACAATGAAGGTATCTAAATGAAATTGATAGATGGGCTTCATTGTCATCTAAATATGAGACATTTGATGTTTTCACAACATTTGACATACTTGTCCAATGTCTCCTTGAAACATAATCCATTTACTTTTCATGAACTCACATTCTTCTGGCCTTTCTCCTTGTTTTAATGATTTATTGTTACATAACAAATTATCCCCCAAGACATATCATCCTAAAATAACAAATATTACTTCTCAGTTGCTGTGGGTCAGGTATCTGGGTGTGGCCTACCTGGGTAAGCTCTAGTTTAGGGTCTCCTGACATTGGCTGGCGCTGCAGTCATCAGAAAGCTTGACTGAAGCCAGAGGATCCACTTCCAGGATCATCTATGTTACCGTGGGCAGGAGAACTCAGCTCCTCAGCCTGTGAGCATCTCCATAGGACTCACTGTGTGGCATCCTCATGACATGGCGACTGGCTTCCCCCCAGAGCAGGTGATTCAAGAAAGCAAAGTGGAAGCTGCAGTGTCTTTCATGACTTGTCCTCAGAAGTCACACAGTGCAGTCTACACTATGTACACTTTACACAGGTCAGTCCTTTTCAGTGTGGAATTCAGTACGAATAACGGAGGAGGAGTGTTGGGGGTCCCATCTTGGAGGCTGACCTCCACCATCTGATTCATCCTTCTTCTTCCATGAAAGGTAGCCTATATTTACAGCTACGTAATTTTCTCAGCCTGCTTCCCCTTGGTAGAATTTGAGGGGGTCCAAGTGAAGAACTGGTCCTTGAAAAAGACCCTGATGCTTGGAAAGATTGAAGGCAGGAGGAGAAGGGGACAACAGAGGATATCGTTGGATGGCATCACCAACTCAATGGACGTGAGTTTGAGCAAGCTCCAGGAGTTGATGGTGGACAGGGAAGCCTGGCCTGCTCTGGGGGGAAGCCAGTTGCCATGTATGAGGATGCCACATAGTGAGTCCTACAAAGATGCTCACAGGCTGAGGAACTTAGTTCTCCTGCTCACAGTAACATGGATGATCCTGGAAGTGGATCCTCTGGCTTCAGTCAAGCTTTCTGATGACTGCAGCGCCAGCCAACATCAGGAGACCCTAAACTAGAGCTTACTCAGGTAGGCCACACCCAGATACCTGGTGTGCTGCAGTCCATGGGGTCTCAAAGAGTCGGATACGACTGAGTGACTGAACTGAGCTGAAAGGCCTCTTTCCCTTTTGTAGTGTATCCCTTTCAGTCCTAATTATTGTGAACACTTTATGTGTCTCCTAGGAATCTCACTGCAGTCACTCTATTAGGCAAGAGCCCCACCCACATATTTCTCTGAGATATATTCTATACTATGAGTTTCTCCTGAGACTGTTGAGGGACAAATGCCCTCGAGCTGCTTAGAAATCTTACTGTTTGAACCAGACCTCTTTCTGTTTGAACCAGAGGTACCAGTTCAGTTTAGGTCTCTAAAGATTCAGGTCTCAGAAGATTTTAGCCACCAGCTTGGTCACGCACTGTCATTTCCACAATCTACGGGCTGCCCTGACTAGCTGCCTCCACATGGGAGGAGCCTCTAGGATATGAAAACCAAGAAGGGGGCTCACTGGAGGCCAAGCTGGAGCCTGCTCCCACACTTCTGCATCTCACCAGTTTTTCATGATCAGTTTCTTCCGTGCTCAGCACGAGGCCCTTGTCTAAAACCACGGTTTCTCCTGAAGTGATCTTGTCCAAGCTCCTGGCTTTAATTTCCATCTCTATTCCAAATTCACTGATATAATACTAAATTTACAGTTCTAGCCCCACCCATCCAACCACCTCTGCACCTCCAGCTGGATATTTCACAAACACTTTTCAGTCAACATACCTAACATGAAATTCACAATCCCTCCAAATTCTTACAGGGTTCCTCTCCTTAATAGATGTCACCAGTGTTGAATTTCTCATGCCAGAAATCTGGGATGATCTTTGCTCCCGGCTGCCCTTAACCTGACACATCTGATCCACCTTTAGCCCTTGAGTTTACCTTCTGCCCATTCCCAGGGAACAGGTGTCACTGCTCTCCCCTGGCCGCAGTAACAGCCTCTCTTCTCTTCCATCTGCATCCACTTCTGTGTCCCTTTAACCCCTTCATGTGCTAAGCAGAGTGGTCTGACAAAGGTGTAAATCTGTGTCACTTCCCTACTCCAAGCTCTTGGGTTTAGGTTGAGAATCCTTAATGCAACCCAAGAGACTTTGCCTGATCTGACTCTGCCTACCTCTCCCTGGTCATCTCACACCATACTGCCTTCTCTGCCCGGCTACACCAGCTTCTTGCAGGGTCCTGAGTTCCGAGCTTCTCACACCCCCTCCCCGACTTACTGACCTGTGTGTTTATTTCATATCTCAGGTTCATTTTCTTCCGGAGGCCTTCCATGATCCTAACAATTGAGGGTTGGCCCTCCAGCCACAAGCCCTCGTAGCACCAGCTTCTCTTGTGTGGCCTTTCTCACAGCTGTCATAGTTCGAGTCATCATGTGTCGAATGCCTGTAAGTTCCACGAGGGCAGAAGTTTTCCTTGCTTACTCTTGTACCTCTAACACCTAGCACAATATGGGAATTCAGTAATAAGTATTTGTTATAAAAATACTTACTGAATTAATGTCGTTTTTCCTTCCAAGGGTGAATACCCATTGCTTCGTGTACATCACTTACTGTTTGTAATCTCTTGAAAACTGGGAAAATATCCAACCTACGAGAATTGTGTGTCAACTAAGTCAAGAGTAGATGAAGTCCAGTAAATCAGTAAGCTCAATCTCCATATAAATTGGTGGCATTCCATCCACATCAGAGCCAAAAAGCCAACCACTTAAAAATATTCAATCTATTATCTGAAAGGCAGCTCCTTTGCTTTCTAAGGTCAGGAGATACTGCAGTTAAGGAATTCCATTATTACAGGGTTCCCAACTTCCCTCAACCAGGTGGAGCCTCCAAACCTGCATAGAACTATGAAATGATGCTCAGCCTTGTGCATGGCTGGGGGACGGCAGAGGGGAATCTCCTAGACGCCTGAGCATAAGCCACCCAGCACTGCCACCCAAAACACTGCCTCCAAGGAATGGGTGAGCAGTTACCATAAGCCTGTGGGAGGGTCACACCATGTGACATAGAGCCCTGTCATGGAACCCAAAGGACATGCCAAAGCTGCTGGAGTCTGCAGGAAGGAAGAGGGGCCCAGCAGCCCTGTTCAAATCCTGGATTTGCTTAATGCTGCTCCAGTCATAGGTGGCAGAGGATGCCATATTAAGAACTGTAGCAGTTACAGAAAGGCCAATTAACTAATTGTGGCACCAAATTACCTAGGTTATCGTATTTCTCAAACTATAGAGTTGGCATAGGGATTCTTTTCAAGAGGAGGTTTTATTGTCCTAAATCACATAATATGCTGATTGTAAGAAATCCAGTATTGCTGTGTCATAGGTTTAATTTGTTTGCTCACAACGTTGGGGCATCTTCTACCGTGGATTCCTTCCAAATCCCTACCAGTTCACTGAGCCTTACAGACAGGTTAGAAGAAATAGCCTGCAGAATTCTACTCCCGGTCCCCAACACAGCCATGCACCCTAGAGTTAAGAACACCCCCTGTTAGCTGGCATGGGAAGCCGACACCAGCAATTCTTATTGAAGTTGTCACTGTTGGCTACCATCATCTCTTGCTGTGGAAGGTGACACCCACCCCCTCCCATTTCAAAACAAGAAATCCAATCGCAGCCCTTCCTTAGGACTGACCTCCACAAGCAAGACCTAGCCAATCAAAAAACTGCCCTCCTGATTGCGGTCATTGGGCCAGAGTGGGCCAATCAATGTCCTCTTCTCAACTTTTCCCGTGAACATTCAGCAGGGAAATATCTTTTGCAGAGGTTGCTTCTTTGAGGGGCGGTTGGGGGATTGTCGCTGGGCTTTGGGGCTGCCATGAACTGGCGTATCTCAGAGGAGAGACCAAATTCTGATAATGTTTGGGCTCCTGGTTCCAGTTGTGAGTTGAGCACAATAGGGCCATGAAATGGAGAGAGAGAGGAGGTCCTCAGAGCTGGCACCGTGCCTTTGCCTTCTGCCCAAGGCTCACCTCTTCCTGGACCGTGCTGTCATGTGAGTCTCCATATATTTTGTTTTCTGCTTAGCCTTTTGAGCTGGGTTTTTTCTCCGTGAATTGGAAAAGGTCTTGGTTTATAGTCTCCACTGCCCGATCCTGGGCACAGATGAACATCCTCTGTAGTTTCCAAAGGCACTCACTCTCCATTCTCCTGTGTACCCCCTTCCTTACAAAGAGGGCCTTTTTTTTAGCACCCCCACCCCCCACCCCCAGGGAACTGAACATTTGCTGGAGTTCTTCCAGAACGGACTAATTTCCTTTTCTAGAATAGCGTGTTTTGGACTGGGCACATATTTAAACAGTGTTGTTGAAACTCTTCCTCCAGTGGATCACCTTGAATGTTGAACGTGGTCCACTGGAAAAGGAAATGGCAAACCACTTCAGTATTCTTGGTTTGAGAACCCCATGAACAGTATGAAAAGGCAAAAAGTATGATACTGAAATATGACCTACCCATGTTGGTAGGTGCCCAATAAGCTACTAGAGAAGAGTGGAGAAATAACTCCAGAAAGATTGACAAGAGAGAGTCAAAGCGAAAACAACACCCAGTTGGGGATGTGACTGGTGATAGAAGCAAGGTCTGATGCTGTAAAGAGCAATATTGCATAGGAACCTGGAATGTTAGGTCCATGAATCAAGGTAAATTAGAAGTGGTCAAACAGGAGATGGCCAGAGTGAACATTGACATTTTAGGAATCAGTGAACTAAAATGGACTGGAATGCTGCTGCTAAGTCGCTTCAGTCGAGTCTGACTCTGTGCAACCCCATAGACAGCAGCCCACCAGGCTCCTCTATCCCTGGGATTCTCCAGGCAGGAATACTGGAGTGGGTTGCCATTTCCTTCTCCAGGACTGGAATGGTCAAATAATTCAGATGACCATTATATCTATTCCTGTGGGCAAGAATCCCTTGGAACAAATGGAGTAGCCCTCATAGTCAACAAAAGAGTCCAAAATGCAGTACTTGGTGCAGTCTCAAAAATGACAGAATGGTCTCTGTTGTTCATTTTCAAGGCAAACCATTCAATATCATGGTAATCCAAGTCTATGCCCCAACGAGTAATGCTGAAGAAGCTAAAGTTGAATGGTTCTGTGAAGACCTACAAGATGTTCTAGAACTAACACCCAAAAAAGATGTCCTTTTCATCATAGGGGACTGGAATGCAAAAGGAGGAAGTCAAGAGATAACCTACAGTAACAGGCAAATTTGGCCTTGGAGTACAAAACGAAGCAGGTCAAGCAGGTCTGCCGGGGTCCAGCCCTGGTGGATCCAGGGTAATTCAAAGGGTGGACGGAGTCGGCGAGGAGAGATTTATTTAATTAGAAATACAATATTAGGAAAAAATAGTGTAGTAGGAAAATGAGTGGAGAAAAGAGGCTGATTAACTTGGTTTACGTGGAAAACCAATAAAGTTCCAGACAAGGAACTTGCACCATCTACGTTGGGCCACAGGCACCCACTTGAATAGCAGAGGGTGCCCCGCCTTGGGCTCCTTCTCGAGTGGGTCTCAGAAGCCCGGGCAAGTAAGTAGACTCGGTGAGCCTCCGCGTTCCAAGGGATCAGCCTGAAAAGGAGAGGGAGGGAGAGGGGGCAAGAGAAAGAATCACACAGGGCAGGCCAGGCTTGTGGAAAAACCCCTCTCATCACTTTATTTTTAAAAGGTGTTTCTATACCCTAAATTTTACATAATGGAAGATACAGAGTCATGCAGGATCAGCAGTCCTGACTCTCTCTGTATATCTTTTTGTATACAAAAGGTCTCAGGTGATTTACATTATCTTCTGGCCAAGAGGCTTGTTAACACTTTTTGGCTCTCTTCCTTAATGAATGTTAATCTTGTTTCCCCTGAAGTGTTTTTCTTTAATCTGCATCTCCTTAAAGCACTAAAGTTACATCCCTATAGAACAAAGGCACAGTGGGTTATAACAAAGAAGGTACTTAACTCAAAGATCTAATGTTGCTACTTGTTTTTTCTATATACCAACTATATCAACAAATAAAAGATATGAAAATTTGGCAGCAAGTATTGGCTCAACAATGAAATGCTTAATCAGTTTTATTCTAATGATCTTGACACCTCAGAAGCCCCTGCATTCCTAGGATGTTTTAGCTTCCTGTGCCTCTCGTGGTTGGGAGACTGTAAACAATTCACAAGCTGTAAAAAGTCCGGGGGAACCTGTTAGGCAAGCTAGAGAGTTATCAGAGGGGGGTTGAACTGAAACATCCCTTTCAAATGCAGAAGACTAAAGCCCTGAGTTAACTTTTTCCAGAGTGCGTCAGAAGAGTGGAAAAGCACAGTACAATAAGGCAGGCAGATTCTGGTTTTTGGGGTACATGCTCAGGAAATTCCAGGGGGAACCCTGAGGCCTGACTCGCCTTGCCCATCAGGCCTCTCCACATGACCTTCTCATGGGTGGGATCTCACGTGCTGGCTCCCGGCACAGGTCAACAGCTTTGCCAAGAGAATGCACTGGTCATAGCAAACACCCTCTTCGAACAACACAAGAGAAGACTCTACACATGGACATCATCAGATGGTCAACACCTAAATCAGATTGATTATAGTCTTTGCAGCCAAAGATGGAGAAGCTCTATACAGTCAGCAAAAACAAGACCGGGAGCTGACTGTGGCCCTGATAATGAATTCCTTATTGCAAAATTCAGCCTTAAATTGAAGAAAGTAGGGAAAACTACTAGACCATTCAGGTATGACCTAAATCAAATCCCTTACAATTATGCAGTGGAAGTGAGAAATAGATTCAAGGGATTAGATCTGATAGAGTGCCTGAAGAACTATGGACGGAGGTTCGTGACATTGTACAGGAGGCAGTGATCAAGACCATCCCCAAGAAAAAGGAATGCAAAAAGGCAAAATGGTTGTCTGAGGAGGCCTTACAAATAGCTGAGAAAAGAAGAGAAAAAGGCAAAGGAGAAAAGGAAAGATAACTAATTTGAGTGCAGAGTTCCAAAGAAGAGCAAGGAGAGATGAGAAAGCCTTCCTCAGTGATCGGTGCAAAGAAATAGAGGAAAACAATAGAATGGGAAAGACTAGAGATCGCTTTAAGAAAATTAGAGAACCAAGGGTACCTTTCATGCAAAGATGGGCACAATAAATGGTATGGACCTAACAGAAGCAGAAGATAATAATAAGAGGTGGCAAGAATACACAGAAGAACTATACAAAAATGATCTTCATGACCCAGATAACCACAATGGTGTGATCACTCACCTAGAGCCAGACATCTGGAATTCAAAGTCAAGTGGGCCTTAGGAAGCATCACTACCAACAAAGCTAGTGGAGGTGATGGAACTCCAGTTGAGCTATTTCAAATCCTAAAAGATGATGCTGTGAAAGTGTTGCACTCAATATGCCAGCAAATTAGGAAACCTCAGCAGTGGCCACAGGACTGGAAAAGGTCAGATTTCATTCCAATCCTAAAGGAAGGCAATGCCAAAAGAATGTTCAAACTATTGCACAATTCACTCATCCCTCAAAAAGTAATGCTTAAAATTCTCCAAGTCAGGCTTCAACAGTACATGAACCATGAACTTCCAGATGTTCAAGCTGGTTTTAGAAAAGGCAGAGGAACCAGAGATCAAATGGCCAACATCCACTGGATCATAGAAAAAGTACAAGAGTTCCAGAAAACTATCTCTTTCTGCTTTATTGACTACATGAAAGCCTTTGACTGTGTGGATCACAACAAACTGTGGAAAACTCTTCAAGATGTGGGAATACCAGACCACCTTACCTGCCTCCTGAGAAACCTGTATGCAGGTCAAGAAGCAACAGTTAGAACTGGACATGGAACAACAGACTGGTTCCAAATAGGGAAAGGAGTATGTCAAGGCTGTATATTGTCACCCTGCTTATTTAACTTCTATGCAGAGTACATCATGAGAAACACTGGGCTGGATGAAGCCCAAACTGGAATCAAGATTGCTGGGAGAAATACCAATAACCTCAGATATGCAGATGACACCACCCTGAGCAGAAAGTGAAGAGGAACTGAAGAGCCTCTTGATAAAAGTGAAAGAGGAGAGTGAAAAAGTTGGCTTAAAACTCAACATTTAGAAAACTAAGATCATGACATCCAGTCCCATCACTTTATGCGAAATAGATGGGGAAACAGTGGAAAGAGTGACAGACTTTATTTTCTTGGGCTCCAAAATCATTGCAGACAGTGACTGAAGGCATGAAATTAAAAGATGCTTGCTCCTTGGAAGAAAAGCTATGAGTAACCTAGACAGTTACCAAAAAGCATTGACATTACTTTGCTGACAAAGGTCTGTATAATCAAAGTTATAGTTTTTCCAGTAGTCATTAATGGATGTGAGAGTTAGACTAAAAGAAAGCTGAGCACTGAAGAATTGATGCTTTTGAACTGTGGTGTTGGAGAAGACTCTTGAGGGTCCCTTGGACTGCAAGGAGATCCAACCAGTCCATCCTAAAGGAAATCAGTCCTAAATATTCATTGGAAGGACTGATGTTGAAGCTGAAACTCCAATATTTCGGCCACCTGATGTGAAGAACTGACTCATTTGAAAAGACTCTGATGCTGGGAAAGATTGAAGGCAGGAGGAGAAGGGGATGACAGAGGATGAAATGTTTGGATGGCATCACCAACTTGTTGGGCATGAGTTTGAGCAAGCTCTAGGAGTTGGTGATGGACAGGGAGGCCTGTCATGCTGCAGTCCATGGGGTTGCAAAGAGTTGGATAAGACTGAGCAACTGAACTGTTCAAACTCTATTGTTACATGATGAAATTATTTGATAAAATGGTTTGTTCCTCAGAATGGTTTGTTCTGAGGAAGCAACCATTGGCATCCTGTGGGAGCAGGGACTATTCCTGTTTTGCTGTTTTCTTTCTTCAGAAATCTCTTTCCTTCATCAACGCAATAAGTGCTTGTTGATTGGCTGAATGCACTTACCAGGTGACCTCACTTGAGATTATGACTCTGATATCCCAAGTATTCCTTTAAACCTGAAGTTCCTATCCCTACCTCAAAATAAGAACACTGGAAGCCCAAGGTAAAAAATACTGACAGTATTTCATAGGGCTTCCCTGGTGGCTCAGAGGTTAAAGCGTCTGCCTGCAATGTGGAAGACCCATGCGGTATTATTAACTATGGTCGTCATGCTTTATATTAAATATAAATATCTAGATTTATTTCCGGGGCTATCATCATACACAAAAAAAACTAACTATGCAAGAAGTGTTAATTAGCTTGACTGTAGTAATCATTTCACTTTGTATATGTATATCAAGTCATCGTGTTTTACACCTTAAATATATATAATTTTCATTAAAAATATATTTATATCTCTTTATATATATATATAGAGAGAGAGAAAGAGAGAGACTATGTATGTATAGACTCCAGAGGTGTGGTGTTAGGCAGAATAGCAGAGCCAGAAGCTCTAGGGTCAGCCCTTTCACCAAAACAACCAGTAAGCTGGGGGGAAATGAGCAGAACCAACAGCTGCAGAATGGTTATGTATAGTTTACCACAAATATACATGTGCAAAGTCTGAAAACTTTCCCTGGTGGTTGTGGTTCAGAAGCTCTATGTGGGTTGGGAGTCTACAATCCAGGTGTTCCTTATCTTCCAACAAGAAGGTTGAAAGTGCTGCCAGATAACAAACATGTGCTCCCTTTGCAAGATTCTAAGCATGCGGCTCCTGCATACTTGTTGCTTTCCCCTTCCAGTGCTGTGCACTGCTCACCTTTGCTGAACGACTGGAGGGGGAAATGGGGCTCACAGAAGAACCTTAAACCGAGGTGACCTCCTGCCTCCTTTTTCAACCATAGGCCCTGTGGTCTGTTGACTCACAAGCACGCTACTTCCCAGTGCTGATTCCTCCAGGCCACCTGGGAACCCGCTTCCTTTGGCCCAAGGGTTTCTTTTGTGATGCGTCTCTTGGGCCTGGTTACCTGATCTTTTGGGCACAAAGTAGCTGTTTGCTGTTGAAAATCTAACCAGGAATGGAGTCAACCAGACCACAGCACCCCTAAACTCTGCAGATTCATACAGTGTTACCCAACTCCACACACGGGGAAGATACTTCTGTTACTGAACTCAAGTGTAACTATGACCAAGGCAAAATCTAGCTCACCCCAAGAAATCACACAAAACAGTGACCTGGGCAAGTGTCTTGCAGCCAACAAGGAGTTGATCTGCAGTAATTTGCAAGGTTTATTTTTAACAGATCTGGTTGAAGCATGAAAGTAATTAAAACATTCTTCATTACTAATATGTGGTATTTTAATCCTGGCAAATATTCTAGATATGTTTTTCTCTGGTCCTCCTGGGGAGCCTTATTACAGATCTAAAAGTAAAATACTTTCTTACCAATACATATTTTTAGTTTGTGTTATGAGAACTGAGTTGCCATGTGCTGTTCACCATCTCTAGAATCTAGTGTCCTGAATAGCTAATAGGGCTCTGAAATGCTGCGCAGCTTTGAAGAGGAATTACTTGTTGTGTTGCTGGGGCAATTGCAACACCCACACTTAAGTTGTCATCATGCAATTTCATCAGGGTTTTTTGCTTCTAGATATGTTTATCACTAGGATAATGATGGATGTAATCCATCACCCTCGTTAACTAAGTTATTCAAAGAAGGTCATTCTCACTAGTTAATTGCTACTATTTGTTGAACATTTACTGTGTCTAAGTCTCTCTATATTTCCTAAACTTATGTAATTCTCTCAGTGCTTTAAAAAGTGGGGACTTTTATCATTCCCAGTGTACATGTGAGGAATTGGTGGTGTTGGGAAGTGAAGCATCTGGCCCAGGTCACCCAAGTCACTCGACCAGGAACTGGCAAAGCTTGGATTTAAGACACGTTCACTTGAATCCAGATATCAAACTCTTAAAAAAATCACAGTTGATTTACAATGTGTTAATTTCTATTGTACAGCAAAATGATTCAGTTATATATATATATACACTCATATTCTTTTCCATTGTAGTTTATCACAGGCTGTTGAATATAGTGCTGTGTGCTCTAACAGTAAGACCTTGTTTATCCATTCTATAGGTAACAGTTGACATTTGCTAATCCCAACCTCACAGTCCATCCCTTCTTCACCCCTCTTCTACTTGTCAACCACAAGTCTGTTCTCTATGTCCGTGAGTCAGTTTCACAGATAAGTTCATTGTCATATTTTAAATTGCATAAATATTTGATGTTATTTGCCTTACTCTTTCCAACTTCACTTAGTACAGTAATCTCTAGTTGCATCCATGTTGCTGCACATGGTGTGATTTGCAGTTTTTTCAAGATTGAGTGGTGTTCCATTGTGTATATATATGTACTACATCTTCTTGGTCCATTCTTCTTTGGTGGACAAGTTGCTTCCATGTCTTGGCTGTTGTGAATAGTGCTGCTGTGAGCATAGGGGTGCATGTGTCTTTTTTAATTATAGTTTTGTCTGGATATATGCCCAGGAGTAGGATTGCTGGATCATATGATAATTCTATTTTTGGTTTTTTGAGGAACCTCCATACTGTTTTCCATAGTGGCTGCACCAATTTACATTCCCACCAGCAGTGTAGGAGGGTTCTGTTTTCTCCATACCCTCTCCAGCATTTGTTATTTGTAAGTTTTTCAATGATGGCCATTCTGACTGGTGTGAGGTGGTACCTCACTGTAGTTTTTATTTGTTTCTCTAATGATTAACAACGTTAAGCATCTTTTCATGTACCTGTTGACCATCTGTATGTCTTCTTTGGAGAAATGTCTATTTAGTTGTTCTGCCTATTCTTCGAATGGGTTGCTTGGGTTTTTGTTGTTGTTGCTGCTGCTGTGGAGTTATATGAGCTGTTGTGTATTTTGGAAATTAAGTGCTTGTTGGTCCTATTGTTTGTGGATATTTTCTCCCATTCTGTAAGTTGTGTTTTTGTTTATTTCTTTGCTGTGTCAAAGTTTATAAATTTCATTAGGTCTCATTTGTTTGGTTTTGCTTTTATTTCTATTGTCTTGTGAGACTGACCTAAGAAAATCTTGGTACAATTTATGTAAGAGAATATTTTGCCTATATTCTCTTCTAGGATATTTTATGGTGTCAGGTCTTGCGTTTAAGCCTTTAAACCATTTAGAGTGTATTTTTGTCGGACACCAAACTCTTGATGACCCTGTCAGAGGTGGCTGTATCGTTTTAACATTACGCTATACGAGGCCAAACATCGCCTAAACTCCTTTTGCAATTAAAATAAATGGTTGTATTTATTTGCAGCAAAAAAAAGTTACTGTGCATAGTGACTTTTGCTGCACAAACCCTTAATAAGTCATAAGCAAAGCATTGTTTTACAGATGAATGTGCTATGTGGTGGAGCTGGGGTGTGTGTGTGTGTGTGTAGGCAGGTTAATCTATCGAATCTCATTTATTTAGTAAAGAGTATGGCATGTTAGAGCCCTAATAATCCACAAGGCATCCTCCAAGAATAAATGACTTGCTCTTGCATCTAATTACCAGCATTGGTCACATTTTACATAACCTAATCTCCTCTCCTCATTGGTATCCGAGAGCAGAGCCCACATATTACTCACTGTTGATTGATACCTGCCTTCCTTGCAATCTCTTACACCATTTTAGACACAGAGCACAGGCCTAATAAATATCTGTCAGAATAATGAAAACACAAAGTCCAAGTTTTAGACATGAGACAAGAGAATGGGGCAAGGTGCACATTAGAATGTGCATCTTGCCCCATTCTAATCAATATTTTTTTTACTGAAGTACAGTTGATTTACAGTGTTGTTAATTTCTGTTGTACAGTAAAGTGACTCAGTTATACACATACATTCCTTTCAATATTCTTTTCCAGTATGGTTTATCCCAGAGTATTGAATATGCTTCCCTGTGCTGTATAATAGGACCTTGTTGTTTATCCATCCTATATGTAATACTTCGCATCTACTAACCCCCGACTCCCAGTCCATCCTTCTCCCACCCTGTCTTCCCTTTGACAACTGCCAAGTCTGTCCTCTGTGTCCATGATTGTTCCATAGGTATGTTCATTTGAGTCATCATTTAGATTCCACAAATAAATGATACTGTATGTTGTTTGTCTTTCTGACTTCACTTGGTATGACGATCTCTTGGTCCATCCATGTTGCTGCAAAAGGCATTCTTTCATTCATTTTTATGGCTGAGTAATATTCCGTTGTGGACTTCGCAGCTGGCTCAGTGGTAAAGAATCTGCCTGCCAGTGCCGGAGACGTGGGTTTGATCTTTGGGTTGTTAAGATTCCCTGGAGTAGGAAATGGCAACCTACTCCAGTATTCTTGCCTAGAAAATTCCATGGACGGAGGAGCCTAGTGGGCTGCAGTCCATGGGTCACATAAGAGTTGGGCATGACTGAGCAACTGCACGCACATACACGCAATATTCTATTGTCTGTATGGACCACATCTTCTTCATCCATTCATCTATCGATGGACGTTTAGGTTTTTCCATGTCTTGGCTGTTGTGAATGGTGCTGCTGTGAACATAAGAGTGTGTGTATCTTTTTGAATTATAGTTTTGTCTGGATATATGCCCAGGAGTAGGGTTGCTAGATGGTATGGTAATGTTATTTGTAGTTTTCTGAGGAACCTCCATACTATTTTCCACAGTGGCTTCACCAACTTATATTTCCGCCAACAGTATAGGAGGGTTCCCTTTTCTCCACACCCTCTCCAGAATTTGTTATTTATAGATTTTTAATGATGGCCGTTCTGACTGGTGTGGTACCTCATTGTTGTTTTGATTTGCGTTTCTCTAATAATTATCAGTGTTGAGCATATTTTCATGTGTCTCTTGGCCATCTGTATATCTTCTCTGGAGAAATATTTCTTTAGTTTTTCTGCCCAAGTTTTGATTGGGTTGTTTTCCTGTTGTTGAGTTGTATGAGCTGTTGGTATATTTTGGAAAGCCTTTGTCTCATTGTTTGGAAATATTTTCTCCCAGTCCATACATTATTTTGTTTATGGTTTCATTTGCTATGCAAAAGCTTATAAGGTTAATTAGGTCCGTTTGTTTATTTTTATTGCTGTTGTTGTCTTGGGAGACTGACGACCTAAGCAAACCTAAGCACAATTTAGGTCACAATATTTTGCCCATAATCTCTTCTAGGAGTTTTATGGATGGACACACATTATAGATGATGAAAAAGAGACACAGCTGTTAGGGTGCAGTAAAGATTGGCTGGAGGGGACTTCTGGCAGTTCGGTGGTTAAGAATTTGCTCTTCTACTTTAGGGGCATAGGTTCAGTCCCTGGTCGGGGAACTAAGATCCTGCATGCCTTACAGTTTGGTAAAACAAATTAAAAAATAGACAGGCTGAAACCAGGGTAGCTTTGAGAATATTCCAGTCATTGATCTTTAGCTAATTATGTTTTTTTTTTTTTTTGTTCAGTCACTCAGTCATGTTTAACTCTTTGCGACCCCTTGGACTGCAGCATGCCAGGCTTCTCTGTTCATCACTCTCTCCTGGAGTTTACTCAGACACATGTCCATTGAGTCAGTGATGCCATCCAACCATATCATCCTCTGTCGTCCCCTTCTCCTCCTGCCTTCAATCTTTCCCAGCATCAGGGTCTTTTCCAATGAGTCAGCTCTGCATCACGTGGCGAAAATATTGGAGCTTCAGCTTCAGTCCTTCCAATGAATATTCAGGACTGATTTCCTTTAGGACTGACTCGTTTGATCTCCTTGATGTCCAGTGGACTCTCAGGGGTCTTCTCCAGCACCACAGTTCAAAAGCATCAGTTCTTTGGCACTCACCTTTCTTTATGGTTCAACTCTCACATCCATACATGACTCCTGGAAAAACCATAGCTTTGTCTAGATGGACCTTTGTTGCCAAAGTAATGTCTCTGCTTTTTAATATGCTGTCTAGGTTGGTCATAGCTTTTCTTCCAGTCTCTGCTTTTTAATATGCTGTCTAGGTTGGTCATAGCTTTTCTTCCAAGGAGCAAGCATTTTTTCATTTCATGGCTACAGTCACCATCTGCAGTGATTTTGGAGCCCTAGAAAATAAAGTCTGTCACTGTTTCCATTGTTTCCCCATCTATTTGCCATGAAGTGATGGGACCGGATGCCATGATCTTCGTTTTTTTAATGTTGAGTTTTAAGCCAGCTTTTTCACTCTCTTTTCCCCTTCGTCAAGAGGTTCTTTAGTTCCTCTTCACTTTCTGCCATAAGGGTGGTGTCATCTGCATATCTGAGCCGATTATACCTTCTCTGTAATACTAAAATCCACTCCCCCTTACTCCGTGACAGTTCCAAGCCCAACCATAAAAGGCCAAAAAGTGGGCAGTGGCCCAATACCTGGGAAATCCCCACCCTTCCCTGAAATAGCACAAATATGCCTCCCACTCCTTAGCCTATTAAATTACTTAATGCATAAAAACCTACAACACTCACGCCCCAGCCTGCTCTCACTTTGAGATGTCTGCTTTCTGCAGATGGAACGTGTATCTCTTTAAGGAAACTTGCTTTCCCTTTACTGAGGCTCACTCTTGAATTCTTTCCTGCACAAAGTCAAGAACCCTCTCTTGGCAGTCTGACCTAAGGATTCCTGCAGGTGCCAGGATGTGACATTTTCCTCTGCTGCAACAGAGAACTTGAATATCTCTGCAACAGAGATATTTAAATTCTCCCATAGAAAGGTGAACTTTTCCCAAAGCTCCTCAGGACAGAAGTTTCTCTACACACTGGGGTGACTTTAGACCTTTGGCCCAAGTGGAAAAGAGTTCTTTGGTGACAGGTGATCTTGGCCCCCTTCAGTGCATAAGGGACTCACACACTTGTTAGCACTTCCTAAGGCAGGATCCATCTCTAGTTTGCAATGTGACTTCCAGCAAATCTGTCCCTCACCTGTAAGATGGAGATAAAACATTCCCTGCTCATCTCACAGGGCTTCCTAGGTGGTGCTAGTGGTAAAGAACCTACTTGCCAGTGCAGGAGACATTAAGAGACACACTTTTTATTCCTTGCTTGGGAAGATCCCCTGGAGGAGGGCGTGGCAACCCACTTCAGTTACTCTTTCCTGGAGAATCCCATGGACAGAGGAGCCTGGCAGACTATGGTCCATAGGGTCACAAAGGGTCGGACGTGACTGAAGCGACTTAGCACGCCCATCTCACAGGGATCCTTCAGTGGATGAAATGTCATGGAGGCCCTTTTGTAACCTGTAAAGCTCTATGCACATAGATCCTTAATTAATAGTGGTCCTTCTGGGAGAGGCAGAAGAGTTTGGAGAGGGAGCTGGTGGTATACAGGAGTAGATATGAGACATGACAGTTGAGTTTGAGTCATTCGAATAGAATGCGCAGTAAATGATTAGCAATGTCGGACTGGAGCTTCAGTGAGAACTGTCTGATCAGATGAGGATGGTAGTAGTGAAACTATTTCATTGATTCACTGCTACAAAATCGGTGCTCATTTGGTAACTATGGTTTAAAGTACCTTAGTTCACTGATGCTTTGTGTTCTAAACTGAAAATAAACAGGGGATTTTTTTTTAAAGATGCAGAGTAGATGGCACCATGCTGGAGAAAAAATGATAACCTATGCCTCTCTGCTTTAAATTTCATGTGTTTAATGCTCACAGTGCTGTTGAAGACACATGGCTCAGAGTGGGGCTATAACCCAGAGTATTCTAATGGCACTCCTTTCGGATGGTACTTGAACATAGCCACTCTTCAGATGGGACTCAAACCCATGATCTCCCAACAGAAACTATTTATCTGGTCACAGAATTTAATGAAGCTCAGGTTCTTTATCCCTCAGTGCAGAAGGAATTCACCAAGAAGGAAGTAGTTTTATTAACAACAACAAAAAAAAAAACTATCCTATCCAGTCCCTAATAGTGTGTCTTGGTTTTAAAGGTGAAAGGGTCATTATTAATTCTGTGTGAAGAATACTTCTTTTTAGTTTTAAAGGTAGCTGTCTAGATAATCCACACATGGATTTTTCTTAGAAGTTAAAACTCTGCAGATCTGGCCAAAGAACCCTTTTACCAGTGTATCCCCAGTTCTGTATATGTAGGTGTTGTATAGAAAATTGGCCTGTAGGGTTCTTTTCTCTCTCCATACTGTTGCCTTCTACTTCACATTTGTTCTGCTAGTTGTTTCTCACTAAATTGTGCATCATGGTGATTTACTGGTATTAGAATATATTCCTTATTGGCTGATGGAGGAGGGATGCCGGTGTATGAAATGGTGACTATATGTTCCAGTTTGTCCAGGACAGTTCTGATTTTATGCTTGTCGCCCTGTCTTAACTTTTAATTGTTCTCTTTTTTTCACTCTCATATGGGTCCCATTTTGTATTTTGAATTGTATAGTCACTCTATGTAAGATGCTTAAGTTATAATAGAAAGGATGACATATTTTCCCATAATATCTGTGTTGTAAGTTGTGAAGTGGTTTTGAGGGGAAAATATCATTTTGAATGTGTATAATAGAATCTAGTAGGACATCCTAAATTCTGAGTATGCAGCAGTATTCTGCCAACACTGAAATAATTTTATGAGTACATGTTATTGCCCATCATTTTATGTAATGGGCAGCAAAACACATTTACTGGTGGAAGAGAAGGTAATCCGACATCAGATGGTATAAAAGCGGATGCTGGTACTCTGTTTCACTGAATGCTGGTAACTAAAAAAAGAAAAGTCACAATGTAAAATATATTTGAAGGAATTCCTCTACTCTGCATTCAAAATAAAGCAAACAAAAATTGGTAAAGCCATGTAGGAAGCCATAATACATTTGAATAAATTCCTATGCCAGTAGCCATTGTACATATAGAAAAATAAATATCTCAGCCCAATATTGGTACAAATTATGCAGCATAATGATACACTTGAAAGAATTCCAATATCAACCTTGTCATTGCTGTAAAATAAATTTTCGCGGAATACTGCAGTATTCAAGCAAAAAGAAAAGCATTTCAGTTAACTCAAATGGAACTTGATATTTCAGTAAACATAGCAACCTGAGTCCAAAAGTATTTGTAAAATGCACTTTAAGTGTTTTACTCTTCATTTTCACAGAATGTTGAAAGCCACCTGTGCTGCCTGAGCGTAGGTAATTCTCTTTATAATTGACCATCACTGTGTTAGTAAGTTGAGTCAGTAATCGCCTCAGACAGTGCACTGTCATTCTCACTGTTACGGTAGTTAAGTCTCGTGATCCCATCGCTGTGTCAAATTTGCGAAAGCCCAGGCCAGCCCGATAGGAACAGCTGTTCAGGTGGCACTGCCTCCCTGGGGCTCCCCAGGTGTTCTGTGTGCACACCAGAACTTTCCTAACTCTGCTGCAGTCCATCTGCTCTCCCACCTCCCTGCTCCTCTCCCCAGGTCGTCACTGCGACTCACCCACCCCTGAGGGTGGAGGCTGTGAGCTGGGCAGTCTAACTCCTGGGGTGCCTTCCTGCTTCCCACTCTGGGCACACGTGCTGAGCAGCAGCGCGGCTTCAAAGGAGAAGACTCAGAGTGTGAGCTTGGTAGCCCTCAGCTTCGATCTCACCGTGGTAATATGGGACCACTAGATGCATGACACTTTGTGAGATGATGGTATTATGGAACATGTCTTATTTATGACCACCGTGAGGTAGCTGCACCTACCTCTCTTTAATAGCTGCTTCCTGTTCCACACTGTAAACCCGCCCCTGTTGATTTAGCCACTTCCTCATGGATGCTTGGTCAGATTGTTTCTAATTTGCCACTTCATCAAACGGCACGGCCATCAGTCCTCTTGTACACATCTCCTTGGATACACTGGCAAGTGGGTCTCTACAGTAGATCCCTAAAAGCAAGACTGGAACTTAAAATGGGTACTGCTGTATCAGACATGCATTCAGCTTCTCATTTGTTAAAAATGAATTCAGAGCAGCTTAAAGTTACAGGGGTTTGTTTTTCTCACGTAACAGAGAGTCACGTAACAGAGGTCTGGGATGGTGATGTCAGGCACTGGGCCCCCGGTAGAAGTTGTCCATAAAAATTATATGGAGTTGATGACACCTGGAGGGGGTGCAGATCTTTGGCCATTTTTCCTTTGATTATAACTGGAGTGGTCCAACTTCTAGACTCCTGGACATGTAATAGTTTTTATTTTAATATAATATTGCCTAGTCTGTCTAGGTTCCCAGATGTTTATATTAATAGACTTGAATGTAGTCTTTTCTTTTTTAATCTCTACTTAGGGATGCTCTTTTTTTCTTCTAGTTCTGATAAAGTGCTTTCTCTCCTTTTTCCCTTTATTTATTTTATTAGTCTTTTTTAAAGAACTGCTTTATCAATTTTATTTAAGTTCTCTTCATTCTGTATTTCTTCTATATTAATTTCTTCTTTTACTTTTGAGGTTTTTTCCCCTAGCTTCTAAGTTAAAAGTTTAACTCATTTATTTTCACTTTTTTACTTTTTGGAATGAATGCACTTAAAGGTTTGATTTTTTTTTTGAGCAGAAGTTTTGTCCTTTCCTGTTAACATAAAAATATTTCAGAAATAGATTGTAAAGTTTTCATGTGTAAGGACTTGGGGAGGATATCTTTATTTTGTGACTTTGTGAAACAGTGAATTTGGACTTATATTGAAGCAATTAAAATAGTTCATCCTTCCCTGACCCGCCACCCCCTATGGCTCGGTGTCCAGTCAAACATTTGTGAATATGCTATGCTTGGGCAAAGCAAGTATCCTCTGTGTACAAAGTTCTAGTGTTTGTAGGAGCATATCTGTGCGCTTGATCAAACTTATGACTTACACTATTCAGAGTCTCTGAGCTTTTTTCACTTCCTTTAATAAGAGATTTCTGAGAGAGGAGTCTGTCCCTCACTGTAATTAGAAATTTGTTTTCTTTCCCAGTCTGCTTTATGTTCTTCAGAGCTATGCCATGAAAAGCACAAAAGTGTGTGTCTGTAACACTTTGGGGCAGTGTTCTTGTTAGCAATATAAAATGTTGCCCTTAGAGGTACCTACCTTGCATTGTAATTTGTCTGATTTAACAATGCTGCACCAGCTTAATTTTTATTCATATTTGCCAGGTACATCTTTTTATATAGCTTTTATCTTCTTTCTTTTCTTTTATTTTTTTAAGTTAAATTTTAAAATAGGAAACATGAAAAAGTAATATAATGGCATCTTCTCACTACCCAGAATTATTAACTGCTAATAGTAACTATTTCTTTTAGTCTCAGTCTCCCTCTGACACTCTCATTCTCTCTGATTCCCACTCCCACCCAAACCTTTCCTTCTTCCGCCTTTATCTTCCATGGTTATATATTGTTCAGTTTTGGTGGTCTGCTATGGACCAGAAAGATTGAACATGCCTGGATCTGCTTTTGGTAGAGAAACCCTGCTTTTAAAAAAAAAAAGGGGGGGGGCAATTTATTTAGTGTACTGTTTAGGTGCCAATTCTTTTTTTTATTTAAGTATAATTGATTTATAATACTGTGTTAATTTCTTCTGTACAGCAAAGTGACTCAGCAATATATATACACACACATATATATACTCTTTTCCATTATGGTTTGTTATAGGATATTGAGTGTAGTTTGCTGTGCTCTACAGTAAGACATTATTGTTTATCCACTCTATATATAGTTGTTTGCCTCTGCTAATCCCAAGCTACCATTCCTCCTTTCCCACCCCACCTCTCCCTTGGCAACCTCATGTTTGTTCTTTTTATCTGTGAGTCTGTTTTTATTTCCTAGACATGTTGATTTACATTGTAGTTTGGATTCCACATATAAGTGATATCGTGTGGTATTTGTCTTTGTCTGACTTACTTAGTATGATAATCTCTAGGTCCACCCATGTTACTGCAAATGACATTGTTTCATTCTTTTTGATGGCCGAGTAGTATTCCATTGTATATATGCATCGCATCTTCTTTATCCATTTATCTATGGATGGACATTTCAGTCATTTCCCAGTCATAGCTATTGTAAATAGCGCAGCTCTGAACATGGAGGTGCATGTGTCTTGTTGAATTGTAGCTTTGTCTGGATATATGCTCAAGAATGGGACTTCTATATCAAATAGAAACTCTACTTTCAGGTTTTTGAGGAACCTCTGTGCTGTTTTCAGTAGTGGCTGCACCAGCTTACATTCACACCAGCAGTGTAGGAGGGCTGCCTCTTCTCCATGCTCTCTCTAGCACTTGTATTGTTTGCACACTTGTTCATAGTGGACATCTTGACTGCTGTGAGGTGATGCTTTATTATAGTTTTGATTTGCAATACTCTGATAACTAGTATTGCTGAACATCTTTCCACATGGTTCTTGGCCATCTGTATGTCTTCTTTGGAGAAATGCTCATTTAGGTCTTCTGCCTCTTTTTTGATTTTTTTGAGTTGTTTTTGTGTTGTTTAGTTGTATGAGCTGTTTCTATAATTTGAAAATTAAGCCCTTGTGGATTGCATCATTTCCAAGTATCTTCTCCCATTCTGTAGGTTTTTTGTTTTTGTTTTTTTAATTTTTTAATGGAAGTATAGCTGATTTACAGTGTTGTGCCAATCTTGGCTATACAGAAAAGTAACTCAGTTATATACATATAGACATTCTTTTTTATACATTCTTTTCCATTATGGTTTACACAGGACATCAAATAGTTTCCTGTGCTATACAGTAAGATTTTGTTGTTTATCCATCCTAAATAGAATAATTTACATCTGCAGATCCCAAACTCCCAGTCCTTTCCTCCCATCCCTCCTCCCTCTTGGCACCCACAAGTCTGTTCTTTATATCTGTGAGTCCGTTTCTGTTTTGTAGATAGATTCATCTGTGCTATTAATATATTCGACTCCACATATAAGTGATATCATATATAGTATTTGTCTCTCTATGACTTCATCAAGTATGATAATCTTTAGTTGCATCCGTGTGCCTGCAAATGACATTATGTTGTTCTTTTTTATGGCTGAGTAACATCCCACTGCAGTATCCCAAAGAACACCACATCTTCTTTGTCCGCTCATCTCTTGGTGGATGTTTAGGTTGTTTCCATGTCTTGGCTGTTGTGGGTAGCGCTGCTGTGAACAGAAGGGTGCATTTATCTGTTTGAATTATACATGTTTTCTGGGCATGTTCCCAGGAGTGGGATTGAATCCTATGGTAATTCTGTTTTTAGTTTTTTGAGGAATCTCCACATTGTTTTCAGTGGTGGCTGCAGCAACTTACATTCCCACCAACAGTGTAGAAGGGTTTCCTTTCCTCCTGGAAACCCTCTCCAGGATTTGTTATTTGTAGTCTTTTTATTGGAGTGTAGTTGATTTATAATGTTGCTAGTTTCAGATGTACAGTAAAGTGAGCCTGTTGTATAAATACTGTCCATTCTTTTTTGGATTATTTTCCCATCCAAGCCATTACAGAGTATTAAGTAGGCTGCCTGTAGTATACGGTAGGTATTTAATACTTCACTATTAAATAGTGTCCATTTTATGTATAGTAGTGTGCGTATGTCAGTCCCAGTCTTTCCATTTATCCCTCTCCCCCACTTACTCCCTGGAGTTTATTTTCTACATCTGTAACTCTATTTCTGTTTTGTAGAGAAGTTTACTTGTACCCTTCTTTTCACATTCCACATGTAAGCAATATCATATGATATTTGTCTTCATCTGACTTACTTCACTCAATATGACAATCTCTTAAGTCCATCCATATTGCTGCAAATGGCATTATTTCATTCTTTGTAATGGCTGAGTGAGGAGGGCATGGCAGCCCACTCAGTATTCTTACCTGGAGAATCCCCATGGACAGGGGAGCCTGGTGGGCTACAGTGCATGGGGTCACCGAGAATCAGACAAGACTGAGCGACTAAGCTCAATGGCTGAGTAATATTTCACTGTATACATGTACCACATCTTCTTTACCCATTCATCTTTTGATGGACATTAAGGCTGCTTACATATCCTAACTATTGTAAATAGCACTGCAGTGAACATTCGAGTCTATGTATCTTTTCAAATTATGGTTTTCTCCAGATATGAATGGGATTGCTGGATCATATGTTAGCTCTATTTTTAGTTTTATAAGGAACCTCCATACTGTTCTCCATTGTGGCCGTACCAATATATATCCAACATGTAGGTGCCTTTTCTCTACACCCTCTCCAGCGTATTGTTATCTGTAGATTTTTAATGATGGCCCTTCTGACCAGTGTGAGTTGATACCTCGTAGTTTTGATTTGCATCTTTCTAATAATTAGTGATGTTGAGCATCTTTTCATGTGCCCACCGGATATCCATACGTATTCTTTGGAGAAATATCTACTAAGGTCTTCATTTTTCAGTTGGGTTGTTGGTTGTTTGTGTTGTTGAGTGGTATGAGCTGTTTATATATTTTGGAGATTAAGCCCTTGTCTGTCACCTCATTTGCAAATATTGTCTCCCATTATATAGGTTGTCTTTTCTTCATGATCTCCTTTGCTGTGAAAAAGCCTGTAGTTTGATTAGCTCCCATTATTGATTTTAGTTTTTTATTTTTATTGTCTTGAGAGACTAAAGAAATGCAACTAGTTTCTGAATGTTAATCTTGTATCCTGCTACCGTGCTGAATTTGTTTATCAGTCCTAGTGATTTTCTATATATATACTAATGGCATTGTGTCATCTGCATATGACAGTTTTACCTCTTCCCTACCAGTTTGAATACTTTCTCTTGTCTGATTGCTGTAGGTAGGACTTACAATAGTGTGTTGAAGAGAAGTGATGAGGGTGGGCATCCTTGCTTGTTCCAGATTTTAGCAGAAAGCTTTCAGCGTTGAGTATTATATTGGCTGTGGGTTTGTCATAAATATCTTTTATTATATTGAGATGTGTTCCCTCTATACCCACGTTGGTAAGAGTTGTCTTTTTTAAAAATCATAAATGAATGTTGAATTTTGTCAAATACTCCCTGCATATGTTGAGACAATTATGTGGGTTTTGTCCTTTGTTCTGTTGTGTCGTGTATCACATTGGATGATTTGCATATGTTGAAACAACTCTGTGACCCTGGGATGAGTCTAACCTGATCACAGTGTATGACTTTTTGTGTGTGTTGTTGGATTTGGCTTCTTAATATTTGGTTGAGAATTTGGGGGTCTTCCCTGGTGGCTCAGATGGTAAAGCATCTGCCTGTAATGAAGGAGACTTGGGTTCAATCCCTGGGTCAGGAAGGAGAAGGAAATGGCACCCCACTCCAGTACTCTTGCCTGGAAAACCCCATGGACGGAGGAGCCTGGCAGGCTACAGTCCATGGGGTTGCAAAGAGTCGGACACGACTGAGTGACTAAACTGAACTGATTCATCAGAAATATTGGCCTGTAACTTGTTTTTTGATAGTGTCTGTGATACTCTTGTAATCAGGGTGATGGTGGCTTCGGAGTATTCCTTCCTCTTCAGACTTTAGGAGGAGTTTGAGATGCATCAGTGTAAATTCTTCTTTGTAAACAGTCCTGCTTTTATATTTGTACCAAGCAGAGCAACACTGCCAACATTTTATTTTATTTTTTTTTTTTTTAGAGTAATGATAATTTTAATATCTTCACAGCACTCAATTTACATAGGTTACTACTAGGAATAATTTTTTTTTTTTTCGATTCTTACATGTTATTATACATGTTTCAATGCCATTCTCCCAAATCATCACACCCTCTCCCTCTCCCTCTGAGTCCAAAAGTCCGCTATACACATCTGTGTCTCTTTTGCTGTCCTGCATACAGGGTCATCATTGCCATCTTCCTAAATTCCATATATATGTGTTAGTATACTGTATTGGTGTTTTTCTTTCTGGCTCACTTCACTCTGTATAATCGGCTCCAGTTTCATCCATCTCATCAGAACTGATTCAAATGTATTCTTTTTAATGGCTGAGTAATACTCCATTGTGTATATGTAAGGATAAAACAGCCACAGAGCTAAACTTACCTTTCCATCTCAGTCACTGCCTTCCCCACTGACTCAATCTTTGAACTTTTAGATGTTCCTTTCAGTCCATTTTTATGCTTTACCCATCTCCCTATGTGTCTGTTAGAAGGAGTACATAGCACTGTTTTGCATGTAGTTTTAAAAATGTGTATAAATGGTATCACTGGGTGTGCATGTTTCTGCATTTCAGCTTTTCTCAAACATTATTGTTTAAATGTATCCATGTTGTGTATGGTTGCTGTTCTCCATTTCATTTCACCTCCTTACACTGTTCCATCTTACAAACACCCTACAGTTCCCTGTATACCTTTCTCTTAATCTGTTGTATTCCATTGTTTCCTTCGCTATATTTGTGTGTATGTAGCTCCTTTCACTCATAGTATCATTGTGAGATTGCCTGTGTTATTTCATGCAGTGGCTCGGTCATTTGCAGTTGCTATATGTGTTTTGTTGTATAAAGACACACAGTTTAACAATTGTACAGTAGACAGCCAGTGGAACTCTTTTCTGGCATTGCCTGGTGTAGATAATAGTGCTGTAGTACTGTCTGTAGACAGACTTGTACATGTCCTCAGGAGACACGGGTATGCATTTCTAGTAGGTATATAGTTATCCTTCGGTATCTATGGGGATTACTTCCAGGAACTGCTGTGGATAGAAAAATCTGAGGATGTTTAAGACTCATAGCCAGCCCTCTGTATCCAAGGATTTGACATCTGTGGATTCAACCAGCTGTGGACTGCAAACATAGTACATGATCTGAGGTTGGTTGAATCCACAGACGAAGAACCTGCAGATACAGAGGGTCAACTGTATTTAGGGGTGGAACTGTAAATGGTTAACTTTAGAAGAGAGAGTGAAACATCTTTACAATGCATTGATAGTTAGGTACCAATTTACACAACCACCATAGTGCCAAGTGCTCTACAGTCTTGCTAAAATCTCAAATTATGAGTAAGCATCTTTTCATTTATCAGTCATTTGGATGTACTCTTGGGAGGTACTTATTCATGGAATATACCTTTTCCACTAATGGATTATCTTAGTGACTTGCAGGGGTAGAATCACATTTTCACTGAGGTTCTTTGTCAGTAGATCATTGCAAATATCTTCTTCTACCCTGTCCTGCCTTTTTATTCTCCTTGTATCTTTTACTGAGCAGCAGTCGTGAGCTCTAGCAGAGTCTAGTTTAGCTGCCTTCCTTGCCAGGTAGTGCCTTTGGTGTTCTGTTGAAACAACTTTTCCCTACTCTGAGGTTATGAATGCTTTCTTGAATTGGTACTGTTTTATTTTTTGTTTTATGTTTTACATTTTGATGTGCAATCTAACTGGACACTTGATTTTTGTGTGTGGCGTAAGGTAAAAGTCAGATTTCTCGTTCATATTTGTTGTAAAATAAGTTTGCTGAATCAGTTTAAAATTAACTGGCAAAACGTGTTAGTACTCACAGCTAATAATTAACTGAGTCTTCACTGAAGACTGATATGTCCAATGAGACCACATTTCTATTTTTAAAAAACATGATACAGTCATTTATTTTTCACATTAACAAGAGCCAGCATTTGTGTGACACATTCACATGATTGTGTACACACAAGCACCCACTATTCATATAAAAGACAAATTAAACTTTAAAAATGAAACATGCATTTACAAATGTGGCTTTGTAAAGTCTATGGAAAACAAGAAATACGACATTTCTGAGACAGGGTCACTGTGGTATCTGACTCTTCAGGAAGGAAATATTTTGTGACTGAAGGGCCTGAGACAAATCACTGAGTCATTTTCAAATGCCAGTTTTGTAATTCTACACATTTCCTAGATCTAATGATTTAACTTTCTTTTGGCAAGAATATAGCTTTTAGGGTTGTCTTCAAAAAGCTGGATGTCACCTAAGTTGAAAGGTCACCTACATGCCTTCTGGGAATTAAAAGAACTAGAGCCCCTTTTCACCATCCTTCTTATTTCTAAACATAACTCGTTCTTAGTGGCCCAACTTAAAATTTTATGCTCAGAGACCTCATAAGTGAATTCTGAAAACCTGTGTGTCCCCTTACACATTTCTAAATCGATACCTAAAATTTTTCATCCTAAATAGTTGTAGAGGATCTAAGTGCCGGCCTGTGGTAGATACAGCATGTTTGGATAAAATGGACATTTAAATTTAGCCAAGAGGATCTAAATATAATAGGTGGTAAACTCTATCATCCTTTCAAAAAATGACACCAAAAAAGACAATTTTTAATGGAAGGGAATGCCGCATTTTTTCTTTTTACACATTGAATTTGTATTCTATTCCCCCCCTCAAAATTTCAGGTGAATTATTTATGTCTTTTATATTTATTCAGTTGCATATCTGTGACAAAATTACATAAGATCCTAAACTTATAAGGCTCCACATATTTTAAATTTCTTCTGAATTGCGCTTGTTTAATAAACAGAGTTCACAGTTTAATAAACCACTAAATACAGTAAAATTTCAGTGGCAGCGTGTCACTTAATGAGTTGAAGAAGGCTTCTACCTTCAATTATTCGATGTCTGTGTAGGTTACTATTATCTTTGTTAGAATGGCCATGGTACAGTATCAGTTATATTCTCCCTTTTCAATTTCATGTAGGGAGATGTTGAAGATTCTTGTCACACAGATAGATGGAAACAGAAGTACTTAGGGTAAAGCCATCACCTTCAGAAGTACATGCTAAAATAAATAGAAATCTGGAGTGTTCCTTCAATCTAGTTAAAAGCAAAGAATTGGGAACCACCAGCATTGTGGGAGGATTTGTATCCTGTTAAGAGGCTTTTGCTTTCCAAACACTGAATTCTGAAATAGTATCTTGAGTTCTGCTCTACTGTAAGACTGAACGTGGAGAAAAGACCTCTTTTTCTCAGGCTGGTGAATCTTTGGAAAGAGTGCAGATAGGAAGGTGAGGATCTGAAAACTGATCCGCTGAAACTATTTGAGTCTATGACTCCTTGGAAAGCTCTGGTAGACTGCTTGGGGGTAAGGCTGGCCCAATTTAAAAACCACTGGCCTTGGTAGGATAAGTGTAGATTTTCCCTGTGTAATATAGCAAATAAATTATTAGATTATGTTACTTTCTTAATAGAGTAGCAGGTCCTCAAATGTATTCCACAGTAACTAGTCCCGTAAGATACTTCTTGGCAAAAGGGTTCTGAGATCAAACTTGGGAAATGTGACATTCCACCCTCCTCTTCACTGTGTGCATTAGAATAACCAGGTTTTACAGCAGAGGAATTCACATTCTATAACCTAAATTTCCTGTACTCACATCTAACCAGCCTCCTCCATTTAGTTTTCCACATAATAACTAATGTTCGCCATTTCCCTTATTCAGTAGAATAAAGACAGTTGTGCACATAGGCAGTCATGGCTTGACTCCGTCAGTGTTGCTGCCGTCTTTCACAGTGTTCCTGTCACTCTTCTGCTTGATCTGAATCGGTTGTGCTCTTTACGTGGCTGTGAAAGCACAGTCTCAGCGAGGTATTTATACTCAGGTTACGTGGCTTCCAGGCAGACTCAGGGAAGAGCAGCAATGTCATCTGTGCCCCTCTCTTTCTCTCTGTGTGTTCTCATGGAGAGAATTCCACCACCACCCAGAACCTTAGGTAACTGTGGGGAGACCTTGGTGCCAAAACAGATACTCTCTAATGACGTGTTGAAGTCACTGCAGCACCTAGGAGGAGTAGCCAGCTTTAGGGCTGAGGGTGTTTCCTAGCACCGTTGTGGAATATAGTCGCCTCATTGCCTGCAAGGGGGTAGCTGAGTATGGATTCTACAACATAGCAGCTGAAAAGATGCTGAGCTTCTGCCTTCTGTGCAGCAAATTCTTAAATTTTTTTTGATACAGTAACTGAAAATGCATTTCAAGCAGAAAGGGGATCTTGGTCTGAACTGTATGGCTTTAGAATGGGGTGAGGTAGGAAGGCTTAGGTCTTTGTTCTACCCCTCACTAAAAACAGGTAATGACATCAACACCTGAGCTTGCAGAGGTAATGATGGACCCAAAAGGGACTTGCAGGTAGGGGTGCAATAATTAGGCTCCACTGGCTTCCTGTCCAACAGGTAATGAGGCACTGACTGTTGTTATTGTTGTTCAGTTGCCAAGTCCTGTCTTGACTCTCTAACCCATGGACTGCAGCATGCCAGGCTTCCCTGGAGTTTGCCCCAGTTCAGGTCCACTGAATCGGTGATGCCATTCAACAATCTCATCCTCTGTCACCCTCTCTGCTTCTGCCTTCAATCTTTTCCAGCATCAGAGTCTTTTCCAGTGAGTTGGCTCTTCACATCAGGTGGCCAAAGTGTTGAAGCTTCAGCATCATTCCTTCCAATGAATATTCAGGATTGATTTCCTTTAGGATTGATTGGTTTGATCACCTTGCTGTCCAAGGGACTCTTAAGAGCCTTCTCCAGCAGCATAGTTCAAAAACATGAATTCTTCAGCACTCTCCCTTCCTTATGGTCCAACGCTCACACATCTGTGCGTGACTGCTGGAGAGACCAGAGCTTTGACTACATGGAACTTTGTCAGCTACAGTGTCAGAATTCCCTCCCTGCAGTGCTCAGCTCAGTGCCTTTTCCACTTAACCTTTCTTGAAAGGTGCTTTGAATGTTTTTACCAGCAGGAATATTCATCCCTCAGTTGCTGACTGCCAAGTAAAATAGTAACTCCAACTCAAGGAGTAACTAAGTAATAACAGCACCATCTTGGTCAGTTCATTTCAGTTCAGTCACTCAGTTGTGTCCGACTCTTTGCGACCCCATGAATCACAGCACGCCAGGCCTAGCCCTGTCTATCACCAACTCCCGGAGTTCACTCAGAGTCGCATCCATTGAGTCAGTGATGCCATCCAGCTATCTCATCCTTGGTCGTCCCTTTCTCCTCCTGCCCCCAATCCCTCCCAGCATCAAAGTCTTCTCCAATGAGTCAACTCTTCGCATGAGGTGGCCAAAGTACTGGAGTTTCAGCTTTAGCATCATTCTTTCCAAAGAAATCCCCGGGTTGATCTCCTTCAGAATGGACTTGTTGGATCTCCTTGCAGTCCAAGGGACTCTCAAGAGTCTTCTCCAACACCACAGTTCAAAAGCATCAATTCTTTGGCGCTCAGCTTTCTTCACAGTCCAACTCTCACATCCATACATGACTACTGGAAAAAACATAGCCTTGACTAGACGGACCTTAGTAGGCAAAGTAATATCTCTGCTTTTGAATATGCTATCTAGGTTGGTCATAACTTTTCTTCCAAGGAGTAAGCGTCTTTTAATTTCATGGCTGCAGTCACCATCTGCAGTGATTTTGAAGACCAAAACAATAAAGTCTGACACTGTTTCCACTGTTTCCCCATCTATTTCCCATGGAGTGATGGGACCAGATGCCATGATCTTCGTTTTCTGAATGTTGAGCTTTAAGCCAACTTTTTCACTCTCCTCTTTTACTTTCATCAAGAGGCTTTTGAGTTCCTCTTCACTTTCTGCCAGAAGGGTGGTGTCATCTGCATATCTGAGGTTATTGATATTTCTCCTGGCAATCTTGATTCCAGCTTGTGCTTCTTCCAGCCCAGCGTTTCTCATGATGTACTCTGCATAGAAGTTAAGTAAGCAGGGTGACAATATACAGCCTTGACGTACTCCTTTTCCTATTTGGAACCAGTCTGTTGTTCCATGTCCAGTTTTAACTGTTGCTTCCTGACCTACATACAGATTTCTCAAGAGGCAGGTCAGGTGGTCTGGTATTCCCATCTCTTGAGGAATTTTCCACAGTTTATTGTGATCCACACAGTGAAAGGCTTTGGCATAGTCAATAAAGCAAAAATAGATGTTTTTCTGGAACTGTCTTGCTTTTTTCCATGATCCAGCGGATGTTGGCAATTTGATCTCTG